>NC_091846.1:14399827-14702608 GCF_037783145.1 Equus przewalskii | reverse complement strand
TGAAGAGGCTTGAACCTATGTGTCAGTTAAAACAAACTAGAAATTTTCAGTATGTTTTAGAGAATTTCCTCCCCCTTTGAGGTCACTGACCTAGGATTTAAGGCTCTGACCAAGATCATTTAGATCATCTTGATCTGTTAAGATAAGCTAGTGATTTCCTCCTTCAATAAGGTGCTTTCTTAGGGCCTAATGAAGAATGGATTATTTACTCTTTCAACCGCCCTTCCGTAAGGACTTTATAAACATCAGTTTGGAATGTGTGGGCACATTGCTTAACACTGAACAGGTGGTTGGTGAATTCAGCTGAGGTTTCAGAGTTTCTTAAGCTCAGAAGATTTTTAAAGAAACAACTTTTGTGGTCAGAGTCCATTCTCTGGAACCATGACTCATCAGGAGCTGGGTTTCTGAGGCAACTATTGCCCTTTTCTAATTGTGACCATCTGCTTGTATTCCCTTCTATCCGCAGGGGAGCAAGGAAGGAAAGTGAGGGATACGGAAGAGAAAATGCTGGATGAGTAGCTGGAGTTGTCTGGTTCAGGCTTTTGTCGAATCCAATGCATGTATTTGATATGAAAATACTTTAGCAACCCTGGTGCTTTCTGCCAACTTCCATTTCAGTGAAGTTGGGAAACTATGCTCACATAGGGTGGTCTAACCAAGAACTGTAACTTTCAGCTGATGTTCCAGGAGAGGAGGCACGTGGTGACACCGTCATGCCTTCTTGATGGGGTGAGTCTTGGGAAAATGGCTCGTCTGTACACACTTTTTTGAGAATTTAAGTAACAAACAACGTGTCCAAGTAATTGTTAAAACAGCAATGCTAGAGATAAGGTTATCTAGAGAGGCCAGATTGCAAGCCTCTCCACCCTCCTTAGCTAATGTTTATCCAGTGCCTGCTGTGGTAGGATGCTAGCAGTTCTCTTCAAATCATTTTGTTCTGATAGCATTGTTGTTCATTACTCCAGTTGACTAGAGCAAATGGAATGTTGAAGGAAAACAAAGTTTTCTCTGAAGAATGCCTGTGTGAATCACTCTCTCTGCTTAATTTCTACAGTCTTTCTCCTTAAGTTGAGTAAGTATTTTTCTGGAAAGAAATGAGAGAGCATATTCAAGCAATGGCTTGATGCAATCCTTTGCAAACTGTGAGAGCTTTGTGAGCTTGTGTGGTGGGTGTGGGCACAGGAGGTAGAGACGGCAGTTCCCAGTGCTTTCTACCCAGACACAGGTTAGAATTCTAGAACAATGAAACCTTCCAAGAATGCCATTTCTGTGAAGTGAGTACCTGCTTTTTAAGGCCACATTTTCTGCATCTGACTTTTAAATTAGAACTATTAAAATCTGTATTTCAAAGCCACCCATTAGCCCTCTATTCTTTTGAACTGTGGGTGGTCTTCTTAAGTAGATTTCAGCATACTTACTGTTTTTTTAAATATGTGACTTTGAATTTTTTTTCCTGCTTCATTAGATCTTTTTATAATCTGGCCAAAAAGTTATTTAATCACTAAGTAATGAGATTATCTCTTCAAAATTCATATTATTTTTGTAAGCCTTTATTATTTTAGAGTATATTAATGAGGTGTTAGGAAAAGGAATAATTTGGGGGGGAAATATACTTGAGTCACATTGAGTTCTTAGCTTCATTTGTGTTAATTATTTAATTCTGATTTTTTTCTCTTAAAAGTTGCTTTCATTTTAACCATTTAATTAATGTTACACTAAATTTTTATGTGCACCGAAATGTTTATTTTGTGATATGAGAGATGCAGAACTTCTACCAAACAAGTCTAATTATTTAAAGCAGAGTTTCTCAACCTTTGCACTCTTGACATTTTGGGCCAGATAAGTCTTTGTTGTAGGGGCTGTCCTGTGGCTTCACAACCTCTGCCCACTAGAAACTAGTAGAACCACCCCCACCCCCATCCCCCAATTATGGCAGTCAAGAAATTCTCCAGACGTTATCAAATGTCCCCTGGGGGCAAAATCATCCCCAGTTGCAAACCAATGATTTAAAAGTCTACACCCTCTTTCCCCAATAACAGAAAAGGACTTCTTATCTTAGAAAAAGAGAATCAAAGTAAAAGCAGCATGTGGGCAAAAATATCTGTGGAAATCTCACTGGAAACATTATTTTATAGATCAATGTCTGAGGTTAAGGAAAACTCAGAATCAGAAGTCAGGCCAAATATTGAAATAATGCAAAAATCAATAAGTTGTTTATTCCTATAGGCAATATTTCTGGACCAGGATTGATATAGACTGAAGTACTATATGGAGTACCAGGTGGAAAAAGCTAGTAGTTGAATTTTAGACCATTAAAGGAGACTGACATGTCAGATTCAAAATGCCATTGACCTTGATGACTATTTCCAGAGTATTTATAATGTAGGGGAGGAAGACATTTTCTCTACTCTCTCTTGGTTCATCTGGCCGGAGCACATGAGACAGAATAGCAGGAGAAAATTAAACAAAGCTTTATAAGGACCATGGCCCAAGGCCTTTCTTCCCAAAGGAAGAAAGGGCACCGAAGAAGTGGGGTGCACAGAGTGGTTATATACCCCCAAACAGGATGTTTCACATAGGATGGAAATGTCCCTTTTACAATAGTCGTGAGACTGCTCTGTCGGCACAGTGATTGATGGAAACAGCAGATAGGTCTGCTGTCTCGGTGAACACAGCAGGGTGGCAGGTCTGGTGTCTCGAGCTGGGTGGTCACAGGTGAGCTGGGTGGTCAAAGGTGAGTGCAGCAATCAATTCCTAGCCTAAGGAAAGATGCTTATCCTTAAGGAAATGCCAATGGTGGGGGGGGGGGGGTTGCACCTTTATCTTAAGGCCATTTGTTCTTGCCATAGTAAATGTTTAAAGCAGATATACAGTGCATGCTCAATGGCCAGTCAGGCCCTTTTGGAAAAAAGCAAAATCAGGCCGAATTAGGTTTACACCAAGTGGCTTCCTCATGTACTCCAATATATCCTATTGCTTACCATTTCTATTTGTCAATGTATACATGGCTGAAACCACCACCCTAAACATCATATCCAGCTAAAGACAAAGGAGGATGTTGGGGATGGGGAGAGTCAGTTACAGGAGGTTACCAGACAAGCACAATAAACAAATGCAGATTTAAGTCCTTGCCTTCCCCATTGATTAAGAGTTTCTAGAGATAAGGTCATCTCCCCTTCTTCCTGGTACAGAGAGGGAGATATCTTTACAGATGGAGATTTCCTTTACAGTGTAAATGTCTCTTACAAAGGGTAAGTAAATTCTACTTTTCAGTTGCTTTCCTGTCTGCAAAGTAACCAGCCTCAAATAATCATCATGCCAAAGAGACATATCTTGGGGTGGCCAATTCCAGGCCCCCACAATAATATCCTAGACCTGTGTAAGAGAACCCGAGATGAACTGTAAGCTTGGTTAGTTCCTATCTAATTCTTATATTTTAATTTTTTGGCAGTAACAGATGTTTCCATTGTGATCTTCTTTCTATTTTGATCTTCCATAATGCCATATTCTCTTGGTTTTTATGCTGTTTCTTTGATGTTTTTGCTTGCCCTTCGTATGCCTCTCCACCCCACCACCCATTATACCCCACCACCTCCTCTTTTCTTTTCCTTCTTTAACTCTCATTCACCTTAAAAATGGGCCTACAATCCCTTTTCTGATATTCCCAATCCCCAAAAGCTGTAGAAACAGAAATGTTTTCATTATTAATTTGTTGGCAAAACCTGACCCCAGTTGATGTGAGGCTATTTCATAGTCATATTGATCCCACCTAATGTGAATATGGTCACTGCAGAATTATTGATGTGCTGATCACAGGAAACTGCCTCAAATGCCGCTGGCAGGGACAAGTAATGTGTGATATGTGTATTGTACTATTTTTCTAAAATCTGAAAAATTCAGAATTCCTGAACACATTTGGTTCCCCAAGCTTTGGATAAAGTATGACTGTATTACCTTTATGTGGGACATCACAAATCAGTAGCTTTTAATGATTTCTTTTTTTTTTTGCATACCAGCCTCTGACTAAACTAATTTTGGATAGTATCCTTTGATACAGTAAAGGGGAATGTTTGGTTAATAGATCCATTGATAAATGTGTACCAGGTGACATGGAAGAGTAGTGGATAAGCACTTTACTAGAGATACATGACTTATTTAAATGATTAAGAACTGATATTCACAAAATGAGGAATCATATTTACTAGAGAGTAAGATTGCAAGTCAAAGCTTTCCAAGAGCATTGTATACCTGAAAAGCTAAGTAAGATAGTCATTCTTCTGATAAATGTAGGCTTATTTTAAATTCTGAACCAGATGAGAAGTTCCATTTTAACTGACTCCTTTTTCAAATTTACTTAAATTGTGCCCTGTTTTATACAAATTCAGTATCTGAAAATCCAGAGATGGACATAAGGAAAATTAGTGATTATTTATTTTACAAAAGACTTCACACTAAGCTCCTTCTAAATAGCAAGCTTCTCTAGTGTATGTTTTAAATGAGCTGTAATTAATAACATTGTATTAGTTTTGAGTGTTCAGGGTAATGATTTGATATATGTATACATTCAAAATGATTACCACAGTAAGTTTAATTAATATTCATCAGCACACAGTTGCTGTTTTTTTCTTGCGGTGAGAACTTTTAAGATTTACTCTCTTAGCAACTTTCAAATATATAATACAGCATTGTGAACTGTAGTCACCATGCTGTGCAGTACTTTCCCAGGATTTAGTTATCTTATAACTGGAAGTTTGTACCTTTTGACCATCTTTTCCCATTTCACCAACTCCCCCGATCCCTCATTAATGATCTCTTAATTGCTTTCCCTTTGTATGTCTATCTCCAGCTGTTGGTGGAGCATTCTTTCAATGCTTGAAAGAATTTGTTTAAAATTATGGCAATTCATTTTCCTTGCTTTAGGAAACAAAATATTCCTGATGGTCTTATCGGTAGTGAGTACTCCATTCCTTAAAACTTGAGATTGTCTTAATTTTTCCTTTTCTCTACTTACTCTGCCCGTTAAATTTCTAAGGCTTTCTAGATCCTCAGGCACTAGTTTCTTTTTATTTCTATTACCATTTCAGTGATTTTAGTTTTGAGTTGCTGCATCGGCCTCCGTTTTGCACATGGCCATCATATCCTTTCCTGGATCAGGGACCTACTGTGACTCTGCGGAGACACAACTGCTCTCACCTCTAGCCACGTGGCACCTGGGCTTTTCTGCTCCAGCAAGACGTACAGTCCCTTTAATGTCACATGTTTTGATGCCATATCCTGATTCTTTGTTCACTTTCTCTCCCTGGCTGATGTACCCCTTAGAATCAGTGTCATTCATGCCCTGGATTTTCATCTTCAAATAGCCTTCCCTAAGAGCATTTTATAGGAGGGATGCATTCCTGAAGACCTAGTAAAAATGCAAAGTCACAAAATTCAAGCCTGATTTTTCTTTTTCTTTCTTTTTTCTTCGATGAGAAAGATTGACCCTGAGCTAACATCTGCTGCCAATCCTCCTCTTTTTGCTTGAGGAAGCTTGTCCCTGAGCTAACCTATGTGCCAGTCTTCCTCTGTTTTGTATGTGGGATGCCACCACAGCTTGGCTTGATGAGCTGTGTGTAGGTCTGTGTCGGGAATCTGAACCTGCGAACCCTGGGCCGCTGAAGTGGAGCGCACAAATTTAACCACTACACCCACTACATGACCAGGCTGGCCTCCAAGCCTGATTTTTCTTGTGAGAAATGATTCAATTATATAAAATTGTATGCATAAAGTGACAACATTATTAATGTTTTATGTCACAATATTTTAAGTTGATGTAAATTAAGACCATTTTGGAACTCTACCAAAAACTAACATGATGCATTTCCATCATCACTTTGCCTGCATTTTGTGGTGTTTTAGCAGACACCTGCTCCAGTTCAGTCATGGGTTGCTTAACGACGAGGATATGTTATGAGAAATGCATCGTTAGGTGATTTCGTCATTGTGCAAACATCATGGAATGTACTTACACAAACATAGATGGTACAGCCTGCTACACACCTAGGCTATATGGTATTAATCTTATGGGACAACTGTGGGATATGTGGCCCGTCATTGACCAAAATGTCATTATATGGAGTGCAACTGCACTCAGAAACTTCATTTATAGACAGCTCACCTCCCCAAAGACCCTGGAAAATTTTCCTCATATCCAACTTCTAGGCCACTTTTGATAGTAATTTGATGAAATATCATGGTTTCCTGGTGGTTGAGATGAAAGAATAGTAGGAGATTTCTACCCAGTTGAAGAACTAACCAACTAGTGCAGATAACAGGTAATTGCCAACTTGGATGCCTTCAGTTGCACACCCTGAGCCTTGATCCTTTGAGCCTTGTTTAGATGTTTTCAACACACTTTGGTGTGTATGTTAGAAGAAGACAGAAGTCGTACGCTTACTGTCTTGGTCAGTGCTGGCTGCTATAACAAAGTAATGTAGACTGGGTGGCTTAAACAACAGTCATTTATTTCTCACAGTTCTGGAGGCTGGAAGTCCAAAACCAAGATGCCCGCAGTTTTGATGTCTGGTGAGAGTCCTCTTCTTGGTTTGCAGATGGCCACTTTCTGGCTGTGTCCTTACATGGTGGAGATAGGAAGCTCTGGTGTCTCTTTCTCTTCCTATAAGGGCACTGTTCCCCTCATGGAAGCTTCACCCTCATGACGTCATTTAAACCTAATAACCTCCAAAGGCCCCACCCCCAAATACCACCACACTGGGGATTAGGGCTTCAATATATAAATTTTGGAGAGACCCAACATTCAGTCCATAGTTCTTTTCTTACAAATGTACTTATTAGTGAGAGAATCCGATGATTATGACGGGTCAGAGCTCCCAAAATCATAGTAATATCTGTGACATTGCAAGTTATCAATTTGTATCCCCAATATTAGTTATGTAAGTATTGGCTACGGCAATAGCTTGACATTATTAATTCATGGGAAAATGGCATGGATTTTGTTAACCGGAGTGAGCCAGCCATGTATTATGACCTGTTAAGGCGAATACAGATGGGGGATACATGCAGCAAGGTGTGTGACCCTCGGGGGGTGACTGTCTCACTGTGTTCCTGCAAATGATTAGTCTGTGTTTGCAGCACTGGCTGCATTTGGCCCTCATTCCCCTGTCTTCCACTGCACCTTGCTCGTGCCTGTCGTATAGCATTTTCTTTATATTATTTTTTCCTATTTACGTGTCTTTTGCACTAATAAACTTTTAGCTGCCTGAGGATAAGGACTGTCTGTTCATCTCTGCTCTCTCCAGCACTAGCAGAGTGGTCAGTATTTAATACCCTCTTACAAACAGTTACTGAATGGTCTCAGTGACACATTTCTAGGGGGAGGTTGGCAAGCCAGTGTGCATCCAGAGGGGGGGTAAATAGATTGCTGAGAATTCTTGAATCTGAATTACATAAGGAGAAGTTGATGAACTGGGATTGTTTAGGCTGGAAAATAGTTATGTTTACACAGTATATTACGATTTCAGGAAGAAAGAACATGAGATACAGAAAGGAGATAAAGTGTAGTGGTTAAGAGTTAATAGCAGTAGGACTGTAGGCAAGTCTAGGTGTACCTATTTGTAGAATGGGGCAGAACGTAGTGAGCACCTCACTGGCTAGTTGAGAAGTACTTAGTGCTTGGAGAGAGGTACCAAGTGTTCAGTATGTGGCACCACTTTTTCTACTCCTCTGCCTACTTTTCCTCCTTCTCTTTTTCTCTTTCTCTTCCTCCTTTTTAGCCCTTCATAGAAGGATTATTATCTCTCTCTCTCTCTCTTTTTTTTTTTTTTTTGGTGAGGATGATTGGCCCTGAGCTAACGTCTCCTGCCAGTCTTCCTTATTTTTGCTTGGAAGATTGTCCCTAAGCTAAAATCTGTCCTGGTCTTCCTCTATTGTGTATGTGAGTTGCTGCCACAGCTTTGATGAGTGTAGGTCCACGCCTGGGATCCGGGCTGCCGAAGTGGAGCATGAACTTGACCATTACACTACCTGGCTGGCCCCATTATATCTTGTGTATAGACAAGGAAGATAAAATTAGAAGTGTTAAGTGATTTGTTTGAGATTTCTTAGGAAGATGTGAAAGAAGGAACTATAGTCTAGGTGTTGGTCCATTATTCTTTCTTGGACGTTTGAGAAAGTGTCATGTAGGAGAGAGAGGTGACTTAGAGCATGTTGCTTCAGAGAGCAAAGCCAGGACTAGTGGGTAGACGTTACCCATGTGAAGTGTAGGGTGGCAGGTTCAATCTGAAAGTCTGCCGGTTGGAGCTGCTGTTGGAATCAGGAATTTCCCATTGTTAGGAAAGTGTTCCTGCCAAAGCTGAGGAAGCAGAATAACAACAGACGGGGCTGGAATGAGGGATTTCCCCACGGGGAGAGAGAATTGTACTAGATGCCTCTCAGTCTCTTCTAAATTTAAACTTGTACTATTCTTGTGTCTCTCCCCTTCCCTAGCATTTGAAATGGCACTGTGTCGATCATGAGGATTTAGCAAATCATTGAATTAGTATGATTTCACTACTGATACAAGAACCAGGGTCTTTTTATATTCTGCCAGGGAGAGCCAGATTTGAAAAGTTGTTCATTTATTAAAGTGTGTAGAGAGAGAATTCTCATGATCAGAACGGTGCATAATAGCAGAGGTGGACGGAGAACTTAAGTGCAATCAGGGCTGTTTCAGGAATTCAGCAAACGACTACTTGTATTAATTCTCAGATTGTTGTTGAGAATTGAGCTGTCAGCAGTTTTCAGAAACTGGTTTCATTCAATAAGGAAGAATAGGGAAGGAAAGATGATATTTGAAAATAAGGCATGTGACAGTTAGGACATGCCCATAAATACTAGTGTCAGTTCTGCCTCTTCCAAATAGACGAGAAATATGACATCTTTTAAATTGTTAGCATACTGAATTGGTAAACTTACCTCATTCAGCATTGCTCTGCGTAAATTTTGAAACATAATTTTCTCTTTGTTAAACATTTTGTTTTTCTATGCAACAATCGCTATTCTGTTTACTCTTAAGAAAAAGAAAATCTTATGGATTAAAAAAAGTGTGATGAGGATAAGAAATACAAGATATGTTGAAGGGGAGGAGGTCAATAAGACAGCAGGAGCATGTATTAAGTGCCTCCACTATGCTTCAGCTATTATTCACACAGTCTCATTTAATTCTTGTTAGTTCCCTCCACATTTTATGGATAAGGATTAGAGGCTCATAGGTTAAATAGCACACTCAAGGCTCTGCAGTAAAGAAGTGGTGGTCTATCTTAAGAGGCAGACAATAGGAGAAATTTTTCTTAGAAATGGTTCATTCGCTTGCCTTTATAAAATGGTTTGGGAGCTCTAAGTTACAAGGAAGTTCATGGCATATGACATATGCTTGATTTTCCAATATAATCAGATGTAGCTTGTAAGTAAAACCTATATTTTGTCACTTTCATCCTCATTCATATTTTCCTCCCATTCTGTGCTCTCATCTATTACCCCCTACATGAGAAAAATGTGTTATTCCACAAGCCAGAGTAATAGTGTATAAAAACTAATGGAATGAACCTGGCAAATATATCTACTTATTTTATGAGGAATTAAGTCAATAGAATTCTGCTTGTGATCTGGAAGGAATTTATACTTTTCAAATGATTCTAAAAATATTCTTCACCTTCAAGAACCATGTTTTTTTTAAAACACAAATTTTTGGTGTTTTTCCTCATTTGAATTGTAAAAGATTTATTTGCCACCCTTTTTCAGAAAGATTCAGAGGACATGGATAATGGAGTATACTTAAAAAATTAGTTTTTCTCCCTTAAACATTTAAAATTAAATACTTGTACCACTTCACTGGCAGGAATGCAGTAGCAATGGTGAGAATAGAGTTACCTTCTGTGTCTAATGTTGCCTTTACAGTTGCTTTGTTTCATAGTTTTATAAATTGGGCTTTCTGGTTTCCCTGGAAACTCAATTGTCGACATTGGTTGCTAAGGAGCAGCCTTTGCTGCACAAAGCATAAGGAGCTGCGAGTCTGCTACTGAGTGACTTCATTCTTGGCAGTGACGGGAACTGGGAATCTTAGTACTTGTTCAAGTGAGACCTCCATCTTGATTTTCAGCCTGAAGGATTCCAGTGGATTTTCCTGACCTTTATTATCCTGACAGTTACGCTTAGGCATAGGTGCTTATGGGAACTGACAATTCTGTAGTATTTCAGAGCATCTGAGTTCTCATCTTTCTTTCATTATTCATTTGATGTTAATGACTTATTCAACAAGAGAGAATCTATTGCTGCAACCAAATAAGCTGTGCTATCTTCTTTCTTAAATCTAGCAGTGGACAATCATGGAAGGAAGCAAACTATTCATCTTTGCAAATCAGTGTGGTAGCATGACACTGATGTTGGATTGTGTCTGATCTATATTTTCTAACATTCCAGTTGGAAGTCCTAAAGATTATAATAGTACATGTACTTCTACCATAACCAAATGATCATCCCAAGTGAAAAATAACCCCAAAACTGTAACCAACCGTTTCTGCACTGACATACAATGGATACCGTATTTCTTATAGAAGTACATTCTTAACTTGGCTTATACAGATCTTTTGCTATGACTTTATAAGCTATTTTAGGCATGGTAATTCAGGTGCAGAGCTGTCTGTCGTGGTCCATGTACCAGTCTGTTGTGGTCCATGTTTCACGGGTGCATGTCACACAAGGACATAAATGCTGTACGAGTCTTTAAGGTGGGAGGTAGCAAGGTCCTTATTTTCAAAATATGCTAAGGATAAGTGCCAGCTCCATTTCCACAGCTCAAATGTGAGCCAGCCTGAGTCATCCTTCTCAGGTCTGGAGGGCTGATTTGGGTTATGGCGGGCAGTGATGGAATTAAACCCTGGCTAAGCACCATTCATCCTTCTTGCTTGGTTTTGGATTATAGCATTCTTGTAAATTCATCATATTAATTATCTGTTGGAGATCTTCAAGTGCAGGCAGTTTATTTTTGTAGGCCCAAATAATTGAGACTGTCCCTCATTGGGCAGGTTAGTTACCCTCTGTGAGCCTCAGGTTCATATTCTATAGAATTAGGCAAATAATAATATTTCATATGGTTGTTGTAGGACTGAGATAACATATGTGAAATGTTTAGTTAGGTATCTGAACCACAGAGGCCCTTAAAAATATTGTCTTTTTTTCAGAAAAGGCAAATCTATGAAGATAGACAGTAGATTAGTGGTTCCCTAGGGCTGGAGGTAGGAGGAGAGAATAACTACGAACTGGCATGAGGAACCTTTCTGGAGAGATGGAAGTGCTCTGAAACTGGAGTGTGGTGATGGTTGCACACTGTATATGTTTACTAAAAATCATTGTACGCTTAAAATCGGTGAATTTTGTGATATGTAAATTATTCCTCAATAAATCCGCTTTAAAAAGTAGCAGCTATAAGTAGTAGTAGATCTGTATGTTCCCTTTCCTTTACTCATCAAATCATTTCTTGCCTAACTTTATATTATTTTATTGTGAATTAAATGGAGATTATATGTGCATTAATTTATAAATGAGTTTTAATGTGCATATATGAAAGTGAATTTGAGTACGTTTGTATTTCTCCAAATGTGTTAATCCTATAGCGAGAATAATGAAAGCTTTTTAAGTTGACCTAATGCTTATTAACTTTTAAGATAAATCATCTCAATAGGGCAGAATACTTCCTGGTGTGAATGGATGAATGGCTTAGAAGGTATATTTGTGTGAATGATATCCTCACGCAGTGGGAGGTCTTCACTGTTGCATAATTGAAAATTAAACCTTACTTCTCATAAGCTATCTTTGATGTAATAGTAATTTCTTAGAGGATGTTGTTTAAGCCAGGATGCCCTAGAATCCATATATTGATGAGCATGAAGTATAATGAGATCCTATTGTATGTGTGCGTATTATGATACAACAGAATATAATTACTCTTTGTGATTATCTTATACAATTTCCAGTTGTAGAGAAACTTTGAATTTTCATAACTGTGAGGATAGCAAAATAATTACTGTGTTTTTGTAACTGACTCACACCAAACACTTTTAAAAGTTAGAGCTGCTAGTTGCAGAGTAAATCACTGTGATTCTGCTTTTGAGACTCATGTTCATCTGACTGGGCTGTATCCTCTTTATTCAATTCAGCCATTTTGTTGAGCACCTGATATGTGTCAGGGATTTTTCTAGTTGTTGGGAGTAGAGCTGTGAAGAAGGTAGGAGTTCATTTTAGACGTGTGAAGTTTGAGATCTCTGTTAGTCATACAAGTGGAGATGCCGAATAGGCAGTTGAATCAAGCCTGGAGTTCAGGAGAGAGGTCTGGGCTGAAGATATGCATTAGGAAGGCATATTAGCCTGTGGATAATATTTAAAGCCATGAAACTGGGTGTGCTCACCAAGGAGATGAGTGTCATTAGAGAAGAGAAGAGTTCCAAGGACTGACCTTAATTTGGGGGTGCTCCAAAATGAAGAGATCAGGGAAAAGGAAAGGTACCATAAAGAGGACTGAGAAGGAGTGACTTGCTAGATGGGGAGAGTCAGCAGAATGGGGTGTCCTGGAAGCCAAGTGAAGGTGGTACCCAGGAGGACAGAGTGACACCTGGGCATACGCTGCTAATGGCTAGGGTAAGATGAGCCCTGAGAACTGACAACTGAGTGTAACCTAGAGGTCATTGCCAATCTTGACAAGAGCAGTTTTGGTGGAAAGATGGGGCCAAAGCCTGATGTAGCTGGGGGCTTTAGGAAAAAATGAGAGGGGAGAGATTAGGACATGGATAGACAACTTTTGGGGAGAAATGGGGAGGAAGCTGGTGAAGGAGATAGGATAAGAAGGATGGCCTAATGAGATATATCAATCTATAAACACTGAGTGTTTGGTCTATGATTCAGATTTTAATTTCTCTGTTATGCCTAACTTGATAACACATAATCACTAGTTTTTTTCAACTTTTGATTTGCAAGTTGTCAGTTTCTACAACAGAATTCAAGTTATTGCATTGTATGTGGATTAATTAATGTAAATATTTCCTCACAACCAAAATGCAGTATAGTCTGGTTGTTAAGACCATGTCCTTTATGTCGTTCAGACTGGGATCTGAGTCTCTGTGCTGCTCCTTCTCAGCTGTGTGAGCTGGGAGAATTCTTTAGTCTTTCCAAGGCTTGGTTTCCTCATCTGTAAAACTGGGATGGTAGCGATTCTTACCTCGTAGAGTTGTGAGGCTAATTGAAATAATGCAGTTAAAATGCTTAGGCCAGGACTAACACCTGTATAAACTTCCCAGTAACGGTTAGCTGTTATTATAGCTATTAATTTGTATTTTGACATGAAGTAGCATAATGGAGTCGAAAGATATGGGATTTGGAATAGGCCATACTTGGGTTTCTACTCTATTCCATCACTCACTATCTGTGCGTGTTCCTTAACACTGCTCAGTTTGTTTCCTTATATCTGAAATGAAGAGAATAATAATACTTAACAGAAAGAGCATTAAATGATATATTTATAAAATCACATTATATCTTATAAAGTGCCATACAAATATTAATTTCACTTATTCAAAATGAGTTTGTCTTTGAAATATATTAGATCTCTTCCCCTAGTTCCCATTAGATTTATGTATTAAGAAAGGAGAAATCTTAACACAATTTTGCATTTTTATGTGTTTAATTTCATGAGAAGTTTGGGTTCCAAAGAGAATGAAGCTATCTAATGGCAATGTAAGAAGGTATGTTTAGTGTTATTATTTTGGCTAAAAGTTTTTGAAGTGTTATGGATGCTACAAAACAGAAGCATAGAAATGTGCACCCTGTTACACATATACGCAATTATATCAATTTCTTTTCCACATGGACTGGCTCAAGTGAACTAACGTACTGGGGGCCAAGCAGGTGTCTTTTATCCTTCTGCCAGAACACCAAGTCCCTGAGGTCTCTTTATAAAGATGGATAAAAATGATACATAACAGCTGGTAAAAAACAAAGATGAAGGGGAATGAGGTCAGCCAACCATCTAAGCAACCTTCCAAGTAAGAATAACCTAATGGAAAAAAATGAGGTTAGTGTGGCCTTGTTTGGTAAAAATCTAACCTGACTTCATACAAATTCTCTGATCAACAACTGCAGTGACTCGAATCACTTTTGAGCCCTCTTGGTCACCCTTTACGGATGTGGAACGAACAGCTAATACTAGTGTTGTTACTACAGTTCATATGTGTATAGTACACAGATCTTTTCAAAAATACCTTCCTGCGCTTTGTTGCTCATAATTCTCAGCACCACCCCATGAGATCAGCTTTGGAACCAGTGTTATGTCCATTTTAAAAAGAAACGAACTGGTTTCTATGGGAGATTACATTATTACCTTTGGGACTGAAACCACTTTACGACGTTGTTGGACTAAAGAAGTGTTTTTTCACCTTTTCAGGCACCATGCAGCAAATGTGAATCGTAAAGTTCTGAGCTTCCATGGATACCTGAAGATTTTATTTTTTTAGTAACACAAGCCTCTTGAATCAAAATTATGTCTAAACTCACTCTGCTTTCACCAGACACACAGTTGGTCCTCAAGAACGCTTTGTTGACTAGCCAGCTGATTGCAATATTCTGTTGGCGCACAGATGTTAATTATAATTCATTGCTGCTGCTGGTGGATAGCCTTGCTCAGCAGTTATTTTAAAGGAGTAACACTAAATTCTAGCATTGAAAATTTTTAGATTGTATGCGTTGCAGGTCATTATGGAACATACGTAGCAAGTTCAATATTATCACTGCTCTGAGAGTGACAGGGAGGGGACATCCAGACAAGAGACAGCTAGATGGTAATTCCAAAGCAACATAAAAGGTGTGACTTTGAAGTTGTGGCACCGCCTGAGTGAGGCAAGGTCATGGTGGGAAAAGGTGGCTGGTTCAGGGATAGAAAACTGAGCTTATTCTTGGAGGGGAAGTAGAAGTTGGTGGGAGGAGAGGAAGGGAAAAGGCATTTTTGGACAAGGGAACCAGGAGAGGAGCGGCACCCGTGGGACTGAGAAGGGAGGTAATGCCAACTTGGAGGAGTTAATGCAGAAGTCACTTCCTGTCACTTTCTCAGTGACTGAATGTCGCCTGGTGAGCAAGCTTTGTTGCTTTCACGTGGCCTGATACTTGGCGCCTTGGGATAAAAATCAAAATACATTCGAACAAATTAAGTTATATTCTCATTGAAGAAAGAGCCATGAATAGTAGTATATTCTTGGTTTCTTCATTTCCTGTCCTTATTTCTGTTGCATGTTGGCAAAGTTATTTAGCTTAATTTAAACTTAATCTGATATCATTTGGATTCAGGAAGAGGATTATGTTTTAAAAGAATCAAGATCCCCTGAAGCTTTTTTTCTCCAGTTTAATACAGTTCAAAATAATATTTTCCAAGCATTATTTTCCAGACTCTATTTTTCCAATGAAACTTTGTGCTTGGTTTCTTTCTTCCTCAGTATCTCAGTTTCTTCTTCTGACAAATGGAAATTTATACTAAGTTTCTCAGGGGATTATCAGGAAGATTAAATTACTATGATGTAATGTGAAAACTGTGTACTGAAAGGTGGTTTAGACTGCCGTAAAGTGATATTGTATCATTAAATGTAAGACTGTATAACTTATCTGGCTGCTATATTTGACTATATTATAATACCCTAAAGTGATATTATATTGTCAAATGTAAGTCAGATAAAAACTATACTTTTATCTGATTGCTATGTTTGGAAATAGTGACATAACATTTTATTTTATTTTTTTTCTCTTTGTCTTGGCTTATCTTCACATTATCCTGAAGTTTTCAGTTCATCCAAACTAGTTTAGTGTGTTTTGAAATACGATGTGCTTCACACTCACACTCTTGGAAAGAGGCTTTGAAATGCCCTGTTTTGAAACTAGTGGAATGAATTATGGATTTTTTTCCTGCATCTTTTAAAAAGTATTCCAGAAGGTTATTGTGAAGAACACAGTAAATTTGAATTACTGTGTCTTAGGCCCTGTCTTGAGAAGTTTTTTAAAAAGCTCTCTTTGTTCATCAAGTTAACTAGTTATTAAATATTGGCAATTTCTTTGTAAAAGAATTATGAAAATTTGTATAAAAGACTGTGCTCTATGAAAATTCAGACAAAGAAAAAGCTTAAGAGTAGAATTTTTAAAAATCTAAGGATTTAATTTTTGGCCTGTAAAAATTGTTCCACTTTTACATAGAAGTCATTCAAAGCTGACTTTAAGATTTGTTTGGAAAGGCTTATATTCACTGAATACTAAGCAGTTCTTTTAATTGTGGCTTTGTGTGAAGAGTTTAGAATTGATTTACATGGCCCCTTATTTATCACCTGAGACCAAGACAGTGTAGCCAGCCAAAACGATGTACAGTGTCAAAAGTGTTTTAACTAGACACAGAGAAATTCATCTTTGTTGCCCAGCATTAAACTAGCCAGGTCATCTACTGCCAAAATGATAGGAAGAGTATGCTTTCACAGGCTTAGCAAATTTCACTCTGTTTTTTTTTATAATCATACATTTTCAAGAGTTACAATATAAAATGCTGGAATTCAAAGATGGTATTGTGGAGTTTTAAAATGTCCATCAGTTTGGTCATATTTCCTGACTATGTTCTTCTGAATACTTAATTTTTTTCTTCTACACTTTAAAAGTGTGAACGCTTTTATATGTGTTGGTAGTTCTTTTTTGCTCCCTAATGTCTAGACTGGTAACTTTTTGTTTTCCACCTCAAGCAGTTGTCCAGCACTCCTACAGAACATCTGGCTGAAGAACAAAGCTGATTTGTTTTCTCTGGGGGGAGGGAGCTCTCCTCATTTAGTGTAGTGGTTTTGGAGGGGGCAGCAGAGAATGTCCCATGTTGTGTCATCTCTTAGGGCAGAGGGGGTAACCTTAGAGAGGCAGATCACAAACCTAATGGAAATGGAAAGACGGAGCCCCAGCATTTTGGGTGTAGAGTGACTAACCTGAAGGAGGTATAGCTGTGGTTTGGTACCAGGACCCACACTCCTTAAAGCTATTTAATGCCTTGAAAGAAAAAGAAAGGAAGGAAGAAAAGAAAGAAGGAAAGAGACAAGAAAAGAAAAAGAAAGAAACTTGTTATTAGCACTGATTCTTTCCAGAGCTCCCAATTTATGATGGAAGGGGATGTACATGCCTGATTTATTGGGCCCATGCTGAGTTCATTACAGCACCGCTAAACCAAATGAAAACTTCACAGAGGAATGTCCTAGTGGTTACTTCAAAGGCTAGTACGATATCTTGTTTCTCGTTGTGACAAGATCTGTTTGGGAAAGTGGTGTCATTTAGACTCATTTTACAGCTCAGGAAAATAGTGTTGTTCCCAGTGATTAACAAGGCAGCTACAGCTGTGGATTCTATTATTCCGGGTGCAGTCTGGTCCAGAAGGCCCTCATGGGAAGAGCTGTAACCTGGGTGGAAACGGCCTGGCTTGATTTCTGGCTCCTCTCCTTACTCAATGCGTTATTGTAGAAAATGACTTGACCTTTCTAACCTTTGGGTGGCTGGTCTCACAGGAATGGTATATGTTCAACACACTTCATGGGGTTATTTGAAGTGCAGATGACACTGTAGATGGTAACCCTTGGCAAATTGTAAAATGCTATTCAAATGAGAGGTGATGAAGTTGTTGTTACTCTAGTATCTGGGACTTAGATTTTTCAATTGTGTTTTTTTCTGTGCAAATACGGCATTTGTACAGAGAGGAAAATAAAAAACCAGCCATAATTGCACACCTCAGACCTTTAATATTGCTGTTAGCATTTTGATACATTCATATATAAGTGATTAAGAACATACATAGATATCCTTCCGTATATTCAATTTGATATTCTCTGTTCCTTTTCCGTAGTATAATGGCATAAGTATTTTTTCATTTTACAATATAATTTCAATGGTTATTTAATTATTTGCAGTTGAGATTTTGCAGAGCTTTAAAAGGATGTATCAAATTATCCAGATGAGTCCTTACTCTGCCTGTTGTCTTAAGTCTTATAGATAGGTTCTTGGAAGCTGAGGGGCCTTGAGTCTCCACATCTGTCATTGAAAAGTTGTCTTCCCAAACCATTCTTCCTACTTTTTTTTAACTCTTATATGGGAAGAACAACCCCAATCCCAAGTCGTAGGAAGGCTAGCTAACATTTATGAGTGCTTCTTCTGTGTCCAGCACATGTTTAACATATGGTAGCTGTTTATTCATCACTACAGCCCTAAGATAGATGCTGTTATCATACCCATTTTACAGATGAGTAAACTGGCGCACAGAGGTTAAGTAACTTAGTTAAGATCACATAGTGGGTGGTGAAGCTGGGCTTCAGACTTAGATAATTTCTCTGGGAAGTCCTAGTGACATGTGACACAGGTAGCCAAGAAACCACTCATTAGGCTGTGATGATCTGTATATTTTATTCAACTATTACAGTTTTTAAATCTGTCTAAAATCAAGAATTCTAGGGAAAGACTTTTTTGCAGAAGGCTGTTTGGAGAATGTTTCCAGTATTATTTAGGAATCTGGATGAATCATTACCACCATTGCCTTTCCTTATTTAGTCACGTTTAAGAGAAGATAATGAACTCACAGTAATGGCGTTGCCATCCTGTTTTTACTTGAAAATAAAATTCTGATGATAGGAGACAGGTACCATTATCATGGAGTAAATAGGAAGATTTTACCCAGAATATTCATGTTTCATTACTTTATTTTTTTGCACAATAGACCCTATTATTCTTTGTAGAATAGAGGTGAAGTTCTTTCTTTCCTTCTTTTTTCTCTACCTTCTTATAAATGGAGGTTTGTCTTATCTGCTGCCAAGTGGCATTAGTGTTGAGCAAGAGGAGATTTATGATTAAGAGTTCTTTACACATAGTTCCTTCTGGCCACTTCTCTGCTGCAATATGCTCAATGATGCTTAAAGCTTTGTGGGTTTTCAGATTAGGGGATGCATCATTTTACCGTATTTGTTAAATCCAGTGAATGCCTCTAGTCAGAGTCTTGATCATAGTAGGAACATGACCTATGAATAGTATTCATCAAATACTGCAGGGCTTTTCCCAGTATCCTCTCTTTTTGTGAGAGCTGTTTGGCATATCTATATTACTTTTCATTTTATTTGATTATTACAGAATAATTATAGCTGTCGGAGTGCCAAAACCTACCCTGTAAGTCATGTTACAAAAATGTAATAATGTGTTTATTGGATTTATGAAACTCTTTGTGGGGATTTCTTGTAACAACATCCACTCCTCATTTCATATATTCATGCAATAAATATTTACTGCCTACATTTTATGTGCCATGCTGAGTGCTAGGAACTGCACTCATATGTTAATGAATAAGGCTATAATTTGAAAGTCTTATAAAAAGGTTGAATTCCTAACTAGATCCTCTGAAAAATACACCAGATATTGTTATCCAATAAGAGAACAGTTCTTTTCAGCTCTTTTCACTTCAAAAGGGGTGTCCACCACCTTTCCTCTTAAAGTGAAAAGAAACTAATTCCCCTATATTGACTATTTCCTTAATTCCCATCTAGCAAGGGGTGGGGGCCATGGGGTATAGTAACTTCTGAAATATTGAGCACACCTGTACTTTTCTTAGGGCTTCCTTGCCCCTTTCCCTAGTAACCGATGCCATACTTTTTCCAAAAATAAGAGTCCCAGGGCATTATAGTTGCTAGAAGCAGAGTAACTGCATATTTTTTCTTTCATATATTTTGGAAATGATCAGAGTCTAACTGAAGCCAGCATCCAGTGATATAACTTCCTTGTGAGGCAGAGAAGTCATTTGGAGGGAAGAAGATCCTCACTCCCCTCCAGTTTCTCCTGTCTCTTCTACCCTTTATAATGTCCCTGGGTTGTCTGGAGGCATTGAACCTGTGGCTTGAGAACGTGTCATCTAGAACCTTCCAAGGTTTCTAAGTGTCAAATCCAAAGGCACTGTGCAGTATCCTGGTGACATTGGAGGACCTTTCTGTTAAAAGTTAATAATTTTTATCATAGTTAGATGATGGAAATCATGATCAATATCAAAATCATTTTGTTTCCACATGCACATAGTACTATATTGGCTCCAGGCAAGTCAAGTTAAACAGACTTGGGTCCTGTTCTCGTGAGACCTCTGGCAGTGTTGTTACAGACAGGCAACAAAGGACATTGGATGCAGACATCAGCCAACAAGTGCATGAGGACCTCGCATTATTTCTGGTCATCTGAGGAAATGTACTTATTAAGTTTGCAGATGGCAGTTGAGTCAGAGCTGTTGACCATTTGACATTAGGAGATGTCAGAGTGACCTGAACATATTATGAAATTGGAAGATTGAATTTGAATGATGGTTTGTATCTTCAACTTTTATTTAAGGTAGACAAAGTCTAGTCTCCAAGAAGTGTCCACATTGATTCCTATCTGTGGTCAGTTCTCTTCTCTGTTGCTTTTTAATCTGCACCATCAGAGTTTGCATTTGCCATTAATCACTATCGACATCATCATCCTCATAGCTATTATTTGGGTGTCTTTATGTGTCAGGCAGGCACTTTACGTAATTGTCTCTAGTTCTCACAGAAGCGCTGCTGCAAGGTTTTCTTATTTCCATTTTAAGAATCAACCAACAGGTTTAACTTTCAAAAGGGCATATCGAGTGACAGTTGAAATTCAAACTGTCTAGAACTAGCACCCATGCACGTCTTACTCCAGCACAGATGGGGCTTCCTCATCCTTCTCTGTGTTGTTCTCCACTTGTTTTGTGTTTGGTTGTGAACTCTGTCTGCTCCTCTGGGCGTTTAGACATGATCCATTTATTCAGTCATTTAGCAGCAATGTATTGGGCACTATTCTCAGCAGTGGCAATAGAGCAATAACCAAGACAGAAAGTCCCTCACCCTATTATGGTTACGCACATTCCAGGGGATACCAGGCAACATCCGCTTACCCATAGGGAGGTTTGGGCAAGAGGACATATTTAGGTTGTGTGACTCTTTCTACATAGACCATTGATGAGTGAAGTTCAAAAACAATTCTGTAGTCCCTGGGCTTCTCAGAATTAAGTACAGTGTTTCTTAAACATCAAAGTCACTATATAAATAAATGTAGGTGAAAGAACCAGGGTGTTCCCAGACAAGAATGACATTTTAAAATGACAGGGAGCAAAACTGAAGTGTGAATCACAACGAGGACTTGAACAGAATTGTACCTGACAGGAGCATTTCAAATTTAGACAGAGTTTTCAGAGGGCTGCTTAATAGATAAGTCTGAAAAATAGGACTACTGGGTTCCAAGGCTTTGTGGCGACTTAAATGGTATTTTATGAAAGATGACACGTTGATGGTGGATGTCGAAATTTACTATGGTTTGGTTTAGTGCCAGAAAATCTCTGGCTGCCACTTAATTTTGAGTAAATGGGAGGTAACTGTATCAAATGTTTGGTTGTTTGGAATATTGATGTGTTGGGATCTGTCAAGTACTAAATTGAGCCAAACACATTCACACATTGTCACTTTATTTCTATCTGTATCGTGATATTTATACTAGAAACCATTTCTGCCAGTTTTTCCAGGTACAATATTATTCGTATTAAATGTCCTATAGACTGGCATGCCCTACTAGAACTATTTGTGAGTCACTCCATAGGTAGAAGGAGAGACAGCAAAAAAGCTGAAGCTAAAAGAAAAAAATGCAATTGGAAATTTGTGGAGAATTGGGACTTAAAATGTTTTGCTTATAGTTTTAGTGCCCTCAGTCATCAGACGTGACGCCATGTGTGTGGTGTAAACAGCCGTCTCTCTAATCTTCTAATTCAGAAAAGAGAGTAAGCATTTGTCTTTAGAAGCCTCTTTACTTATTGTAACAAAAAGACATATGTAACAGAGTTCTCTTTTTTTTAATATAGACGGGCTTCTTTCAAGATTGGATCATGTAACTGGTCATAGATGAGAAGTAATTTCAGTTTTCAATTTAGGAAGGTCAGGGTGGGTGGGAAGAGTTAGTTCTTCATTGCCTGACCTTGCTGTTGCTGTGTGCTGGTGACCTCAGTGTGAACAATGCTGTCTAGCTGCGTTGCCTCACATCCCATCTCTCAGCACCACCGCTGTCACCACCACCACATGCTTTCTCTTGGTCTTCTGAAAGATTTTGTATCTGAGATCTCGATTGTGTTATAATCAATCCCGCATGCTTCCTCTCCCCAGTGGCCTTGTACATTTTTATACACGTCATTCCTAAGCAAGTGTTGTGTGCATTACAACTGACATGATGATTACTTCCTCATCTAGCCTGTGGATCATTTCTGCCAGTCTTTGCATCCTGGTGTGTGTTGGGGCACAGAATAAATGCTCTATGCATCTTGGTTGTCTGAGTTATGGCTACAGCTTCATAGTTCTTTGGTTGGCATCTTGTCTTTACTACTTTCTTTTATTAATTTTTGGGAGCAAATGTTTGTTGCAATCTGGTTTTTGCCTAGATGTCTTTTTTTATTATCTCATTATTAACTATTTGTTGTTTATTTTGTTGCTCCATGTACTTGCTCAGTACAAACTTATATGTGAGATAGCAAGATTTTAAAAAGTCAGGCAGTTGGGGCTGGCCAGTGGTATAGTGGTTGAGTTCAAGTGCTCTGCTTTGGTGGCCTAGGGTTTATGGGTTTGGATCCTGGGCATGGACCTATACACCACTCATCAAGCCATGCTGTGGTGGTGTCCCACATACAAAATAGAGGAAGATTGGCACAGATGTTAGCTCAGGGGCAATCTTCCTCATCAAAAAAAAAAAAAAAAAAAAGAAGAAGAAGAAAAAAAGAAAAAATTGGGGCTGGCCCGGTAGCACAGCAGTTAAGTTTGCACCGTCTGGTTTGGCAGCCCAGGGTTTGTCAGTTTGGACCTATGCACTGCTCCTCAAGCCATGCTGTGGCAAGCATCCCGCATATAAAATAGAGGAAGATGGGCACAAATGTTATCTCAGGGCCAGTCTTCTCAGCAAAAAGAGGAGGATTGGCAGTGAATGTTAGCTTGGGGCTGATCTTCCTTAAAAAAAAAATTAATAAATAAAAATCTGCCAGTCAACACACAACACACACACACACACACACACACACACACACACACACACACACCCCATAGTAGCATGTAACTCAGAATTAATGACTACATATTTACCAGCCAAGTAAAACATGTACTGTTGTGTTCATATTTGATGAACATCTAGAGGTCTATATTTGCATATTCAAGAAGGGCTAAATGACTAACTGCTCTGATCACGAGGCTGATATCACAGGAAAAAGTGTGCTTTCTGCTTATTGTACTACTGGAAGAGAGAAGCTGGTATTTAGAAGGCAATCAACTGTGGGGCTATGGCAGAGTAACCTGCTACAGAGTTGATAATAAATGGTTGAATGAATTGTTGGTTAATAGGTATGTTATTACATTAAGAAAGTGGAATTCACCAGAAACACATGCTAATATATAGATACCTCATGTGAATTGAATGCTGATATTCTACCTCTACAATAATTTTTAAATTAAGTCCTCTTTGTTATGGAAAACCTTGTATACTAATGTGGAGTACTTCTTCAGGCTGTTCTGAAAATCAGAAGGAAATGGCTGGATTACAACAATAGAAAGAGGAGATTTTTACCCTTATTCTGACTACTTGAAGTCCACCTATTTAATGACTGCCTATGGGGAGTGGAGGTAAGGATTACACTAGGAAACCTGTCAGAACCCACATTCAGTTATTCCTCCCCACTTGCTGTTGTTCAGCCTATATATTCGAGAGTTAAACCCCTTAAATAAAGATGAGTGGTTATCTTTTGTGTTTTGATTTCTTTCCCCTAAAGTTGGCAGCCGGCCACTGGGGTCCAGTGGAGAAAACAGTCTCCTGGAGGGACGAAGACCTTGATTTTGTTTCCAGGCCCACTGTGATGATTTCACAGGATACTGGCTTATAAACTGCTTTTGGCTTCTTGCGAAAAAGGTATTATTTGAATGCCAAGTTTCTAACATTAAGATTTCTCTGTGCATCAATAGAGTGTGTGTTTGTATTACTGTGTGAAGGGGGAATAGATGAGAAAGTGGTGCAGTGCCATAGGGAATTGGAAGGAGAGAGGGTCCCAGCTCTCATCTTCATCTGACTTAAAGAATATTTCTATACAAATGACTCCAAGCATACAATGGTATCATCCTGGGGTGCAGCCCCTAATTTTATTTGGTTTCTCATCAACAAATGAAGCTGTGTGGTCATACCACCACGGCTGATGGATTTAATGATGGGTTTTGCAAAATGTGATTTGCCATCTAATTTGAAGAGGTCATTCCAATAATCTAAACCCACAGGATGGTCTTTCCTATGAAGGCAGAGTTTTGGGGGTGGACATTTTTTTTAGAAATGTAATGGAATCAATCAAATATTACCATTGTTGCCATGGATGGTCATTGAGAAATCCGCTAGATGTCTTCGTCATTAATAACTCATTCCTGAGAAAAATAGGGGAGACCAGACCTCATTCCTGATTCACTCAGGGAGTTCCAGACCTGTATCTTTGATTGACTGAATTACACGTTGGAGGTCAAATTCAGTGTAAGCAAAATCAAATGCTCAATCAGGTCCTCTCAGTGGCCTTCCCTGTCAATGGGGCCCTCATTCTTCTAAGCCTCAAGTCCTTGAAATAATTCTTGCTTCTTCATTTTCTCCAAATAGCCACTCAAGTACCAAACTCTCAGTCTAATTTTAGACTCTTCTTAAGTCTCTCCTGGCTGCCATAATCCCATTTTTGGCATTTCTTACACCTGTGGACTTCTGACAACCTCACCTTGTTCTCAGCCTATGTCTAGAATTGTTTCACCCTTCCTCAATTAATGCTTCACCCTACACTAATTTTGGATGTTAGGTTCATATTTCTTAATTTGCCTTCTAATTAAATCGCCCTCTCAGCCCTGAGTTTTGATACTGCCTTTGGCACTGATCTCTGGTTTTCATCTCCTACTAAAATTTATTCTTGCTCCTCACACAGCCCTGCCCTTGGTTACTCTGGGAAAATCTCCCTTTCTCAGTCCACTAGCTACCAAGAACCTGTCCTGGCTCAGATACTTGTAGTCAGTATTACAAGGAGTTGGCCCTTTCCAGTGATTGGGAACTGGACTCTGTTCCCTTCCACAGAGATGCCACCTCCTCATATATGCTTGTCTAAATTCTACCCTTCTTTAAAAACCTAGTTCAAATTCCATCTGCTCCATTAACTTTCTTAGTACCACCAGCCTGTAGATTTCCTCTCTCCTCTTAATGCTTTCTAGACCACTTATGAATTGTCCTGTTCTCTTGATATTTACTGTTATTGTTTAGGATATGTCTAGGCAAAAGGATGAAATAAAGTGACTATTTATATACAGCTTGTCTTACCCCCTAAAATTCTATAAGCATCTGGAGGGCAGAAGTCATATTATGCATCTTCACATTCTGTAAAGCCTTTATCACAGGGCCATACGTTTAACAGACAGACATTCATGACTGGCTGACTCTCTAAACACTTCTCAAAGCCAAGTGGTCATAGGATGAAAGATAAGCTTAGCCTGAATACAGAACTTTGAAATCCCTCTTCCCTCCGTGCTTTATTCTGCAAACTAAAAGCCTGTGCTGGCTGTAGAGCATGGCTTTAATCCATTCCATAAATTCAGTATCCTGAATATGGTCCTCATCTGAACTCTGCACGGGCTGAAAGTACAAATAATTTTTCATGAGTGCCTCACATAAAGCAAGGCCTGAGCAAAGACTTAGGTCTCTTTAAAGCAGCAAATATTGTAGCTCGTTCTCCCTACCCCAAGGGATTTATGGAATTTTTACTCCCTACTTACAATTTGATTGAATAATTGATATCTGCCTTAAATGTTACTCATTCCCAATGTGTATGGTATACATACATTTAAGTAAACAATTGCTAATGTTGTTAGGATTCAGCTTTTTAAACCTTATCTATACCTGCAGGTTTTTGTTTTTGTTTTTGTTTTTAAAGTGAAATTGGAGTGAAGTTATTCCTTTGAAGAGTGAATCATTTTGAAGTGAAGTAAAAAGGGTGAGAAGAGTCATGTTGCTGTCCATGGTTCTGATTTATGTTGCTACGGGAGAGAGAGAAGGAGGATTCATTTGGCAAACAGACTGATTGTAATTTACAGAGCCATAATAATAATAACAAATGACAAGAAAGAAGTACTTTAAAACAATGCTAAAATCTTAAATATCAAACATATTTCCTATGTATGTATCTGTCTGACTCTGTGTGTGTGCGCATGCGTGCATGCGCATACCTAGAGATGAGTCTATGGATGTGGTTCTAAAATAGCATGTTTTGATCTTCAAGGTTTGGATAATATGCTGCCATTTATGTAAAAAAGGATAAGATACACACACATACATACATATACGTGTACATATGTGTGAGCATATATATATATACTTTTAATATATACTTTTTTTCTTTTTTGAGAAAGATTAGCCCTGAGCTAACTACTGCCAGTCCTCCTCTTTTTTCTGAGGAAGACTGGCCCTGAGCTAACATCCGTGCCCATCTTCCTCTACTTTATATGTGGGACGCCTACCACAGCATGGCGTGCCCAAGCAGTGCCATGTCCGCACCTGGGATCCGAACTGGCAAACCCCCGGCCGCCAAGAAGAGGAACGTGTGAACTTAACCCCTGCCCCACCGGGCTAGCACCTAATATATACTTTTGAGTACACTTTGGTGTTCAAATGTTATAACTTTATTAGCTATTCAACCTATTCAAATTAATTGTAAAAAGTTCATACCTTCTTAGATTTTTTTAATATTCCCTATTTTTAAAGTTCTGCAATAAACTAGAATGGTTTTAAAATAGAAATAAAAGATCATTTACCTGACCTTAACCCCAGTGTGGTCTGGCAAGCTCTAAAGAAGCTAGAATGAAATTAGGTAGCTCTATATCGACACAAAGGGATAAAATATGACATGGATTTATGACAGTGTGTGTCTGAATTTCTTATACCTAATATAAGTAGAGAAGATAAATTGACGACCAGTACATTGGTGTTCTTTAGGAAACCATGACAAAGACGCACTGAGAAAATGATAGTTTTTTTACCCTTATTATTATTCAGTTCCAAAAGGAAAGACAAGTATAAAATCTATTAAGGAAAAATAGACACTGAGTTCACACCTCAGTTAGTAAAAGAAAGGGAGCTGGCTGGTTAGGATCCACCAGTATGAGACAGTTAATTTTCTCCTGCTGTTTTCTGATAGGGTCCAGTGCTGGGGTGCAACTAAAGTTTGAAGATGATAAAAGTAGCAGCTGAGGGCAGAGGAGCAAAGTCCATATCTCAAATCTGAGGTGAAATTTCAAAGCCTGTCCTGCTAATGCATCAAGCTCGCTGTGTCAGAAATTTAATCAATATTTCTCCATTTAACCATCCTCTTTCCAGCCTGGCCCCTCCTCCTTGAGCCCCTGTTTCTGGTAGTAACTCTTCTCCAAGCCATCCAAGCTCAAAGCCTCCGATTCCTCCCTAACCTCTCTCTTTCTTTGCCTTTCAAGTGAACCTAGAGGCCAGTGTTGTGCACTGTCTCTCATTGTCTTTCATACCTGCTCTTTCTCATAACTCCTACTGTATTCCCCATGGTTCTGGCCCTTATTTACTCTTACAGAGATGAGTAGCCTCTCACCTGGTCCCCACACCAGAGATAGTGTGGCAGTAGGAATGCTGGGCTGCAATCAGATTCCTGGGTTCATATCGCACCCCACTACTCATTAGTAAGGATGGGACCTCAGCAAGATAGTCTTTCCTAGCTTCAGTGTCCTCATCTCTTAAATAGACATGATAATAGTAGTTACTTCATTTTTTTTCCAGGTCTTTGCTCACATTCACCTCCTCAGAGAGGTTTTCACTGATTACCCTATCTAAAATAGCATCCTGATAACTCTGTCCCTTTACTTTGACTTATTTATTTTTTATAACCTTTATGACCATCTGACCTTCTGCCAATTATTTGGTTGGTTGTCTAGAATGTGAGTTCCGTGGACATGGGAGTCTTGCCTGTGACTTTGTTCATGGTTGTATCTCAATGCCTGAAGAGTTCTAGAAGATAGTAGGTGCCCAATAATTGCATGTTGAATGAATGAATACATAAATATATAGTCTATTGCAGTGATTAAATGAGAAGCTGTATCAGAGTGCCTGGCCAGAAAGTGTGAGTTTTCAGTTCTCATCACCATTTTCTCCTCTGGTTGAGCCTAAGCCACCCTGAAAATTTAATCTTACCAAACATTGCTTGAAACTGATCACTGACTTGCCCTTCCCCCTCCCAAGGTGAATGAAAGTTTCTCAGATCAGTATTTGGCTTTTTCTATGATAAGAACCTGCTATGAAGGCTCTGAGATTTTACCCTAGTTACAAAAGCTTACAAGTTAGCCTGCAACAGTTTCATAGCTGAAGTCATGAGTCTCCTGGGTCAGAGGCAGAAGACTTGTTACTCCCATCACAGCAGGCAATATGAGCTTTATCTTCACATTGGTTCCCCCTACCAGTCTCTTGGGGGTGATGTGGAATGGCCCAGATGAATGCTCTGTACTCAGTGAGGTTGTGTGAATTCTGAGAAATCCAAATGCTGAGAAGTTGGGGGTTAGAAAACCCAATCTTATGAGAGGCTACTACCAAATCCTTTCCCCAGAGAGAGATATTACATTTATTATCCTGATCAGGAAACAAGTCTCCCCTCTGCCCCTATAAGAGATATCATCTCTATCTTCTAAGGCTGTTTTGCTATACACACATATTTGGAAAGATAGCTTAGGACAAAAGCTGTCACCAGATGAGATGAAATGTTATAGAGAATTATTCCTCAATTCTGCCTTTCTATACTTATCTTCCATGACTACATTTATCCTGAATTATACCAAACTGTAGCACATGCCGTTTTCCTATGTATCATGTGGTTTCCGCGCTTTATGCCTCAGTGTATGCCTTTCCTTCTAAGCTTTCCCAGATAAAACCTCGTCTCATCTTTAAGATCCATCTCTTCTCCTAGATGTCTGCATAATCTCCTATTTGCTTCCTTAAGGTCTGCACTTAAAGACCCCCTTATTAGTGAGGCCTTTCTCTTGTCTAAAATATAAGCCTACCCCCCCTGCCCATTAACACTACCCTCTTTATCATTATCACTCTATGACAGATATTGACTTGTTTATGGGCCGTCTTCTCCTTCTAGAATCTAAGCTCCTTGAAAGTAAAGACTTTGAATCTTTGATATTCTGCTACAACCTCAGCCCTCTAAACAGTACCTGCACATAGGTGGTAAATAACTATTGGTTGATTCTGTGAGTTTTGTATTTCACGTTCTCTGTGGCTCTTTCCAGGTTTGCTGAGTGGAATGTAATCTCCCCATGTGCTGAATCTTTTTTTTTTTTTTTTTTTTTTAAAGATTTTATTTTTTTTTATTTTTTCCTTTTTCTCCCCAAAGCCCCCCGGTACATAGTTGTGTATTCTTCGTTGTGGGTTCTTCTAGTTGTGGCATGTGGGACGCTGCCTCAGCGTGGTCTGATGAGCAGTGCCATGTCCGCGCCCAGGATTCGAACCAACGAAACACTGGGCCGCCTGCAGCGGAGCGCGCGAACTTAACCACTCGGCCACGGGGCCAGCCCCCCCATGTGCTGAATCTTAATTCTACTTTACTTGTCCTGCTCTGTGGTGATGATCCTGTTCTGCCTCTTATTATAGACGTTTATTCTCCATTAGACTGTTAGTTGGTTGAGGTCAAAGGCTTTGTCTTACTCTACTAGCTTCTTAGTACCTCACACAGTCTCTTTACTAGAGTAGACACTCTGTAAACGTGCATTGTCTTTCATGTAAGTGAAGAGAACAAGTAGCCTGAGGTTGAGCACTCCTTTTGATGTGGTTTACTTAGCTATGCATCTTGGTTAATTGGAATACACCCTTGAGCAGAATTTGGAGGAAATAATTGATGCCAATTGCTAGAAACTAAGGGAAAAGAGATTTCAGCTAAATATAAGGTGGGGGGGGGAATGGAATTTTCCAAAAGTAGTGACTACCTCAAAGTTAGTAAGCACCCCATCCCTGAGGAGGCTCAGTCACAGAACTCAGGCTGGATGACTAGCAGTTTGGCAGCAGATTCGCGTACAGAACGAGGTGTGGGGGAGTGGGGTATAGTTTGGACTAGAAGTTCAAGGAAGTCCCTTCCACAATTTAGATTCTGTGACTTCTACGTGCATATGGTTTATCCATCCATCTCATATGATACAGAGCAGCATATTCTGAAGCTAGAGTTTTACCTGTAAACCTAGAGGTACACAGTTCCTTTCCATCCTTTAGGGTGGACCTTCACTTCTTTTGTCTTTTAAATCCCACAACATTTTGAATATATCTCTTACGTCTCTCCTTTATTTCACTATTTGTTTACTTGTCTGTCTCTCTAGGAAACTGTGTACCCCTTAAGGTAAAAACCATGTCTTATTTAAATTCCTATTCTTAGTGCCTGACCTGGAGTCTTAGTGGAGCTCATTGAATTTTCACAGAATGAATGAAAAATCAATCTGAGGTTGGCCGTTTCTGTATCCTTTATAATCAAGCTTTTGGGCTCCTTTTTTTGCTTTCTAGCCTTGCTGAGTGACCCAGAAATATTGCCTTTCTCTCCCAAATGTTGTCCTGACTACTTTGCTCCTTATAAAATGAATTCATCCTTGAATCACTATAGGATGATGATGATGTTTTGTTGCTGTTAACAGTAAGTCCTTTCAAAGAGAAGAACTGTTCTACTGTCAAATCAAGCAAAGACATTCCAAAAAAGGAAACATCTCAAAAGGCTGTGAATGGTGGGGGGATATTTAAAAAATTGAGTAGCAGTTACACTGACTAGCTCTGAAGTGATAGGAATGGAATAGCAGGTGGCATTGTATTCCAAATCACCTAGGAGGCTCACTCTTCCTGAGAACGGCGACCTTTAGTTCTGTGGAGGTAATGGAACTTTCATTAAAGGTCTTTCCCCTCCTACATAGGATAGGGCCTCTGTTTGAACAGATTAATTCCCTTCTAAGGCTCTTTTTTTATTAATCAGTAAACATAGCTCTCTAGATGGCTATCACCATAATAAGGAAAGTATTGAAATTCAGAAAGCTGCTGTTGAGAAAAAAGGGGCATTGTATGTTTAGTCTAAAGAAAGATGAAGATGAACAGTACCTTAGTGTTCGTTCTCAACGTTACTTTGATTTTTCACTTCTATAAAGCAAGCTACCTTTCTTCTGCTTAAATCTGAGTAATTTCAGAGGCAAAACCCATGCCATGTACTGGATTAGATTTAATGAATGAATGAACAGAATGAAAAGAACAGTGAATTTCAAAAAATTGTCATGATTATTAAGAAATGAGAGTGCACGTGAGATTGGGGATGGTGATTAATAGACTCTGCAGAGGCTTTTATGACCTAAAATGGCAAGAAAGAAGTAAGACAAATGTACATACATGTTGTTAAAGAAAAAACATTTACTTGTCCATAAAGGGAAATAATCCTTTGCTGCCTAAATGTGTGAATATTGTTGAGCAGCGAGGTGATGTGAAGTTAGCTAGTCAAGTGGGATGATTGGCGAGGTTTGGCAATTGAGGAGTCATTGGTGCTTTTCATTCTGATGTGTTGAAAAACTGAAGATTCTCCAGAGACTTTAATGACCAGATAGGCAAAAAAATGAATCCTTAAAGATTATACAAACATCAGCTAGATGGATTAGTGCATAAGGAGAGGATATTATCTTTTCGTCATTTCCTAAATTTCCTAGATATCTATTTATTTTGTAGTGAATAATATGAAAAAAAATAGCTTGGACTTTCCCATTAAATACATTTAGTGCCTTGGGTGGAGTGAAATGCATTTCTGCCTCAGTAGCATCATCCCAATGAGTGAAGCATCATTTTTGTGGAAGACTTGTGAAATGTCACTGTGCTCACAGGCCAAGTCTGGAGGTTTAAGTTTTTGTGTTTTTTATGTGATTCTACTGGCATTCCTCACTCTGACTGGCTCTTACCTGGCTCACTAGACTGTAGAGAGCAGGGTGTCATCTTCGATCATCTTTCAATCCTTAGGGCCTGACATAGTTCCTGACAGACAGAAGACACTCAGTAAATGTAGAAATGAACTGAAATCGGCTTGATCACAAGGGACACTGGTCAAGATGGTGTGCACCAGTGCAAATCCCATAATTTGAAGGAAAACTCAAACCTCATACATAATGGAGGAAAGGATTAACTTAATCCTTGGATATAAAGGGAAAGCACATTTAAAAAACAAATGAAATAATGGGGTCTAATCCTCACATGTCAAGACTGCCTGAATGGGTAGATTTTATGGCAGATAAAGGAATTGGCATTGGGATTCTTAAAGGCTGTGAACCAAATTATGATTTTGTTATCTTCTGAGGTTAGGTGGTCAGTACTCAATGGGTTAGAAGCAGTGTTAAAATTAAAATCAATTCTTCTGATTCTCACTGTTGAATTTAATTTCCCCTACATCATTGTTGTTCAAATCCACCAAGAATTTAATATCCATTAGTGAACATCAGATTCATATGCTCTGCCTATGTTGAGACTTCTATTCATTAATGTGCTTATTTAACTCATGTCTTCTCTCAAGTACCTTTTTAGTACACCAAGATATTTGAGGTTGACTAAGAAATCCTATTTTTCTCTGATTCACAGATTTAATTATTTAAGTAATTATGAAAGAATCAACTATTAATGGGCCGAAAGATTCTAATGATGGCACCAGATATGTGGTAAATTTTTGTTCAATTATAAAATTGAAAGTTTAATGATACTTTAAACATAGTAAGCTCCAATTATGTGCTGGAGCTGGCTTGTACCAGCTTGCTAGAGCTGATTGCCAAAATTTCAAGAATTGTCTGAGCCAGTTGTTAAAAAGTTGGTAGCTTAAAATTGGCCATGTATTTCATGGTGGGAGTATTTACACCATGGAAATCAGCAGTTACTACAAATGAAGACTTTGTCCCACCCTCACCCAGAAAGCCAGTTGTTAAACATTTATCAGCTGTCTACTGGTAGTAAGTCCTATTTTTATTAAGTGATTTTTAAATCAAGCATAATATGTTAGAGCAGATACTTTTTATTTTCATCGTTACAAGTCTACCATTATTGCCACTTTTGCTATCTTTCCATAACCAATTTCTTAATGGTAAGGACTACACATTTTTTGAAGAATACTTTTTAAAAACCGCAAATAAGGTTATAAAGAAAATTAAATAAATTATAAAACTGAATAATTTAGCAAATTTTTTTTCAGACAAAATTTTCAAGAGATGAAATCTGGTACACAAAAAATAATACAAAAACGTAATTGATGATTAAAGTAGGAAAAAATGAATTTTCGATTAATTTTTTAAATAGTCATTGGCAGAGAGTTCTGTGAAACCACATGGGACAGATAGGGAGCTGTGTTAGAGGAGTTGGAGCATTAGAAAGTAGAATGGACAAAGAACTGGAAAGTTTATTTTAGAAAGCAATACTTTAATGGAAGGGATCTAGCAACAGCCAGATTCTCACAGTGCATTAAATGTCTCCTGAAAGTTTGCTAGATGCTTTCAGATATTCATCTACTCTTTCAGGTCATTAAGGTTTGGGGATGGATTGGCAAGTTCTTAGAAAATAATCAGAATATGCTCATGTTTCTTAAGCAGCCACACTTGCCTGAAACGGTCAGGTGCAGTACAAAACAATCTAAAATAATACACAGTCTCTTCCACCCACCATCTTATAATCAGCCAGTCCAGACAACAATGGCTTCCTTTTTCTGCAATGCTTTGTTACATTTTCTTGGGCTTGCTATTGTCTTTGGAAAGTGGTGTGGAGGACGATAAGATGGAAAGTGCGTGGAAGTTGTGAGATAGAGTTTAAAGGGAGAGGGAAGAAACAGAATAATGGGGTAAGAGGAGAAGATAGAGTAAATAACTATGGGTAGGAGATAGTATGTGAAGCTGCTCCCAACCCCCCCTCTGCTTCCAACCAGATGACCCTACTGAATAGATTTACAAAGCCTGGGCTATTTCCACAGCGGAAGGATGCAAAGAATTGAGTCCTGAGAACTTTGAAGTGATTGCCTACAGGTACTGTGACCCCTGGCTTACAAATGCTCAAGAATAGTACAGTCGTAAACTTGAACGCCGTGAGGTCTCATGACCATCACAGACCAGGAAAGAGAGAAGTTGACTTTCCCGAGAGCACACAGCTCATCACTAGTAAATCTGAAACTAAAGTCTCTTATTTCCCAGCTTCGTGCTGTTTCTGGTGTCTTGGGCTTGTACATCACTGAATTGAATATCCAGCCTCCTTTGTTTTAAGTCTCCAGATACCCTGGACGTTATTATTGGGTTGAGTGAGACACTCTTGTGGACTCAGAACCTCACTACTATGAGGTTAACACGAGACTAAGAATATATGGGCTTTATCCACAGGCGATTATTCTGAGGTCAGAAAATCAAAATGTAATCTATATTCCATAAACATGTAAAGGGAAATAGAAACAGAATTACTCCACGTAAAGTAAAATAATATTGTCTTCAAGTATATATTAAGATATAAAATAGTTGTTCCTTCCCTAAGCAATGTGAAAAATAATGTTTTTTAGTTTTTTTAGTTGTTTATTTCTTGGGCTAAAATGTAAAATATTCTTAAGACCTTTATCAATAAATGCTTGTTCCCTGGTCAATGGTTTCCAGTTTTAGCCTGAATCCAGTGCTGAATATTGTTAGTTGTCTCCAGCTTGGCTACCATGGAATATTTCGCCAGAGGAAAGCGTGAGTTTACAAGTGCAACATGGAGTTTAGTCACCCATGCAAAAATGTCTGTGGTTGTGGCAGCCCCTCCATGGGTAGATGCATCTGTCTCCTAGTTCTGACTGCTGACTTCCGTGCGTGTAAACTTGGTACTTGCTTTACTCACTTTACCACCACTTCTGACCTTTTTTGTGCCATGTTTATGGGTTTGGAGTTTCAAATTGAATTTCATTCTGTTGGTCTGGTCTCATTAGTCCCAGTCCTTCTCGCTGAAGTTAGTTTTTTCATATATTTTAAGTCAGGAGTTACTAAAAATAGGAAATGAAAAGTCATTAACTCTAAAGGAATGGGGTCATCGCACCCTCCCCGGAGGGCTCTGAATCTTGCATTTCTCTGTTCAGAGATTTGATGCAGCCACCTTGTAGAATGTCCCACTTAATTTTCTTTGCCATCACGTGTCCTTTATCATATGTCTGATGCTGGTACAGCCATCAGATTTCGGAGCAAAGGGTTAATGAAATTTCAAACTACCTATTTACTTTTGGCTTCTTTGAGGACGTGATTTATGGATCTGGGCATTTCCACAAAGTCGTGGAAGTATTTTAAGGAATGTGCTAGATTTAGCATTGTCTGTTAAACCACAGTCATAAAATTGTCACTGTTCAGGCCTCTTTGGCTGCATATGTTATAATTTGCATTAATTTAGATGTTGCTGAATGAGAACCAGGAAGTGCCATTAAAATTACTTTAGCAATTTGCAGTGTGACATTCAAGTTAGTCACATGTTTCTAACTAAATATTAGGCCACGAAAAAGTATGTGTTCGCTACTGCAAGCTTACTAGGTAAGGAGGGAAATTCCTATTAGAAAAGGAAGTAAATATTCATTCAAACCAGTTCTGATAACTTCTTTTACCAAAACAACATTTAGGTTTTTGTGATAACATTTGAGGAGTTTTAGTATTTAATTATAAACGTAGGGTCTGTTTAAACAGGCCATACTGCAAAATGGAAGCTAATCGTCTCTCCCAGAATTGGCCTAAGAATTAACCTACACTATGCTAAGAAAGTTGAAATTTCAATTTATTTCAGTATACATTTACTGAGTTCCTTTATTGAGCATTGAACTTAACTCTAAGGAACATTTATTTGATGAGAAAATTTTAAAGCTGAAAAATGCGGTCAGATTTTGACTAAGAAGATTTGTACTTTATTGTATTCTTGTTAACTTGTAGTTTGTTCATTAATTTGCTTGATTTTTTATTTTTTTTAAATTCTTTTCTAAGACATATGTATGTACGCTGAAGTATTTAGGGGGAAGTAAACTGATGTCTGCAATTTACTTTGAAAGGCATCAAAAAAAGAAGATGGGTTTTGGACGGATAGAGCAATGGATAGATGGACAGTATTCATGAGACAAGAGTGGTAAAATGTCAGTGGCAGAGTCTGGGTGTTGAGTATACAGGTGTTCACTGTAAAAATTCTATCTTACTGTGTGTTTGAAAATTTCCAAAATACGGTTGTGGAAAAAATCATTAATAACCCTACTCAACTTAAGAAGTAGGATATTATTCCTGCCTCTGAAGCTAGTTTAATTTTACTGTGAGGATTATATTTATTTTTATTTGTAACAAAGTAAATAAATATTGTACTTAGAAATCAAATAGTACTAAAAGATTTATTACAAAGCGAAGGATTTGCTTGTCCCATCTTTCTATGCCAGCCTTATCCCCTACGCTTTCACTTTTTTAAAAGCTGTTTTGGTTATTTACCTCCATATTTCTTTAAAAATATGCTTATTCTGCTATTTCTTGGTGTCTCAAGTTTTGGTATTTTTTTGACCTTTTTAATAAATGATGATTTATCTTTCTTATGTTTGCCTCAATTTTCCTCCCTCACCCTGAGGCATCCATTTCACAAATGTTTACTAAGTCAATAGTCAGCATTTATGTTTTATTGCTGAGTCAAGTAGTATACTATTATTGTTTCATTTGTTACTTGATTTGCTGTTTCTGCCTGGAATTATTAATCGCTTCATTTTTAAAAATTTGCTTAGTTTTCTATGTACTTATCCAAATGCTTATGAGATATGTTAAGCACTAATCAGATGATTTGTTGCATGCGTAAATGCACCAGAGCATCTCCTAACTACATTTCTTTTGGAAGCTTTCTTGGAAGCCTCCGTTCTCCTGGTCATTAGTTGGCGTTGAACTATTGGCCTTCTGCACAACCTCATTCCCTTTACCATTCTCTTGGGGTCCTCCTTTTGACCTTTTTAAATTACTCTATACTGAAATGGGATGTAAGACAAACTTAACTACCTAAATATTAAGTGTGGTGATGTTATTCCATCAGATTTTTAAATTGTGTTGGTGTCGAAATCCAATGTACACATCAGGATAGATGCGGAGAGGGCTGATGGCCACTCTGAGTTTATTATAACCAGCGTTTCGATATATACATAGCTTACAGCTGTTAAACATACACAGATGTTCTGGATGAAGTAATTAGCGAATGCCAAGAATTCTTAGTGATTTCTCAAGGAGCCCTCCCTTGGCCTCTGTTTTGATATTATCATGTTATTGCTGTGCTCCTATATTTTTATCTCGGAGCAGGCAAGGTCTCTTAGGCAACGGTCCCTCCTGCTCCCGACATCGATATAGTTTCTCAATCTGTGCCCCCGGGCGGCCGCCGCCTGGCTTAGGTTGCACCCCCTGGAGGTCTTACCCATCGTTGGCTAACCGGCCTTCTCACCTCCGGGTCACAGTTTGTTGGCAAGCCTTTTCCAGTGATTATTAACCCTTCCTGTGTCAGGGGTGGCTACAAATTGGACCACAAGTTTAATGTGTTAACAAATATATCCTTTTATGGAAGAAAGTGAATAACTAATTTCAATAATTGGATATTAAATCACATTAACTGTGTTTGAATATTTTCTCACCAGAACTCATTTAGAGAAAAAAAAATTAATGAACACAAAGTAGAATAACCAAAAGAATTCTTTTGACTTCATTTAAAATGAGTGAGTTTGAGTTTCTTTTTTTTCCCCAAAATAGTTCTTTTTAAGGTATGCTTTTTTTTTTTGGTGAGGAAGATTGGCCCAGAGCTAACATCTGTTGCCAATCTTCCTCTTTTTTTTTTTCTCCCCAAAGCCCCAGTACATAGTTTTATATCCTAGTTGTAAGTCCGTCTAGTTCTTCTACGTGGGATGCCGCCACAGCTTGGCTTGATGAGCCGTGTGTAGGTCTGCCCCAGGATCTGAACTGGTGAACCTGGGCTGCTGAAGTGGAGCATGCAAACTTGACCACTGTGCTACTGGGCTGGCCCCAACTTTGAGTTTCATTATAATCTCCTTTGTTTATTGAAGATGCAGAATGCACGAAGCACACACAATTTATATTAGTGGCCCCATTAGATGCCTACTTGAGGCCTTTTTCTCAAGGGAATTCATTGAAAGCTTCTTCCTTGGCAGTCTTGTTTTTAACATTTGGTTGTGTTTTATGGACTTATGGCTGTTTATGCCCTTTGGAATATTCTCTCTATTCAATGTTTTGGAGAAGCGTTGGGAGACACTCTAATTGTCAGTTCTTGTCAGAGGTAAGGTCATGCACAGAAGAACAATGGATAGGACCTTGGATGAAAGGTAGAGAGTGTTCACTGGGCCTGGGTAATTGTGACTTGCTAAGGCTAGATGGTGGTTACAAATCTGGTCACTATTCTCTCAACCAAGTTATTAAGTAAATATCCCTTCTTTAAATCAGATTGCAATAAAAAGAAACATGAAAGTAGTTGTATTCATACTTTATTTTGTGAGACATACATAAACAGACATAATTTAACATGTTTGAGAAATTTTGGATATGCTTAGAAATAGCTTGGGACACAGTCACACAGTAACTATCTTCAATAAGTATATAAAACTGGATAAAATGCCAAATGTTCCGTTGTGTGTGACCCATGCTTGTTCTCTATGTCACTATCCCTTTTGGGAGTGAAGACCTGAGCCTCTGAAGGAAAGCTCTGGCTTCATACTTTATTCACAGCCCCATCTGGCCAGTCCTCAATTTGCTTTGTTCCAGTAATGGAAGGAGCAGAGTAGCCAAGGCAATGTTTCCTTTGCTTTTATTTTAAAAAGTGGGGAAAGAAGAGGAGAGAAGATAATTAAAATCCTTACAGGTGGAGTCGTCTCTGAAAGAGTGCATTTATATTCTTATATTCTTCCTAATGCATAATTCTTTACTTAAAGATATAGTTTATCTTACTAGAAGCTAAAATATGAAATATTTCAACGTGTAGATTTATGTAAAATTTCATTATAAAGAATAGATTTAGTTGTAGGTGAATGTGTGTGTGATAAGCACCATGAATAAACTCAGTGGCCATAGAGTTTAAACATAGTGCTCAAAAATACTTGGGAACCTAGAATAAAATATAGTTCTGTTTTAAATATTCTGACATTTAGAATAAAGTAAAAGGGCTTAATATATTTAGCTTTCTTTTCTTTTTAAAGTACAATGGATGTGACAAGACAATCTAACTGTATTACAAATGTCTGAAATAACGTCACTGAAGGAGGTGGGGAGAAAGGATGCTGACCTAAGGGACTTTGGAAATGAGTGCAGTCTATAGGATTGAAGGCGAAAGAAACTATACACAAGCACTGTCCAGTAGTTGATAAAGTTGTTTTCCATGAGAGTATGTGTTAACAGTTCTGCTACAGCGATGCATATATACTGGAATTGAACAATTGCGTAAATGGATGGCAGATGATGGGAGCCAGCTTTCTCACTGTTGCAGTGGAATTTTACAGATAAGCAAGGAGAAGGCTAAAATGATCCAAGTGGTTATGGATTGGAGTTGGAGACATCAGTGTAACTCATGTTCACTTAATATAGATGCAGATAGTTACATGTAGAAATATTTATAGATATGTGTATATACATGGGTTAGTATACACATATATGTTTCCTTGCTCTATCATCTGAGAAGGCCTAGAAGCAACAACACCCCAGTGACAATGACTACATCTGGTGCCCAAATCTTGGTTTTCACCCTTCTCCAATAGAAGGAACCAGGGCTCCTCGGAGAAATGGCTGATTTTAGGACTGGAGCAGAAAATATACAAGATGAGCCTGGAGCATCTTGTAGTGCCAGAAAGTTAGAAGTGCTCAAAAAACAAAACAAAACAATGATAATGTACAGCTGAAATTACATAATGTTATAAGCCAATATCACCTCGATTAAATAATTAAAAAACAAATGAACAAACCACACAAAACAAACGAAGCCTCAGTGATGGAAGTATGTCAAAGGAACACAGGAGCCAGCTGTAGCTAGGAGCTAACCCTGCAGCCAAGTTGGAACAATGTGAGCAAAATATTAAATGAAATAGTATTGGATTATAACCCTAAGCATAAAATAAATGTCCATCAGTCCATACTGATGTAAATAATGGAATAAATAAATAAATGGAAGAGAAGAGACAAATCTTCCACACAAAAGAATTCTAAAAACTTTTTGTAGATTTTCTGCCATCAAGAAGATGGAGAATAACTCCCTAGTCCTTAAGTGTGGGCCGCACACAGTGACTTCCTTCCGTAGAGGACAGCATGGAAAGGAGAATAAAAGATTCACTTTACGGTTGAGAGACCTGCCAGACACTGCCTGAGCCGCGTGATCAGGGTCAGCATCAACAGTGATGAGTCATGCTAATAGTATGCACTCTTGATACAATGGGATGAGAATGGCACTTTACCTCTGTCATCTTCCTCCCCAAAACCCATAGCCCCAGTCTAATCGTGAGAAAAACATCAGACAAATTCCACTTGAGGGACATTCTATAAATATCTGGCCTGTACTCTTCAAAACTGTTAAGGTTACCAAAACCAAGGAAAGTCTAAGAATGTTCCATAGCCGGGAGAATCCTAAGGAGACGTGACAACAAATATAATGTGGTCTCATGGATGAGATCTTGGGAGAGAAAAAGTAGATAAGGTGAAAACTGAGGAAATCTGAATAAAGTTTGGACTTCAGTTAAAAATATTGGTTCATTCATTGTAATGCTAATGCAAGACAGTACTAATACTAATGTAATTCTAATATAAGACATTAGTAATAGGGGAAATTGGGAGTGGGGCATATAGGAACTCTGTACTATGTTTGCATTATTTTCTGTAAGTCTAGAACTGTTCTAAAAATGAAGTTTATTTTTTTTAAATGGTGATTGGATGTTCATAGCAAAAATCAAACAAAGAAACAATGGATATACACATTTGATTTACATCTGAGACTCTCATTTAAAATTAGAGGTTCTCAGAGGCAAAGGGGAGAAGGAGGAGGGCGAAAGGAGTGATTAGGCACATGTGTGTGGTGACTGATTGTAATTAGTCTTTGGGTGGTGAACATGATGTAATCTACACAGAATTCGAAATATATTATGATGTACACTTGAAATTTATATAATGTTATAAACTAATGCTACTGCAATAAAAAAAATAAAATTAGGAAAAACTGTTAAAGAATATTGGAAATCCCATCTAGAAAATCCCATTGATTTCAATAGATGGAAATCCCTTCTAGATATTCACCTTTTTAAAGATAACTCTCAGTACAATAGATGAAGTGATTTAAATATTGTCATTTTGCCAAACCAAAGGGATAGAGGAGCCTTGAGTTTTATGAAATTAACTTTGGTGTCTGAATCTAATTGATATGATAAACTTAAATAAAAGTTATTTGTGTTATATAAATATCTGCTACTTAGTAGGGCTATCTCAATTTCATATTAAGAGCAAATAATACATGCACTATTAGACACTGAATGCAGAATCATTTTGCTAGTAAATGATTCAGTTTATGCAACAATATATTTATGCCTCTCAGTCATTCCTTCAGGATTTTTTGATAAAGTTAGGTCTTTGTTTAACTGATTCAAAGATCATTTTTTGGACTAGAGCTTGTTTTGAAGCTGGAAGGGCAGTGTATTTGTGTGTGTACATGTGTGTACATGTTGACTGTGCAACATTGTAAACAAAACATTTTACCAAGCAAATTGACAGAAATTTAAATTAAAAAGGAATTTTTAAAAGACAGTATTTGCCTCCCTAGTTTAGCTTTAGCAGAAAGCAGTGCTGAAAAAAATCACCCATGTTCACACATTTCAAAGAGTGTGAATTTTATTCACCAGTTTGCTTTTTATACCAGAGGCCAGCTGCTGCCTTTTGGAAGAGTGAAACATTTCGACCAGAATTGTCTGCAGCTCAGTATAGCTCTGATGGCAGAAGAAATCCTACCAGATTCTGTCCTTTGATTTCCACAGATTTTGTTCCGAAGATCTGGCAATGCCTTGCAGTTTCACACTTCAGAAATACACAGTTGGCCAAGAGTTATTTCTGGAGTTTTCTTTTAAACCCTTATCTGTTTTTGAGATTCTCTGTGTTCCTAAATCAATTCCCTAGTCATGCCTTACCTGAAGTGAGGTATTTTTATCTTTTTTAACTGTTGCTTTTAGAGTGGAAAACTGCATTTTCTGGAACAGCAAAAAAGGCCAAAAAGCCAGCTGAACTTCTGAAAGGTTCTCTGTTGGTAGGCACCTTGACTAATGACCGCTAAGTCATGTAAAATACCTTCTTTCTTCGTGTAATATGGTGATGTGATCGTACAATGTTAGACATAAATTCTGCCCACGGGAGATTACTTTCTAAAATGGGTGACTGAGATCATTGGCTCTGGAGTCAGAGAAAACTCATTCAAGTCTGGAACCTGCTACCTCCTAGCTATGGGAAGTTGGGCATGTTCTCCTTAACTTCTCTATGCCTGAGTTTTCTTAGCTGCAGAGTGAAAAGAAAAAATAGTATGTAACGCATAAAGTTATTTTTAGTATTACCTGAGGTAGCTTTGTACTGTGCTGCTTATAGCACATAGTAAAAATACGCAAATGTCAAGCTATTTTCATTATCATGCTGGCATTTTTGGAAAACATGCCAGGACCTACCTGAATAGTGCCACCAAGTATATGGCTTCTAAAAGATCAGTTGTGCCTAATTTACTTAGGAATGCATGCTGGAAAAGCCTATGAGATTATGTGTTTGATTAAAAGAAAAAAAAATGTGTATGTCCAAAAGTGCTGGTTCTTCTTTGGGTCTTGACTTACAAGGTGGCTCTGTCCCATTGGCCCTCGGTATTCCATTTCTTACTTGTCTTCCCAAGCAGAGCGAGGCTCTAGCACTCTTGTTGCTGTATTTGGATCGTGACAGTCTCTGCCTCACACCAGGGAGGCCCTCATTCCTTTAACCGCTTAGCTAACGTTTGGGAAGACCCAACCATCCCTGGCTCTGGAACCAGCCTCTGGGGACAGGGGTGGACCCCTGGCACACCGCCTGCCTCTTTGGCTCCTGCTCCTCCATGCACAGAGCCCTCCTCTGCCTCTCCGCACCACACCCATCACCAATGGTCCAGTTTAGCAAAGAAACTTGGGGCAAGCCACTGAGCTTTTCCGGGACCCAGCTTCCTCTTTTGTAAAATGAGAAGGCTGCAGAAGATGGTGTTGATAGTCTCTTGTCTCTCCTTTATTCTCAGATTCAGTAAATTGTTGGACTTAAATCAAGTAAAAATAAGTGACACCATCAACTACCTTCAAGAGACTTTCTTTCTCTATGAAAACTTCCTTTCTCTGCTACCTCGGGCTACAAGTCACTCTGTGAGAACTCTTCGTATGTTGTGATGCACAAATATGTACTTTTAGTGTATATTTCAGTTCTCTGGTTGTTTCCTGAGAATGAGCCACATTTCCTCAGCAACGCTGGAAGTTCTTCAAGGGTAGGGATAATACTCTTTTTATCTCCCTAAGGAGCCTTACCAAAACGACATTCAAAATGAACTTGTGTATTAAAATTATAATTCTTTCATTAGTACATAGTGTTTAATGTATGTGAAATCTGATAACGTGTAAGTGAAGTATGATTCTATACCCACACACAGAAACACACACCCCCTTTTTGGTTCAAAAGCATGTAGAAATATGAGGAGTTATTGTTATTAAACCTGTGGCAGATGGTGGTATAATTTGATGTAGCAAATCAAGATATTATTAGATTTGCCATTCAAGAATTCCAAGAAGCAACATATCAAACCCATGGAAATAGTACTATTTGGATATTATTATTATTTTTATAAGTGTCAGCATGTGGACAAGAAGAGAGATGATTCATATTCTTGCTATACTACTTTTGTGTAGTTCGTAACTCAAATTGCCCTAAAATCCATATTGACTATAATTGGTCACTGCTTTTCTAGGAATTAGAAGGATACATAAACATAGTCAGTGGCATAAGTAACAACCTGATTTCCTTTTGCAACAAAATGATAGAAGCACAGCCTGAATAAACAATTAGGTTCAAGCTTTAAATTGTTTGGAGCCCCCAGATCTACTTAATAGCCATATCAATGGAAAATGCTGGGAGAAACAGAACAGGATAATTAAAAGGAAACTAGTTATCAAATGTTTGATGTGTGGTTACAGTGTAGGTAATAAGGCTTAAGTTTCTGTTCTAATTAAATTTTCAATCTGAAAAGCAGGCCAAGACACACCTGAAAAGATTACTCAAAATATGACTCTAAAAACAAAGAACAACAACTAGAAGGACCTACAACTAAGATATACAACTGTGTACCGGGGGGATTAGGGGAGATAAAGCTGGAAAAAAAAAAAACAAAGAAGAAATGAGGGGGGCAGAGATATAGCAGCATGTGGATAAGAAGAGAGACAGGGAAAGGATGAGAAGGACAGAAACTCAGAGAGAGACAAAGACAGAGACAGAGACAGAGCCAGAGAGAGGTATAAAGGGAGAGGAGAGAAAGCCAAAGATGGACAGAGAGAGAGAGAAAGGAGTAAAGATGGACTGATGTACGGGGAAAGGGAGTGAACTAGACTGACATAGCAAGAGACACAGTAATGGACAAAGAGGCAGAGAAAGAAAACAACTTGCTGTGTCACTGCCCCTTGACGTTTGGCTGATATTTTCGGGTCAAAAAGGAGAGGTGGGGTTCAGCAAAAGATGAAGCCATAGTGATTTGATGCCCAGCTAAAAATTTGCTGCCTATGCGATGTTCCTCACGTGTCTGGGCTTTTTTGTTTGTATACCTGGCTCCTTCCCTGTCTCCCTCTTTCTCAACTTGCACCTTACCAACATTTTATTTCGAAGGGTAAGTGGCAGTGGTGTGCTGGAACTCACTCTCCCCAGTTCATGTTAAATATACAGAAATTTTGTGAGCTGGTCGCTAAACCATTGGTAGTTTGAAATGGGCCACGGTAGGAGTATTTACACCTTGGAAACTAGCAAATGAGAGCATATTTTTTTCCCCCTGGAGCACCCGTTTACCAGCATACTACTGAGAGAGGATTTGGCTGGATAAAATTTGCATGAAACTCATTTTGTTTTCCGGCTCATTCTTATGTGTGATTGATGTCATGACTTACATCTTTCAAAATTTAGGCCATAGAATTGATTATTGGACCAATTTTTACAATTTAAAACAGTATGGAAATCCAAGACCCAAACATCTGAGTTACTTGCTCAGGGTCAGTAGTACTTACACCAAGAGTAAGTATAAGTAAGTGGTTTACTCCGTTTGATTCCAAAGCTTATGTTCTTTACACTACACTGGGCTGCCACACACGTATCATGCAATTTTAATCTTCTTATTACCTTGTGAAGAATGCAGAGCAGTATTGTCACTACGTTACAGATTAAGTGTTTTAAAAGGCTTAGAGGCAACAAGTGACTTGAAATCAGATAGCTGGAAAGGTCTTCTGACCTCTCTTCCAGTGCTCTTCCCCACATGGCCAAAGTTACAAGAGCAATAACAAAATTAAACTAAAGTCATCATATCTGACTCCAGGTGAAACTTTAGTAGGACATTATTTCACACTCATGAAAGCTTCTTCTGGATTCAGTACAAACCACGTATAAACGTCTTGAAGTGGTTCACATTTCAAAAGCGAGAATGTAGGCCAAGAAAGAAATCCTCAGTTGCTGTTTGCCTGCTTCAGGCAGAATATGTTTGGCTCACAGTGTGTTGTCTTCATCGTTCCTGTTTATGGGGAACACCCAGTTCTCAGCCATCCTGGCTCCTCTGTTGCTGGGCCCCAGCTGCTGCCTTAGGACAAAGGTGACGGTTCACTTTTGTTTGTTCATTGGTTTTTACTACAAGGAGTTATTCTTAGCGACTTGAAAAGAATTCTCTCCCATCCAAGGAACTCTAGTCACCGGAGTTTACACCTTGCATTTGCAATACAAGGAAGTAGGGAAGTGAAGGAGAGACGAAATGCAAGAGACACCAGAACAGCGTTTGCTTGTCCAGCCTAGTGGGGCTGAATTGAGAGGCGCCCCCACCCGGCTTTCTTTTCCTGGTGTGGTTCAACAGATCCCTGGAAAAGAGGACTGTCCCCCCCGGGAGCATGATCAGGTGGAGTTGGAGTCACCTGGCCTGTATCCTTCTAAACTGCCCAGCTGACGGAGGGGTTTGGTTGGAAAAGCAGTTATGAGAGTCACAACTGAATGTCATGAGTGTTCAAACTTTCTTCTTTCTGATTATAAAAGTAGTAGTAGATGCTTGGACCTAAAAGAAAAGCTGATTTTTAGGAACATAGTACCTAATTTCCAGCTGACAATGGACTGTGGGGTTCCGAGCCGCCCAGAACAGTGGGAGAAAGATTAATTAGCGGTTTAGAAGGGGCCTGCCCCACAGACCTGCCCCTTCCCTTTGTTCTCTGCTGCTTCTGTCTATTGTGTTGGGCTGTGCATCCAGCCTGATCCTCAGCTTCTGACCCCTCACGTCTAACAGGTGGGCCCAGCAGGGAGCAGGGTGGGCGGTTCTGTCAGAAGGGCAGAGCAGCCGGGCTGTGCAGAGGCTGCATGCAAAGCTGTTCATCACCCCAGGCGAGAGGACAGCCACAGATTTCAACAACAACCACAGAAGATTGCAGGGGGAACCAAAAGATCATGCGATGCAGTTTCACACTTCCCAGTAACCAACACCCCACCATTAAATGATCATCTATTTGTGTCACTAAAAATAAGACCATGGTGACAAAATTCATTTTTACAACTTAACAAATCATACTCTAAATTGTCTAACAAGAATAGGAGCCTCCTTATATTATCCATTTTTTACCAGGAAATAATTTAGGGCCTATTCGCAATAAAATCATAGGATTGATCTTTTAAAAACAAATTTGATGACATATGTACATGCATATGTAAAATACATATTCTGGTGGCCTAGTGGTTAAGTTCAGTGCACTCCGCTTTGGCGGCCTGGGTTTGGTTCCTGGGTGCGGATCTGCACCGCTCTGTTAGCAGCCCTGCCCCGCTGGTGGCCCACATACTAAAAAAAGAGGAAGATTGACACAGACGTTAGCTTAGGGGAAATCTTCCTCAGCCAAAAAAAAGACAAAAAAACCCATATTCTATATACATGTAATTCATTTACACATACACGTACATATGTATATATCTAGGTGAGCCCTGATCTCTTTGAAACCATCACCACTGCGGAGTTCAAGCTTCTTGCAGACGTATTTTAGAAAAGCAAAATATTTTTGAAGCTCCTCCTTTTTGTGGTCAACATTGGAGCCAGTCCATGAGCCTCACAAGAAAATTACTCTTTGTACTTTTATTTTTTTTAGCCTAAATGGAATTATCCAATTCGATGACACACATTATTTGCTAATTTGATTTTGGCTATTTTCCAAAGTCAAATCCAGATTCAAAGGACGATGCCTCTCACTATTTAGGGTTCTGAGGAAATGAGCCTGGGCTGCGAAGGCCTGCAGCTCCAGAGGAGGGGTTTGGGCAGTCGTGGTGGCTTGGGGAAAGGGTAGGGGCGACTGTTTTCTAGAGACCATGGCATGTTTGTACTCATATGTTGTTTAGAAATAAATACTATGGCTTTCGAGTTATACTTGCAAAACACAGGGTAAGATGCTTTCTTCAAGGTTCCAAAGGAACAGTACCTCCGAGGACGTGGAGGTCTGAAATAACAGGGTACTGGCGGGGGTGTTATAAGGAGGTTGGTGTCATGAGAGCTCAGGAGCTAATGAACGGGATGAGCTTACTAGGTGGTGAGGTTCCCCGAGACCTGCACTCTGCTCCATGCGAAAAATGTGAGAAAAGAGGTATAAAGAATGGTTACTAAAGATAGCAGTCTGACTTCCTGTAAGTCTGGCTTGTGGCAGGCTGGCTGCCTGGGCTGGTCACTGTGGATAAGGGGTTGATTTCCTGGGCGGGTTGCTGCAGGTTGGGGGTCAGAGTCCTGTTTTTATATACAGCCTGGCCATTGTCTGTATATTCAGTCTGTCTCTGGCTCTGTCTTGCTTTTTCCACGGTGTTCCCCAGTATCTTGCACTGAACCAGGAGATATTTGTTGAATGAATACATATATCTGGTATTGTCTCACTGTCTTAAATTTTTTATCAGCATTATGCCGAGGTAAATGAAATGCTCTTTTAATGTGAAACATTAGACTCTACTGAACAAAGCACCTGCATATTACTTGTATTTGAGACATAGGCAGAATCCCAGTTTTCTCTAAGAACCTGATTTTGAGACACAGCCACAACAAAAAGGAAAAGAGTAAGATTGAGAGCGTAGATAGGGGGCCCCAGCTCTACTTGGGGCCACTATATCTTGATTATAAGTTTATCTTCATGGTGTATTGGAAACTAACAGAAAAACAAGAGCTGCTAAATAGAATTTTCATTTCAAATAACATTTTTAGGCATTCATGTGTTTAGTGATAGCTATATTCCCTTTTCCTATTGGGGAAATATTGCCTGAACGCGTCCTCCATGCCAGGCATTGTTATGTGCTTACACAAATTGTTGAATTTCACATAATCCTCACAATAACTTGAGAAACAAAAAAGATTAACCCAGTTTTACAGAGGTGGTTCAGAAAGGTTAAGTAACTAGCCCAGGATAACACAGCTAGCACCCCACTGAACTAAGTCATTGACCCAGATCTACAAATGCAGAGGCCAGGAACTCTTTAACGAGTTGTAGGTGCTTGAATGTGGAATACGTCCAAGGGAGGCTTCACCCATTCACTATCTTGCAAATATTGACTGAAGCAGAGTGTTAAACAATGACTAGATTTTTTCATTTTTTAGCATCTCATCCAGATCAAAAGAATGTACTTGTCTGAGCCATACTGTCACACTATAAGAGTTCATATTCAAATCCGTAAGAGTTTTTAAGTAACCGAAAGTCTTTTGCGTTCTGTTTCCCATTTCTTTCCAACAAACTGAATCTGGATAGTGCTCAAGCGTTAGAGGAGCGGTATCTTCGTTTGTTTACATTTAGAGGAAAGTACCTCTCTAAAACTAAATATTAAACTCCAAAGCTACCTTTTCATCAGAGAAAAGCTTCCCCTTTTCCACTTGAAAGCTTTCCCATTCCTCAGCCTGCCTTTGAGTTTCTGCCAAAACCCAAGTGACAATGGCTGACTCCCTTTCTATAGCTAGCCCGGAATAAATCGTCTTTGCATTTCTCATTTGATTGGTCTTCCTTTAGTTCCATACCAGACTCTGCCGCCGTGGCACTGACAATCTCTTTAGGGAAAGCAGACATCCATTAAATAGCCACACAAATGAATGCGTGACTGTCGCTGTGATTGATGTTATGAAAGAAGCGGACCTGGTGCCATCGGAGTGTGCAATAGAGAACTGTGAGCTGGCTGGGGAGGTGAGGGAAGGCATTCTTGAGCTGAGGACTGAAGAAAGGGTAGGTGTCACCTGGGTAAGTGAAGCTGAAGGAACGGTAGGTGAAGAGAAGGTCAGAGTTTCCCAGGGAACAGCGCATGCACTGGCAGGAGGAAGCAAGACAAACAGAGGGACCAGAAGTGCAGTGTGGGTAGAGCAGGGTGAGCAGGCAGCCCCCACATGGAGCTGGAGAGGTCGGTAAAGGCCGCCCATGAGGGGGCCCTGTGAAGGAGCAAGGGGAGACCTTTGAGCAACTGAGCCCATGTGTGATGTGATCCGATCAGCGTTTCAGAAGACCAACCTGGAGTCTCCACTAGGGCTGTTTGGAGAATCATAGCAAAATATCTGTTTCGATCTTAACCAAACATTAAATAATTGTTCTGTCATGCAGTTGGATTTTAGGGAAATCAAATTTGAATTGCATGTGGTTTGTCCATTACACATAGCCACTGAACTGCTATTTCTACAGTCAGTAGGTAAGTCCACAAGAAATGCAGATTATATCTCATAATAATTTAAGGAAAACCTGGAAAACTAAAAAGCAAGTCTTTTAAAACATCATCTTAATTAACTTAAAAATCAAATAATCAAAAAATCAAAAAATGAGTCCATATCACCACAACTGTCAACAGAAAATAGGTAGTTGGTTACACCAGCCAGTGTACTAGGTAAAGAAATTTTCCTCCATATGTAGAAGTTTACGTGGACTCTGGAACTGCAGTAATTATCTTGGAGGGTCAGCAGTTGACACATTCATTCCCAATAGGCATATGTTGAAGCTACCAAATTTATTCAGTCAACCCAAACTCTGTAATGTTTCTGAGGTCATGTCTTGGCAATACATGTCCAATTGCATTACATTTAATGTTGTCACAGAGAATAATGCTGCAGAGAAAATCTCACTGTGTAAAAATAGTTTGAAGGCTTTTATTGACGCTATTATTTTTGCTGGTATTTGAAAGAGTAAAATTATAAAACCAATAAAGAATTTTAATACCTTTTAAAGTTTTTTAATAAGTAGATATGATTTTTATATCCCAAGAATAGGTAGATCTCTGTATAAACATACTTTATTTGGGGTTAATGAAGCAGGCTAATAGATTTTCTCTAATGTTATATTAATATGTTATAAGTGAATATATTATTTCTAACAATCAAGTGAATTATCCTAGTTCATTATAATAATGCCTGAAAAGCTGTTGACTAAGGATATTCCTGCTCATACTGAATTTTGAGCAGTTTTGTTTCCAAGGAAACTAGTTCATTGTCAACAAAAGATGCACCCAAAGCAGTGCAATAATACTTGCCAAAAATAATCGGATCTTATTATAAAATATGAATTCAAGTTTTTCCCACAGCCCTAAGCAATAATTAAAAGATTTTTAAATTTCTTGCAGAGTTGCCTCCATTTAATAAACTCATTATAAAATGTATTTCAAACAAACATTTATGTGGGACAAAATAAATGAGTCACCTTTAGGATGCATCCACAGTTTTGAAAATTAACATCTTAGATGTAGTATGAATCTGCTAATGAAGAATTGATTAGACCTTTGCTTTCTTTACCAATAAATATATAATTGCATGTAACGAAATCTCATTTGTCACACATTTGTGGAATTGGATGTAGGTTGAGTTGTAATTTGTTTTGCATTATATTATACAAAGTCTTTGTTAATGTAAAGTTCTTTGAAGATATTTTTTGAATGGCCAGTATCACAGCTCTAGGCATGTTTAAAAAATAAATAAATAAGAGCTGACAAGTATCAGGTTATTTCCAGCTTGGATAATGCCAAACCAGTGCATTATTTCTTGCCCAATGTTAAAAGCTTCAAAGGAAAGCTATCAAAAAATACCTAGTTCACAAGCACAATCTAATAGGCTTCATATTTTATTTGTAATCATATGTGTAATATGAACAGATGTGTAGGTAGCATGAAAACTTCATTTAAGTGTGCTTAAGTTTAGGTATATTTACCAAACTGAATTGGTGGGAGTTTCCAGAAGGAGAACTGCATCTCCCAATTCATGCCTTTCCCTCTCGCGTCTGCTCCCACCCTAGCTCAGGCCCTAATCATCTTTGACTTAGATTTTTAAACTGTGAGAATTGTCTCCATTCTCCTCCGTGTTAATGCCAGAATGATATTTTGGAAACACAGATCATGTCATTTTGGATGTTTTAAAAACAATTCAGTGTTTCTTCAGAACGATATCAAAAGTCTTTAAGCATGGTGCTTCAAGCTTGCCCCCACCCATCTTTCCCATACCACTCCCTTTATCATCCTTGGCATGAGCGATGCTGTAGTGCTGACCTTACCCAATATGTTACACTTTTACCTCTTCTGGATATTTCTTATAAATAAAATGAGGCAATATGTGGCCCTTTGGGTTCTTTTCCTTAGTATAATATTTTCACAGTTCATCCATGTTATAGTCTATATCTGTACTTCATTCTTTTTATGGCTGAATGATATTCCACTGAATAAATTTACCTCATTTTGTTTATCCATTAAAGAGTTGATGGACATTGGGTTGATTCTACCTTTTGTCTATTAGGATTTATACTATCATGAACATTCATGTACATGCTTTTGTATGACCATGGGTTTCCAATTCTTTGGGGAATATGCCTTCATTCTTTTGCATGTGGATGTCCAATTGTCCCAGAATCATTTGTTGAAAAGACTGTTCTTTTCCCCCTTGAATTACCAAAAATCAATTGACCATAAATGGTTTATTTCTGGACTTTCATCTTTATGTCTCTCCTTATTCCTGTATATACTGTCTTGATTGCTGTAGCTTTGTAGTAAGTTTTGAAATTTAGAAGTGTGAGTCTCCACTTTTATTCTCACTTTTCAAGATTGTTTTGTCTATTCTAGGTTCCTTGCATTTTTTTTAGAATTTTAAAATCAGTTTGAAATTTCTGCAGAATAAAACAAAGCAAAAACACCTTTATGGAGATTGAGTTGAATCTGTAGATCAATTTGAGGGAGTATTGCCATTCTAAAAATATTAACTCTTCAAATCCATGAACACAGGCTATCTTTCCACTTACTTAGGTCTTTAATTCCTTTCAATGATGTTTTGTAGTTTTCATTGCAAAAGTCTTGCACTTCTTTGGTTTAATTTATTCCTAAGCATTTTATTCTTTTTGATGTTATTATAAATAGAATTGTTTCCCTAAATTCATTTTTGGATTGTTTGTTGCTAGTTTAGAGAAATGCAGTTGTTTTTTGTTTTAGGTTTTCTATATGCAAAATCATGTCATCTACAAATAGAGATTGTTCTATTTCTTCCTTTCCAATCTGGATGCCCTCTGTATCTTTTTGCCTTCTAACTGGCCTGGGTAGAACCTCCAGTCTAACACTGAATACAAGTGGCAAGAGCAGACATCTTTGTTGTGTTCCTGACCTCAATGCTATTAGGCTTTCACTTGTAAGTATGATGTTCTCAGTAGATTTTTGTAGACGCTCTTTTATCAGGTTGTGGAAAGTCCCCTCTAGTTCTATTTTTTTTTTTTTTTTTTACTGTATTTATCATGAAAAGATGTCAGATTTTGCCAAATGTTTTTTTCTATATATTGAAATGATTAGGTGGATCTTTTCCCCTTAATTCTATTAATATGGTATTATATCGATTGTTATTTGGATGTTAAACCAACCTTGCATTCCTGGGGATAATACCATTTGGTCATGGTGTACAATTCTTTTTATATGTTGCTGGATTCAGTTTGCTAGTATTTTATCAAGCATTATTGTATTTATGTTCGCAAGGAATATTAGCTTGTAGTTTTCTTCTCTTGTGATATGTATGTCTTGTTTTGTTATTAGGGTAATACTGGGAATAAGTTGGGAAGCATCCCCTTCTCTTCTGTTTTTCAAAAGGGTTTGTGAAGGATTGGTGTTAATTCTTTAAGTGTTTGGTCGAATTCACTATTGAAGCCCTCTGGTCCTGACATTTCCTTGGGAGAATTTTTTTTAAATTTTTGCTAAATGTTGGCAGCTGAGCTAATATCTGTTGCCAATCTTTTCTTCTTCTTCTTCTCCTTCTCCTTTTTCTCCTTCTCTTCCTCCTTTTCCTTCTCCTCCTTCTCCTCCTCCTCCCCCTCACCCTTCTCCCCCTCCTCCCCCTCCTCCTCTCTCTCTCTCTCTCCCCCACCCCCAAAGCTCCCCAGTACATAGTTGTATATTCTAGTTGTAGGTCCTTCTGGTTGTGCTATGTGGGACACCGCCACAGCATGGTTTGATGAGTGGTGCTAGGTCAACGCCCAGGATCCAAACCGGCAAAAGCCTGGGCCACCGAAGCATAGCACATGAACTTAACCACTCGGCCATGAGGCCAGCCCCAAGAAATTTTTTGATTACTATCTCATTCTCTTTACTTATAATCAGAGTTTCTATTTCTTTGGTAGTTTGTGTTTTCTACAGTTTTGTGCATTTCTTCTTGGTTATATAATTTATTGGTATATAACTGTTTTTAGTATTCCCTTATAATCCTCTTTATTTCTACAAGGTTGGAAGTGATGACCCCTCCTTCGTTCTTGAATTTTAGAAATTTGAGACTTCTTTTTTTCTTGGTAAGTCTGGCTAGAGATTTGTCGATTGAATTGATCTTTTCAAAGAATCAACTTGGTTTCATTGATTTTCTCCATTTTAAAAAATTCTCTATTTCATTATTATTGCTTCCCTTCTTCCTTTGGATTTAGTTTGCTCTTTTTTTCATTTTCTTTAAGTGTGTGGTTAGATTATTGACTTGAGATTGTTCTTCTTTTTAAGTGTAGACTTTTACAGCTCTGATTTTTATCCCTGAGTACTGATTTAGCTCCCTTGGGTTTGTGTTGTGTTTTCACTTTCATTCATCTTGAACTATTTTTCTGATTTCCATTGTGATTTCCTCTTGGACTTATTGGTTATTTAGGAGTGTACTGTTTAATTTCCACATATGTGTAAATTTCCCAAATTTCCTTCTTTATTAATTCTTAAATTTCATTCCAGTGTGATCAAAGAATGTCCTTTGTATGATTTCAATCCTTTTAAACTTATTGAGGCTTGTTTTATGGCCTAGATATGGTCTATCCTAGAGAATATTCCATGCCCCTGTTGAGGAGAATGTTTACTCTGTTTTTGTTGAGTGGAATATACTAGATAGGTCTGTTAGGTCTACCTGTATTGTAGTGTTGCCCAAGTCTTCCATTTCCTTTTTGATTTTCTGGCTAGTTCTACTCATTATTGAAAGTAGAGTATTGCTATCTCTGACTATTATTATTGAATTGTCTGTTTCTCTCTTCAATTCTGTTCTTGTTTGCGTCACGTAGTTTTGGGCTCTAGTGTTACATGCGTATATATTTATAATTGTCATATCTTCTTGGTGAGTTGACTTATCACTATAAAATATCCTTTTATTTTTGGCTCCAGGAACAGTTTTTGTCTGGAAATTTATATTTTTGGATGTTAGCATAGCCACTCAGTTCTCTTTTGGCTACTATTGTCATGTTATATCTTTTCTCATCCTTTTACTTTCACACTATTTGTGTTTTTGAATCTAAAATGTATCCTTTATAGACAGCATACAGTTGGATCATGGTTGTTTTTGTTTTTAAATTCATTCTGCCAATCTTGCTTTTTGATTGGAGTGTTTAGTCCACTTATATTTAATGTAATTACTGATAAAGTAGCATTGTGTGCTAGTTTCTGATTTCTAATATATATTTTAAGGTTTTTTTTTTTTGGTTCTATGAATCTATTACTTCCTTCTTTTGTGTAAAATAGATATTTTCTAGTAATCATTTTAATTTCCTTGTTGTTTCTTTTACATATCTTTAGTTATTTTTATAGTGGCTGCCCTGAGGAATACACTTATTATTTTAACTTAAAACAATATATTTTGGTATAATGCCAACTTAATTTCAATTCTCTATGGAAACTTTGCTTCAATATGGCTCTTTCCCCTCTTCTCTTCTTTATGCTGCTATTGTCATACAAATTAACCTTTATACATATAAAGCCCATTAATAAAGTTTTATAATTATTGCTTATACAGTTGTATTTTGAATCAGATAGAAGAAAAGTGTTAAAAACAAAAATACATTTATATACTCTTTTATATTTACCTAATTTTGTATTTATCTATATACCTGCTTACCTTTGCAGCTGCTCCTTATTTCTTCATGTGGATTTGAGTTACTGTCTTGTGTCCTTTCATTTCAGCCTGAAGGACTTGCGTATTTATTTTAGAGCATGACTGCTAGTGACAGTTTCTTTCAGTTTTTGTTTCTTGTTTTGTGTTTGGAGGATAGTTTGCTGGATGTAGAATTCTTAGTTGATAGTCTTCTTTGACATTTTGAATATGTCATCCCACTGCTTTCTGGTCTCCGTTGTTTCTGATGAAAAGACAGATGTTAATCTTACTTAGGATCCCTGGTATATGATGAGTCACTTTCTTCTTGATAATTTCAAGATTCTCTCTTTGTGTTTGACTTTTGATATTTTGACTATGCTGTATTTGGATGTTGAACTCTTTTGATTTTATCCTAGTTGGGGTTCATTGAGCTTCTTTGATATACAGATCAAAATTTTTCATAAATTTTGGGAAATTTTCAGCCATTATTACTTCAAATATTCTTTCTACCCCATCTCTTGCCTCTTCTTCTTAGACTCCTATTATGTGTATGTTGGTATACTTGCTGTGTCCTACAGATTGTGGAGGCTCTGTTTATTTTGTTTTATTCATTTACCTTTCTACTTCTCGGGCTGGATAACCTCAGTTGATCTGCAGAGAAATGGAGAGGAATAGGGCAAGAAAAATGCCATCAATCTCTCTGTTCTTACTGAGAGTCAGCCATTTTCTTTAACAGATGATCCTTAATCCTACAAGCCTTGTGTTCATTTCTAGGCTTCTGAAAAAAAGTTGATTTTGATCATTTTCATTATTGTTTTTCTTTATGGAGTAGCCATGCCAGAAGTGCTTCTCCCCATATACTTTTTAAACTCAGTGCCTCTTCTCATGATTCTCCCAACCTAAAGATTATGGTCATCCTTTATGAAAGTTACTGAATAACTATTTATTGAGCAATACTATAAGCCATATATTGGGTGCTGAAGATTACAATGTGCCTTTCTCTAGCTTTTAAAACTATTTCTTACATTAGTTCTTTTCTGTTTGCCCTTGTATATCATCGAGAAAGAGTCAGAAGGCACTGAATAAGAGGTATATGAAGAAATAAGTAGAAAAACAAAATATCTAGGGTAGTACAGACTCAATTTATATGTGAAACTTTATTAACCATGTTTGGAATTTTGAAAAGTGCTGTCAGGTATGTGAGTACTTTAGAGATATGAAAAAGAGATGCAGTAGGAACAAAGAAGAGAGATCGTTATTATGTAAGCTTAAATACATAGATATATTCTTTAGTGATATATATATACATATATAGTGTAGTAAAACAAAGAAATAGATTGACTTAATACTTTTTATAAGACTCAGGATAATATCTGTTCATCTATCAGTTACACTTTATCAGATCTAATATTTGAGGCTATAAAGAGGGATATTTCAATAGAAATTTTCAAAGCTTAGCGTGATAGTGGCCAGCATATTTGAAAACTGAGTTCTCTTTACTACATGGATCTAGGTCTTGGGAATACAGAACAGTTTGTTTTTAATCACAGGAATCATCTTGTCTGTTCTTATGATAACTAAAATAACACAATCTGAGAAGGTAAAGAAGCGCCTTAATTAAAATTTTGGAGAAAATGACAGAAAGAAATTAATTCAGAGAGTGTCTTTGACATTAATCATGGAAAAATGCAGCTCATTTTGGTGGAGTACTTAGAAAAAGCAAAATTAGAATAAATTTGCATACTAATTAGTAAAGAAGATACCACATATACCTCAAGATAAAATTAAAATCCTGAAATAAGCAATTAGGTCTATAATGTTTTAGAAAATATCCATTTGGATATGTGCTATCTGCATTTTTAGTGAAAGAGAATGCATTAATCAAGGGCTGTATGTAAAGTGTTATCAACAATATTCTAAGAACTAAACTGAACTGGGGAAGATTTTGCAAGTTCACCTTTAACTTATATAATTTATATGACAGTAAATTAAATATGAATAAGAAAGAAACATTTGGATAGGGAAGGGATAAAACTTTAAAAATTTTGTTCAGTATCTTATAATTGTTGAGAGCTTATTTTTTTCCTTTAAAAAATCGTATTCCTCCATAAATAATTCCACATGGGAAAAGTTTTACATATAGCCTTATGAAATGTCTGTAGTAAATTAACATGTTTTAAATCAAAGTTGAAAATATCTGATTGTGTATAAAACAAAAATGTAAATTTTGATTCATGAAATTTGTTCAATTGAGCAACCGTGTAAGAAGTAATTACACAAACCTTTGAAGGACTCAATCTGAGATGACTAAAACATGGTTAATAATTTTTAAATAGTCATAGAAAAATATTTTAAACTGATTTCTTAGGAATGCTTAGAATAATTATTAATTAAAGTTATAGACTCCACAAGAAAATGAATTTTAAATTTTAAGCCATAAATCAAATTCATACCCATAAGAGAGCTGTTTATATTTAATTGAAGGAAAATAATATAGAATCAACAGAAAAGTAATGTACAAAATGTGATTTATGTGTAGGGATGTGTACAAGCTGAATCCATAGGCCATGCGTGACAGTGAGTTGTAATGTTACAATCAGAGTTGTAGAGTGTAGAGAAATCACTAGCATGGAAGAACTGCCCTAAAGCATTAGCATACTTGCTCAAATACAAGAGATTTTCCTGTTGACTAATAGGATTTAGAAACCTTTGAGTTGCTGAAGACATTGTTAATTTTTCCTGGCAATGGCAGAAGTAATGATCAAAGATAAACTGTGCACTTCCATTATTAGTGACGAATAGAATAAATATTGCTGGGATCCTAGATTTGACCTGAAACTGAATCTCCTGGTTACTAATGACTCTCACAAGTCAGAGATGATGCTCGTGATGGGTCAGTGTTTAAAGCCTTTTCTAACCACAAAGATTTTGAAGTGTGTGTGTGTGTTTGTCTAAGTGTGTGATGGGGGGAGATCAAGTGGTGGGATGTAAGAAATAAAATGCAGCCGCTGTTTGTGTAGAAAACAGAAAGCTGAATAAACGGCAAATTCTGGGGTCTGGCATGATATGTAAGAGGGAGTTCTAGTAGTCCATTGTTGTGGTTAGTAAAACTTTGCCATAAATATACCATACCAACGACCAGTTTTGGAGATTGAATGCAATTAAATACCTACCAAAAAATGACGGGGAATGTCATTTAATTTCTTAATGATTCTGAAGTCATATTTGGCTCATATATACCTCAGAGTAATCACTAAAACATTAGTTTTTGAGTTATACATTTTTACAGATGTGTTGGTTGAAAGAGAATTCTGGTTTTCCAGAATGTTGGATAGCTGACTATACACTGCACTGGATTTTATTTAATTCCAAAGCCTGTGGACTTTCCTGATTGTGTTCCATTCTATGTTCATCAGTCTTAAATGACATTTTGTTCATGACGTTCCATTCTCCTGTGTCTAGCCTTGGAGTTTTGTCTTTCATTTACCTAAAGCTATGATTACTTCCTTCAGAAAGGTTGTGGAAATCATTACTCCACGTCTCGAACCTGCCATTTGGAGATACTCATATCAGGAGCTCCAGTTTTGTATTAAAAGTTGCTATAACAAGTTTCAGAGATTGGGAATACAATTAATATAATATAATTAGGTAATTGTCTTCTTCCTTTTTACTGTTTATAAAATTTTTATTATCTTTCCAATAGAATATGTCTTTGCTTTCACAGGCATTCATGTGTTATTTTATCAAGCTTCTTAGTAACCTTTTTAAGGTATTAAGTAGTTGCTGGCATTTTTCTCTCAGGCAAAAAGAGCAACCTCACTTTACTGGCTGATTTTGTTGAGAGCTGCTCTGTCTAGTGTAGCCACTAGCCACATGTGGCTATTGAACACTGAAAATGTGGCTAGTCTGAAATGAAATGTGCTGTGAGTATAAAATACACACCAGATGTCAAAGGCTTCATACAAAGAAAAGAATATAAAATATTTCAATAATTTTTGTATTGATTATGTGCTGGAAGGATAAAATTTTAGACATATTGGGTTAAATAAAATATATGATCAAAATTGATTTCATCAACTTCTTTTACTTTTTTAATGTGGCTACTAGAAAATTTTAAAATCACATGTGTAGCTTGCATTGTGTTTCTTTTGGATGGCTCTGGGTTAGAGAATAATCAAAATGTGCTCAGGTTACTGGGGAAATCATGATAAAACTCTTGGATTCACATCCTCATTGCAGTGTACTTCCACTGGCAGGCTTCTTTAGTGAGAGGAATGGTAGGGAAGAGGAAGTCCTGATAAAAGGTTACTTGTTAGGTAATTATTGGTCATGCCTTTCTTTTCTACTGTTATATATGTGTTCAGTCAGTAGCCTGATTTGCTTTGGTTAATTACTGGGTTGGGAAGGCTGCTTGATAGAGGAGAGACTGGAATCACTGGCTCGTTAGGGTTCCTTGGGCTACTTTTAATGATATCCCTTTGACTTTTTGGATCATTAATAGTTGACTCATATGACTCTGGGAAGCATGATGGCAGAAGAGGAATACAGAAGGTTAGCATAAAAATATGGCTAAATCAAATATGAAATATCCTACATTTTAATGTACTATAGGTTAAATTTGTAACCTATTCTAAAGAGCAGGCAGGTGGCAGTTTGGGTATTGGTATGTATGAGTCTGAGCCTGGCAGTAGTTTGACCAGATCAATAGCTTTAGCCATTTTAACATGAAATATGAATTTTACTCATAATTGATCTAGTTGTTTATATTTAGTATCTGTTGGCCAGACATCTAAAAGAAGTAAATTGTCAAGGCTCTAGTCTACTGGTTGCTATGTAGACTGTACCCAAATAAATATGTGAAAACTATTCAGTGCCCTAGCTACTGACTGATTTGCTGGTTAACTGAACAGTCTGATTTCTAAACCCATTTATAGTTAGATATTCAGAAGTATGACAATATTTGTATGGTCATGAGGGACAGTCTTCTAACTAATTGATGATATTTTTCATCTCTAGTCTGAATAAATACAATGAAGACCTGAACTGGGCAGTGAGAGAAATAGAAAAGGCAGTTGGATCAACAACCACTTAGCAAGTAAAGTCAGTCACCTTTGGGAATGGTTAACTGCAGGTGGATGAGAGAAAGGACTAAACCCCAGAGAAGGCCCAGGTTGGTAGCATGCCCTAAAGGGTGGAGACTAGTGCCTTTTACAGAGTATAAGGGCTGCTTTACGGGGAACAGGAGTAGATTTGTGATGGTCTCAGTATTAAGCATGTTGAGATCCTAAAGTCGTAGAAGCTCTGGGTTGGAAGAATACTTAAAGTTCATCTAGTCCAATAACTTATGGTCACATTGGTAGTTTAATATAATAAATACTAAATGCCCTCTGTTTCCCCAGCTCTGTGCCGGGCACTGGAATCCACCATTGGGGAAAAAAATTAAAAAGCTGTTTAATTTGAGAGTTTCATTTACTAAAGTGCTAGTTTACTGAGGTTTTATTGTAAAAACAACTTTGAATATCGCTCCTTCCTTCCTTCAGCATTGAGACTTGTCATTAAGGAAGGAATCATACATGGGGAGTCATTAACCCTCCAGCCAAACAGGAAACCTTCACAAAACACAGGCGTCAAACACACTGCAGATGAGAGGTGGCACTTCAGACTCTTAAAGAAATTTGAGGATGTTGGTGTAATTAATCTTCATTAATGCATTGAGTGTCTGCTATATGCTAAGGGCTGGGAATATATTGGTGAATGAAACAGATGTGATCACTGCCCCACAGATCAGATACAATCAAATAAAAAATTGTGTGCATGTGTGTGAGAGAGAGAGGAGAGTGAATAATTGGACATAAAACGCAGTAGGGAGAAAAGATGAAGCTGCTCACAGAACTGTGTGTGGGACAGTCTTCTGGAGGTTATTGAAAAGGGACAGGGATGAAAACATGTGAGTTTTACTTGAAAGAACCATTCTGATGATTCTGCAGTTTAAATTGAAGCATCTGTTTTCTTTTTAAAAAATAAATAATCTAAGCACCCTATTATATTGAATAATTTATTTTTTTCTTAATAATATTTGTTCTTACTGGAAGACTAATTTTTTTTGCAGAGTAGTAAAAAGACTGAGAATTATGATCAGTTTATACCGGATTTTGTTGTCGTCAGTGTCACTGAGTCGATTCCAACTCCTAGTGACCCCGTGTACAGCAGAGCAGAACCCTGCCCAGTGTCTTTGCTCCAACCTCTCACTTTCTAGCGCTGTATCAGACAATGCTCCACTGCTATTCATATGATTTTCATGGCCGGTTTTCATAGCCAATGTTTTTGGAAGTGAGTGGTCAGGTCCTTCTTCCTAGTCTGTCTTAGCCTGGAAGCTCGGCTGAAATCTGTCTACCCTGGGTGACCCTGCTGGTATTTGAAATACCGGTAGCATAGCTTTCAGCATCAGCAATGCAGCTACCACCAACAGACAGGTGGTGTGGTTCCCTGACGGGGAAACAAACCCAGATCACAGTGGTGAGAGCACCAAATCTTAACCACCAGACCACCAGGGCTGACTGTTCCTGACTTACATGCTACTTTTATTTTTTTTCCACCAAATTCCAAGAATTTGCAAATGCCTTGCTAAGATTTCTGCTAAGGATACATTTTCTGACAACCATTCAACAGGCTTGGGCTTAACTATATTAGATTCATCAGTCATTCACAGGTCGTTAGCTTGCAGTCCTAGGTTACAAGTATTAAGGGGGTGTGAAAATAGGGTAAACAGCTTATCAGCTGTAATTTAAAATTCTAAATGCAGCAAAATAGTTGCTCTCTGAAATACCATAGCTCTGAAGAAGAATGCAAAATAGGCTTTATATGAATTGAGAATTCTTTCAAATGGCAAAAATTAAACCTGTTCATTCTTTCAAACATTTGGTTTGTTTAGCTGATCTTCAGCGTTATAAAATATTAGGGAGATGGCTAGTGTTAAAAATAGTATCATGTTAGTAGTTAGGTGATTGGAAATGATCAGAATTGCAAATAGGTATAATTGGAAATATTTTTAGTTCATAAGAAGGAACCTAAGTATGTTTGTGGATTTTCATAAAATAATTATTTTATTAATTACTCATGAGGGCTTGCCTTTATAGTCTGGATGATTCAGGGTTTAAAAATGACACTGAAAATCATTTTTCATAACTTCTTGGAAGTCAAGCAAAAATACACTGAATGTGACACAGTTAAGTATTTCATCAAATTTTGTGATGTGCCAAAAGTGACTGGATGCGCATGCCATTTAGAAAAAATTAGTTCATGTCTTTCATTAGCTATTTGAAATCAGTGATTGCGCTCTTTCTCTCTTCAAGAGTTTCTTGACCCATGAATAGTATGAATTTGGGAAGTATTTTAAAGGAAACATTATTTTAGAGATAGACCATATTCAGTACTCTTTCAATGTAGTTTGTATTCCAGTTCCCTTTATGTAGCTCATCAGCCTCCGTTTGCTGCTCGTCTTTAAGACTGTGGATCTTTCCAGTATGCAATGTTCATCACTACTCACAACTCTATGACATTTACGAGGATTCACCAAAGGAATATGACTGAGATTTTGCTGAGAACATAGAGGGCTTGGACAAACATTTTGCAAATTCAAGACCGTCTGATTCAGCCTTCAGGTGTATGTTAATGCAGTCTTGAAGCCCACTAATAATACTCTAAACCACTCAAACTGCATTTGCTGGCTGAAGCTTCTGCCTATTAAATGATGAAAATCTCCGTTAAACTTTATTGACCAGAAGGTACTCTTGGCATTCATAGATTTGATATTTATGATCTCAGATGTTTGAACCTGTTCCCAAAGGTCCTTGATATGTAGTAACTTGAAATTTCTTTGAGGTACAACTGGAATGATGAGCATTCAATCCATGATTTTGCCAGGCTGATGCACACCACACAGTTGGCATCGTTCTCCTCTCAGGCATGCTTACTTTCCCTAAGTGGTAAAAACTTGATTTCTTTGTGTAAACTTTTCATCAGGTGAGATAAAAATCACTATGGAAGTTGAAGAGAATTATGTTATGAATCTAAGTATAGGAAACTGCAATTCAGACATTTCCGTATTTACAGATATTTAACTTAAAAAGGTACTGAGGTATATTCCTTCAAATATACATCATCGTATCTGATTCTTGTTGTATTATCATTATGTCATTTTACAGAGAGAGAAAGCTGAGAGGCTATAAATTTCTTGACTGGGGTCAGCTAGCTTTGTGCACCAAACCCAGGTGCCCTGGCTTCAACATTCCTACTCTGTTATCTTCCACAGTTGCTCCTGGATCCAGGTCATTTCAGATAGAAAGTTCTTTGCCTAAGAGATTTCAAGTCAATTTCTCAGGAAACAAAGTGAAGTAATTTTTTTCTCTTTTAAAGTGTCTGCTTTCGGGGCTGTGCCCTTTCCTGAGAAGCCCTATCCTCTGTGGTCTTTCAACATGGGATGCTGCAAAGTGGTTTTTGCACAGCAGGCAAAAATGTTTTTACTAGAGGGTCATGAATTGTTAAAATATCATTGTAAAGGTAGATACAAATGTGGTGCTGTCATGATATAGTGTGTCATGTTTCTTGCTTTATTTGATGTAGTTTCACATGTCAATGGAGCTTTTGTGGTCCTTCCTTATTCTCTTTCCCAGTTTAAACTAGAGGTTCCCATAGAATTTCACTAAACTGAGTGTCTGTCTGCACCGCTCCCCCTCATCTTCGTACCCCCAAATTCCCCACCCTTTACTGGACTCTGCTCCTTGGTGCTGCTCCCTGGAAAATGAGCGTATGAGCGTAACTTTTTTTTTTTTTCCTTAAAAGATTGGCACCTGGGCTAACAGCTGTTGCCAATCTTTTCTTTTTTTTTTCTGCTTTATCTCCCCAACCCCCCCTCTCCCCACCCTGTACACAGTTGTATATCTTAGTTGCAGGTCCTTCTAGTTGTGGGATGTGGGACGCTGCCTCAACGTGGCCTGACGAGCAGTGCCATGTATGCGCCCAGGATCCGAACCCTGGGCCGCTGCAGCGGAGCACGCAAACTTAACCACTCGGCCACGGAGCCGGCCCCAAGCTTAACTTTGAGCTTTCTTCCTTTTTCTTTCTTAAAGATTTTATTTTTTCTTCCCAAAGCCCCCTGGTAGATAGTTGTATATTTTTAGTTGTGGTTCCTTCTAGTTGTGGTACGTGGGATGCTGCCTCAGCATGGCTTGATGAATGCTGCCATGTCCATGCCCAGAATCCGAACTGGCAAAACCCTGGGCCACCGCAGCAGAGCGCACAAACTTAACCACTCGGCCATAGGGCTGGCCCCTCTTCCTTTTTCTTTACCCATGCTTTCTCTAAAAGTGTCTTTGTAATCTATACTTCTGTTCTGTCCTCCAGCAACACAGGTGTGCTGCTATGCTGTCGGTCCTCCTTGCTCTTTGCTGTAACTTGGCTTTGAGCAGTTATGGCTTTTCGCATTGAATAGTGTATTTACTTGCATCCTTTTATAATATTTTCAAGAGGTGCCTACAAAGTGTTAGCAGATATCCTTATAAAAACACTTTGCCATCTTTTGAGAGTTTTATTATTGTTTTGGCTTTGATCTTTAAAAAGCAGTTAACAATAGTTTGATATGTGCTTTTTGTGATGCAAGATTATGTACTGAGTTTGTCTTGTATGTGATCATCACTGTCTCACAGTTTCCTGGCCTCTGAAATGGGAGGAATAATATGTGAAAATTGTTTTTCGTGAATTTTTTTCTTATTACGCATTCATTTGTATTTGTTACTCTTTGCTTTCAGCACAGATCTCCTGTATCAGAATATTGTTACCCTTTCACGTCCTTACTCCTTGCCAGCACTTTTAAATTATGATTTATTAAAATCAGCTAGCATGTAAACTTCTTGTTTAGGTTTTGTGATAATATGAAAGTTATCTTATTTAGAATCTCTAAGTAAACTGAGCTTCTGAAATTTATATTCTGTTTTTCTGTTGAAAGAATTGTAGATGGTGGTATTTCATTTCAGTTCCATTGAGCTTGCTAGTCTCTTTGTATTAGTTTTATACTAATTATTCAATATTTCAATGCCACAGTTTTCTTCATCTGTAAAGTAAAAATATTAATACTAAACAGCGTTGTTGTGACCATTAAAGTAAATACAGCACCTGGCATACAGTAGGCAATAAACGGTAGCTGTTATTACTATTTAAAACCTATGAGCTGTTTTTTCTTCTCTGACTGTATTCTATAGTCTCTTTAAGAAAACATGAAATTTATTGGTTTTCTTGGTAGATCTTCTCTTCATCTCCTGTTTGGCCCCTCCACTCTTTGTCCCTTCATTTATTCAACATTTATGGAGCCCTGCTAGGTGCCAGGGCCTGTGTTAGCCTATGGTGATTCAGCAGTGACTGATAAAAGCTCCTGCTTTCATAGAGCTCATGTTCTAGAACCAGTGTACATAACTTTTTGTCTTTGCAATTTAAGAAAACTATTTGTACAACGTGATAGGAGCAATATTAAGTAGGCTGTGGAAGCCTAAAGATAATGAAATGATTTTGTGACCATATGTTGAATTGTTAGAAATAGTTCAGAAAATGATTTTGCTTTTTAATAGATTGGATGACACTGATTCACTTGTAAGGAAAGACTCATCTTAAGGCAAAACATCAGAGAATGTGTCATTTCATTGATGTTATTGTCAATTACCTTATTTTTTGGCTGCTTTTCAGAACCATTAATGTCATTTTTTAAAACTTTATCAAGGAATAATTGGGAACTGATATCATTTTTTAGAACAAACAAAACATTATTATGAAGTTAGCACAAAGACAAAAAATTTGATTACTCATTGCTCTTTAATAAGAACACTTTAATCTTTAACTGCAAGCCAATATGTGCCCATTACTAGAAAAATTTAGAAACATTAGAAAATGCAGATAATTAGATTTAAAAAATCATAACTACTTACATAAAATCTCAATTATAGCCTTTCAGATTTTTCAGTGCATCCATACATCTTTTTTAAAAATGGAATCATGGTGGACATATTGTTTTGTAACTTTTTCACTTATCAATGTATTGCACAGTTTTTCATGCCAATAATCAGTATTCTTTAACATAATTTTTATAGGCTTTATGTTGTTGTATAGATCGAACTTAATTTAGTTTGTCAATACCCTATTGTTACCTATTTAATTTATTTCCAGTTTTTTCATTCTTATAAGTAATCTGCCATGAATTCTAGTCTTGTAGCAAATATTTTGTATATCCTCAAATATTTTCTTCTAATAAATTACTAGAAGTTAAATTGGATAGGATTTTATTATGTGTCATAAAATTGCTTTCCACAGAGAGTTTTGTTGTTGTTGTTGTTTTTGGTGAGGAAGATTGGCCCTGAGCTAACATCTGTTGCCAATCTTCCTCTGTTTTATGTGGGATACCTCCACAGCACAGCTTGATGAGCAGTGCTCTGTCTGTTGCTGGGATTTGAACCTGCGAATCCCAGGCCGCCGAAGTGGAGCATGTGAATTTAACCACTATGCCACTGGGGCAGCCCCAAGATTTTTAAAATTTACATTTCTCCAGTAATATGAAAATATGTGTTTCTCCAAACCCTTAATAATGTGGGGGATGGCAAATGTATATATGCACACACAGAATTGTAAATGCAGTTCTCATTGTCACCTTCTTGGTCCTGTGATTGTTTCTTCATAACTGTCCATGGCAGCGTGGAAATCTTCAAGGTCATTTTCTCCTCCCTGGTCTCCGAGGTTTAGCTTGGGGAACATTCAGAGCCTGGAAAATTTAGCTCCCAGTCACTAAAGTCACATGAGAGTGACTGGAATCAGTTTGGCATCAGAATGTTCATTCAAAAGTTTATGCAACTGGTTTTCCAATATAAGTTGAGATCAGATTGTTTATAAGATCTGGGCAGATAGCTGAGCAGACGACACTGTGCTAACCTGCCTGGGCTCCCTGGACCCTGCTCCCCGGCTTTGGTCATGTGGTGAGGAGAGTGAGGAGCAGAGGCCAGACCAGGGGTCTGTCATGATGGAGCGTCCCCACCCCTTAGGATACAGCTAGAGCTTTCCTCAGAGTTAGAATTGTTCTTTTTTTGCTTTCTTAAGAACCATGGCTCTTTTAGAATTTGTGATTTATTCAGTTAATTTCCCACAGGATTTAAAACAATAGATAATGAAATCATATAGTTAGTTGCCGCAAGGATGGTGGATTGTTGGAAGGAGCGACAATCCTGGAAGAACACAGACGCGTGAACACACACGTGCACACAGATATACACGTGTGCATACACACACACACTTGCAAATGAGCCAAAATATGGCATTTTTCTACTGGCCTTAATGTTTATTTTGTAATTCTTGATCCTCCAGTAAGTTTAATTTTCCCTGTGCTCCCCAGTATAAAACTACACTTAAATTTTCCTTATTTGTTTATTGCTTAAAATACTTCAGTGGAAAAACAAAATTTTATTGTACCATTAGCATTTCAATAACATTTCAAATCTTGAAAAAAATAATTTGCCATCTCTTCAAAAGAGTATATTGGTACTTAATTTTGAAGAATAAGCTTTGCACTACAGATTATTTTAGAGTGTGTTTCAAACTCATTTTATTCTCTAGCACATATTATTCTGGCAAATATTTGTTGCTAGATTTTACTAAAGAAACCCTTTAAGTTGTATGGTAATTGCAACTCAAAGCTACTTAAAAAAATTTAAAAGTTGTCAGCACTTTTAATTGACTATATTGTACTTGTTTTGGAAAAAATATTTGTCACTTCACTTGCTAAAGAAAAGACAAACCTTGAAAAGACCAAAAAGCCTATTCTTATCTATTTTGGTTCTTGCCTAAACTAAGCCTTGAGTTGACCACTGCCAAGAATAAAAATTGGATATTTCTTTTCGCACATTATACCTGGTCTTTTGAGTACAGCTCTTGTTTTGAAAGAGATTTTTTTTTCCTCCAACCTCATCGTACTTCTAAAAGGGGAGAAGGTGGGTAATCAAAGCTAAACCAGTTCTTTTGTAGACAAGAAAAAGGCAAGGGTGCATCCAAGCTTCATCTCGCTGATAGTGAAAAGAAACTAAGCAAAGCTGCCAATGAGCTTGATCTGTACAATGATGTGCTTTCATTCCCAGTTAATTAAGAGGGATTCAATAAGATCCAACCGTGGGTTCTGACCTTTCATCTTCCAAAAAAAAAAAAAAAAATTGCCCCACCAAATCAAAACAAACTAAAATGAAAGCTTTGTGTAGAGGTTCTCCAGGGTAATGAGTCTTATGTTTTTTATCTTGTTTTCTCAAAACAGTCCCTCTGTGTCTCGGAACTTTGGTATTTGTAGCGTACACAGCATATTCCATGGTACACATCTTTTCCGTTTTAAGCCCCAACTCAATGAGATGTCTTCCAGCAAACAAGAATATGTTGTCAGGGGTCCATTGCTGGAGGAGCTGTACGATCTTAGAATATCACAGATGGAGAGGACCAAGTGAAGAGACCGAGATCCAGGAAAGTGAAATGACCTGCACGAGATCGCAGAAACCAAGAGGGTACTCGAATTCCATCTTTTCAGTAAACTCTGTTGCTTTGATGGTGCTGAAAGAACTTTTGTCCCTTCCAAAAGGTAGCACTATTCTTTGCTATTAGATGTTTCTTTCAATATTGTGTTTTGTCTGCTGCTAAAGCATCCCTCATGTATGCCTTCACTTTTATAGCCATGTGTAGGGTACATACTTAACATATTGAAGATATGGTTTATGTGAATAAAATTTGTATTTGCTCCTCCGGTTCACTAACATATATTTAATGTCAGCTGCATGCTGAGTGCTGGTGATATCAAATTAAATAATAGATGATTCCCTGAGCTTAGATGTCGGAAAAGGATATTCAGGGGTTTTTTGTTTGTTTTTTGTTTTCTTTGGAAAACTTAATGTGGTTAACATGATGTAGTTATTCTAAATGGCTTAATTTTATTTATTATATCTAAATTCCTCAATAACATATTTCAAATGACGTTTTAAAGACTTTGAAGTTAGGTTACTTCCGATAATTTCAGTAATGGTATATAATGGTATATAAATGGAATATAATGCTAATTTATATAATGATATTTCAAAGTGAGTTCTTTTTAGATGTCACAATAGGGCATCCTTCTCTTAATGTAGCTTTGCAAGTGAGAGTTCTTACACATCAAACAGCCATCGGGTTATGGAGCTTGCCCCTGCAATGTCTGGTAGCTGCCAATGATGGCTCAGATCAAGCCGACGAGAGGCCTGGCTGCCTTCATCCTCACCCCTAGGACCGCAATCAGTGGGACATGCCAGAGTCTGTGTCAGCAGCTTGAGATCCAGAGAAAGCTGACTTGCTTCTGCCTTCAAGTTCTGAAACTCTGGGACTCCCAGGCAAAAAGAAAAACGACAATAGAGAGTAAAAGCACAGTGAGGGCTCTGGGAGGAGGAAGTCACCACTGGGTGGGGGCGGGGCGAAAGATCCTTAACACGGCCCTAGGAGTATGTGGGGTTTAAGATTCGCCTTGAGGATTAAATGGAAGAACTGAGAGAACAGGCCTGTCAGGTGCTTAGAAAGGAAGGATAGTAGTCAAGGTTCCGAGTGAAGTGGGGAAAGAGCTTGCTTGACTTGAGGTTTCCAATTACCTCATTTCCTTGCTTTTCCAGCCATATCAATAATTAGCCCCTCTTCCCGGCATCACTGTCCCAGACGCAAAAGGCTTTGCTCCCTGGAGCTTCAGACATTTTGGGGCTAGATTGGGAGATTCAGCAATAATTGCTGTTATTTTTGTATAAAAGTCAGTCGTTCTGTAAACAACAGTCTAGGATTAGCTGACTGGAGGCCCCAGACCCCCAAGCATCACGATTCCAGGTGTCCTCCCGAGAGAGCTTTGACCAATTTCCTCACAGAAGAGTTTGCTCCTAGGGCGTAGTGAGGCATTTAGGGATCAGTAACAAGGAGAAAGGAATTTAGTTTATTTTAATACTAGTGTTTTTAAATTCCAGCCTCATAATGGTTCTCTGTTTGTGACAAGAAAAACAAACCCAGAAAGAATGGAAGTCAAGGCCACAGGATAAAGGTTCATCTCCCTGACAGCGGGAGGAAGGCCTGCTCGGTCAGGTGGAAGGAAGGCAGTTTCACGCTGGGCCTGAGATTAAAGGGCACTGTGTTTCTATTTCAAAATGTCCTTGAAGGGAGAGAGACAAAAGAAGAGAAGGAGAAAAGGTTGAGGCCACTGATACCATCACCGATTTTGACTTTAAGAAACAGTAATGACGACCTTTGGGAGACTTATGAGGTTCAGGTTCAGCCCACCACAGCTGTGGGCGCAACTAGGCTGTCAGTTACGCTGAGTGACGGTAGTGTCCATGGACGAGTCTAATTTTGGTAGTAGAGATTTATTTGGGGAATTTTAAAATCACACCTGAAAATCAAAATCACCATTAAAATTTTATCACCATTAAAGTTAGTATTTTTTTTGTTTTTATATATTTTGGATTCATTGCCTAAAAAGTAGTAAACGTTTAATACATTTGAGTAGTAAAACCTTTAGTAATTGCAACTTCATTTACTGCAACTCTTTCTGCACTGCACATTACCGTTTCATCTGGAAATATTTTACAGTGTCTCTGTAAAAGATAAGGATACTCTTTCTTTGCAAGCATAACCACAATACTATTATCTTTTGCAAAAATTTAATAATAATCTCTCAATTTGTGTGCTGCACCTTTAATGAAAATATTAATGCTTTTTAAAAACCCTTATGAGAGATTTTCTTATAAAGTGAGCTCAATAATGTGTCGTTTGTTCATTCAACAAGCAATCACTAAGTGCATATCTGTTGGGTCCTGTTCTGTATAGCTGGGTGCAAGAGAGAAGCTCCTCACTGAGATGTGATGGAGCACACTGAATTTCTTATACCCTCTATGATATAATCTATCCTTTTCAGTGTTTGTAATTTGATATAAGCCCCACAAGATACTTAATATTCAGTAAAATCTCTAATTATCACAAAGTGCTTGGTGAGAAATCAGTAAAGGAGCAGACACAATCCTGTGCAGGCACCAAGGATGCTGAGGAGAAGCCTAGGAGAGTAAGGTGTGGGAAGAAATGGGGCAAGGGAGCACTTCAGATTGTCACATGGTGGGGAACTGGATTTAGCCCCAATTCAACTAGATACTTGAATGGAAGGTTCCTAGCTGATGAGGGTGCAGAAAAAGTAGTACAAGAGGAAGCCAGATTTTCAAAGGTTCAGTGGCGGGGCGTGGGTGAGTGGAATGGACTGTGTGGCTCTGAAGGTTTGGTGGTAAAATGGAAGGGAGCTTGAGGGGCAAGGCAGGTTGAGGGGCGAGTTCTTTTTTGAGGTAAGGAAGATGTAAGCAAGTTCACTGAGGGAGAGAGAGAGGAGAGAAAGAGGATGCCTGGTGAATAGGAAAGGGATATCTATGGCATAGAATGAGGATTTCACCTTTGGAAGGTGAGGGACACGTTATTTTCCAAAATCAGAAGAAAGGAGAAGAAGATAATTCTAGAAAATTCTAGGAGGCGGGAAGGCAAGTTTGTGAAGATTAGGCTGCATCTTTACAGTGGTGTTGCAGGTAGGTAACAGCTGCTGAAAGTGATTGCTTGTCACCTGGAAATGAAGACCGTGGGGGCCCAGCTGAGATGGAGTTTGGTTCATGAATGTGCAGGAGAGAGAGCTGGTTTAATTTTGGCTTCTTCCAGTAAATTTTTTTCCAGTCAAAAATTCAAGATGATGGCATTTACCTAGAGCTAGAGCTTATGAAAAAAGGTTAAGTAGGTGAAGGATTCTCTGGTTGCTATGGAAAATATGATTAAAATGGCCCGTCGTGTGGTCTAGACAGAAGCCATGATGAAGCCATGATAAGGATGAAGGACCAGTGGGCAGACTGAAGAAGGAAGGTGGGTGGAAATATGGAAGCCTATGATCAGACAGGACCTCAGCGTTTGGTATCTAAGAAGTATGATGATTCTGAGTGGTTGAGGTGGAGTGAAGGGAAGAGTGGTAGAATTGAGGGGGCTGGTGAACTGGGACATGAGAGGGTAGAAGAACCATGGATGTGCGTCTGAGGTGGCCTGCAGTGCTGTCAGGCGATGAGTGAAGAGGATGGCCAGCCACTTAGTAAAGGTCTCTTTTTTTTAAGGATGTTAAAAATCAGTCTGTTCAAAAGCACTTCTACTTTTTTATCAAAGTTTTTAGTATTTTACGATGGTAGGAATATATTGTGTCATATTTTCTACTTTATCTTAAGGACATTTTTAGCCAGTTTTCTTCTAAGACTCCTATAATTGAGTATAATTTTTTAATTTTACTTAAATTTTGTTTTACTTATTTTTTTACTTTAGGACACTTAATACAAAAACATTCAAAAAGGGAGTCCATAACTAAAGTCACTGAGGAAGGAGAGGGTGAGAGGACAGTATGTCAAAAGAAGAATTTATTGAGTGATGCTGCCTGACCGATGATCTAAGTCAGTGATTGGAACAAGAGAAACAGTTGACTGTACTTAGCAGAAAAATGGACTGTTTGTATTTTAGATAAATTTTCAGTAATAAAGCTTGACACAAAAATGCTAAACTTCAGATTGCTCCACCGAGCTAACCAGCACGCCTCAGACCTAGGCATTTGATTAGTTGAGGCACTTCTGTATAATGGACCAAAGGAATTGATAGTAATTAGTCCAGGAGAGGTTTACTTTGTTTTTTTGTTTGTTTTGCTTTTATAAAAAAAACTATATGATTTAAAGACCATTTCATTGCAAGCCTCTTGACTTATAACCTTATTTGTAACTTTCTGGTTGAGAAAGAATGTTTTCACTACAAACCAGTCGTTTTCAATCTAGGCAGAGAACCTAGTCAAGGGCAACACCACCTCGTGACTACTGGTATTAAAAACTATTGATAGATGTAAACGTGTGATTGGCTTGAACTGTTTTTCTTTGTCAGAATGAAAACAGCTCTTGAAATTAGAACCATGTTTGTTTCATTCACACTAGAAAAAGCCAGAAAAGTGAAAATGTCTTTTGCCTCCAAATTAAATTTTCAACCTTCTGCTCTACCATGATTTTTCCCCCTTAAAATGGGAGTTGAGAGAAGAGATTCGAGAAAATTACATCTGTCTAGGATTTGGTGGGATTGAGGCCTGTCTTCATCAATAATATATCTCATTTCTGCATCATTAAAAGGAACTTGATCCAGATAATATGTGTTCATCCTTAGTGGAAAGGATCATGAGATCATCAAAAATGGGCTGTCCTGGCTTTGTATTTGTATATGGATGAGTCTGATCTTGGAATGAATTTCAAATCACAGATGTACTCCCAGGAGAAAGAAGCCATTCTGGAAACTGATTGGGTTTTTCCATCCTACCTTTTAGTCAAAGCTTTATTAAAGTCCTTTCCTGGCTAGGAGACTATTCTCTCTGACGCAAATGCAGGGAAGTTGTTAAGGGGCTTTAAAGGACTTAACTGTATGCAAAACACATAGTACAGGAATCAGAGTGTAAAAAAAAAAATGCTTTAAGTAAATAGCTATATAACTTTGTGGCCAAGAGGTTGAATGCTCATTCTCAGTATTAAGTGTACAAAAATAAAGTTATGCTGTCCACATAGAGGAAAGCAAGATGTGTGCAGAGGATGATGCAGAGTGGATAATGACCCTTCAGAAAAGTTGTGTATTAGTCAGGGTTTCCCAGAGGAACAGAAACAATTGATAAGTATAAATATGGAAAGAGATTTATTTTAGGGAATTGGTTCACATGATTATGGAAGCTGGTCAGTCCAGAATCTTCAGGATGGGCCAGCAGGCTGGAGACCCAGGGCAGATCTGATGCTGCAGTTCAAGTCTGAAGGCTGTCTGCTGGCGGAATCCCCTCTTGCTCTGGGAGGTCAGTTTTGTTCTATTCAGGCCTTCAACTGATTGAATGAGGCCCACCTGCATTTTGGAGGGCAATCTGTTTTTCTCAAAATTAGCAATTTAAATGTTAATTTCATGCAAAAACCCCTCACAGAGACATCCAGAATAGTGTTTGACCACATATTTGGGCACTATGGTCCAACCAAGTTGACACATAAAATTAACCATCACAAGTGGGAATGGAAGGCATTGCACATGGTACTGTTTGCAATACTGGCACAACTGAGTGAATCCCAAGGAAGAGAAGGCTTCATCTGTTTCTCCTACTTAAAGCATTGGTGACTTTATTTGAAATGAAAGTATATCAAAAATACTGTTGGCCTTAAGAAAAGTCTAATTTAGGAGATATTCTAGACAAATGATTTTAATCTGGTTGCTCATGTTTGAAATATTTCTGCTAGGTTTGCATTTATAATACCAGCGAGGAAACAGAGATTTGTGGAAAATATGTATGATCTCATACCTGGGTTAATTTATATTCTTTCAGGTTGTCAATCAGAGCCTGCCACTAAAAATTAGCAATCTTCTTCTATTATTTGCCCACCTGCGATTTAATCAGACAAGCCAGCGTATTCTGTCTAATGATTTAGGAAGAGGGGAGATTTTCATTCTGCAAGATAGTTTTCTGTTAATCATTGATGAACTCGAAGAGCCTGCCAGATTGTTCCTCAACATTTGAATTGGTCTCAGTAAAAATAAAGGAAGATTTACATAAAACTAAAAATGTTCTTATTTATTCTGGCTTTGCTAATAAAGTTACCAGATTGGTTTCCTCCTCTTTGTTCCCTGAATTCTTTTCATTCCTTTTACTATATTTTGGTGTGCGTCTCATTAAAATGATTGTCCCATATTAATCAGGACATTGAAAATAACATTAGATTTAGCATTAAAATGAACTTAGTTCACTCAAACATTAAATAATTTCCCCCATTGAATCCTCTTAGACACAGACACTTAGGTTTTACCTTCCCAATATGATATTGGAAAAATGAGGGAATGTCAGCAATTTGGTGTAAAAAAGAAACCCTTAGAGTAATAACTGAATGTAGAAGCTCTATTTTCTTGATCTTATTCTACTGGAGCAGAGGTTTTAAAGAAAAGGAAGAAACCCTATCACTGTCAAGTTACCTTTGGAAACACTTGGGAAAAAATTACTCCGAGCATATGCTATTTGATGAAAATTTACAAATTGCTCTTCATAGTTTTCTCAATTTGTGGAAAATCTGCGTTTTCAAATTCAATGTGCTACATTTCCAACCTGCGTGCTTTTGAATGGATCTTAATGATGGGCATTTCTTTCTGCCACCCTCTGTGCAGTTCTTTGCTGATTTATGTCAATTGCCTTTAAATGCATGGTGGCATCTGGACAGTGGATAAGATAGTAATGCCATCCCATGCTGGTTGCTCAATGATGCAATTGCTTGAAAATTCTAAAACCCATAATAGCTTCAGGTCAGGTTCAGAAGTTCATGTACAGTGCCAGACGTTTGAAGACTGAGTCAGAATCGGAGTTCTGCCAAAATAATGCCCCATTTGTCAAGCCTGGTCTTGGGCAAAAGCTGCTGGAAGCTCTCATTCATCAAAGCCAATCGTTGATAATGAAGCTTGAAGGAACATGAAATATCTTTTCTAAGGGAACAGACAACTCTGCCAGTTGGCTGCCTTCTTTTATTTTTAGTATAATTACCAGGGGCAAACTGTCTTGCCAAATTGGTACCTTATATTAGCTTAGAGTCTGTATCCTTGTGAGCTGATGCAAAGATGTTTTATTAGTTAAGAATATGTGCCTTAAGGTCAATTATTCTTTCAAGGTTTTTCTTGTGGACTGTAATGTGCTTGATGACTCTGTGGTGTGGGAAGCTTACAGAAAGAAAAGCAGCGTCAGGAGAACCACTTCTCTGCTTTCCCGCTTGCATTTTATCTGACTAATTTGCTTGACTGCTGCCACAAACATCCATAAGTGCATAGATTTCTGCTACATGGAAAGTTCCAGAAGAGCTGTGTATCTGGAATACCTCAATCAAGCCTGGAGCTGAAATTGTAAAGTGTGGTTCATTCCAAAATCACCATGCCCTCAATCTACCTCCACTAAATGCCTTAGCTTTTTTTTTAGAGGCTGCATGCTACTCTCCCCCTCTTCTTTTCAAAGGGCTCATAGTACTGGTTCCAACATTTCAAAAGGATGTTTTGCAGAGAAGAGAAAAGGACTCACAAGTAGTCTGAAATGCTAGAAGAACAAGACAAGCTAGCTTGTCCCTTTCCTCCATTCTTCCTGCTTTTCATATTCCACAGTCAGCTCTTAAAAGCCTTCGACATTGAAAAGAAGAAATGAAATATGGTAGCCTTAAGACTGACACATCTCCTAGCTCCTTTTTCGTGAGTATTCAGAGAAGCAATTCAGTTTGAGCCCTGTGATACCTACCTAGGAGGTAGACAGCTCAGGTCCCAATGATTTGTCTCTGAAGCATCATGTGATGTGTACTTCTGATTAGGTGGCGGCTGGATATCATTACCATTATCAAAAAATGTTGATTAATTTCTCATGTGTATAGGACTTTGTAATTCACAGCAGACTCGCTTTACCTGCTCCTCACAACAACCTGGTGATGAAGGCGAGGTGGATATTATTAGCATCATCATCATCCCCATTGTATAGATGTGGAAACTGGGGATGAAAGGCTACCTCTTTTCCCGAGGGTTCAGTTAGAAAGCGACAAATCTGAGATGAACCATGCTAGGGCTTGTGCTTTTCCTTTTTTCATGTTGCCTCCTGCCTGCTGTGAGCAGACTTGGGTGGCTAGTGAGGAGAGAATTATTAAAGGTCCTTCCTCTTGGTGAGCTTAAGATCTACTTGGAGAGACAGAATAGAGACGTGAAGGAGACAAAGAAGAATGTGAGGTGGGCATTGCTAAGTCCTAACTGAGTGGTTCTGAGGTTGCTTGGTGCAGGGATGTCATGTAGGTGAGGCACTGAAGGCAGAGGATAGCAGAGAAAGCTTTAGGGAGGAAGTGAGACACGAGTTGGGTCTTAGACCCAAGAGAGAGCAGGAGCAGCTTGAGCATGGGCATCACAGAAGCACACGCATATGAAACATGAAGGCTGAACAAGCAGCTTTGTGGGACTCATGTGTTACATAAGGAAGTAACTGGAAACAAGGCTGGAAAAACAGCGTAAGGGCCAGAATGTGAAAGATCTTAAATGCCTGGATTTGCACTTTATCCGTTAAATAATACAAAGACGTTGAAGACATTTAGAACAGTCATCATGAGTCAACATTTAGATCATGAGGATTAGTGACTAGAGATTGGAGATCCCAGAGAGAGGGTATTCTTTCAGTGCAATTAATAAAGATGGGGGCATTGAAATGAAGGAGTGGATAACCAAGTATCAATAAGGAAAAAGTCAGCAGGATTTGGGGGGAAAAGATGAAAATAGAGGATGATATAATTTATTGTCCAACCTGGGACTTTTCTGGTCAAGAGACCGAGAAAACAGGCATGAACTGGGGCCATCCCAAGCAAACTGGACATATGATCATACTGGTCAAGAAGGAGGCTAAGGTTTTGAGACAAGGACAATTGTGGTGTCATTGATGAGAGAAGGAAAGCCAGCCAGGAAACTTAGTTTGTGGAAAGGCTAGTGATCTTGGACTCTAAGCTTTGAGATGACAGTGGGATGTCAGGTGTAGATTTCCAGTGAAAAGTCAGAATTGCACAAAAGTTGTCTGTATGTCCTTCTGATTTCACCATTCATTCCTCCTTCACCCCAAACTTAAAAGAGCATTTTCTTTTAAAGAAAACAAGAGAAGTCAGAAATGGTGGTTTCTTCCCGGAGTTGCCAACATGTTGCACTGTAATTCTTCACTTTAGAAACTGGAGCCTGAGTGTGCTGTCAGGAACTCATCATCTAGATGAGTCTTTGGCTAAAGCAAGGCCGTGCACATTTTCCCACATTAAAGAGGATTATTTGTCTCCTAAGTGGGTTCAGACTACTTTGAGCTTCCAAACAGCAGAATTGAATGTTGGCTGTCTACCTGTTAACAGGTGAGGTTTTTCAGAGGAAGAAGCGTGAACTAGAAAGGTGAGTGTGGGAACCAGTGATTACACGTGATTTAGTTGTAGATCAGAAAGGATTGGGCTATTTGTTGTCAGGTGCTTTGGGACTTCTCAGAGAAATTTTTAAACCAAAATATTTTCAGGCTGGTGAAATCCTAAAGCATAATTTTCATGATTGGAAATGTCATTTATGGGTTTTTCGGGACATTTTAGGTGATTTATGTGGCACTTGCCAGACATTTAAAAAAGCTTTATCAATGCCACGTTTAAGATCCTCACAGCATTCTTTCCAAATGGATGAGTAGCTTGTTACTTGAGGCTAGAGGAAGGCAAGCAGTTTCAAGCTCACAGAATGTTCTTGAACCAGACCTGGATTTGCCAGGAAGATATGTCCTCTTGCCCCTTCCGGGAACCTAGTTCACAAAGCAAGCAGAAGCAGTCACTACATATTGCAGGAATTTGGAAATGTCATTTTCCATAGTTGGTTATTTAATTCTCCAGGCCTACTTTGTAGACATTATGTACAGAGAGTCCATCAGATTCTAAATAACTTTGTTGAAATATTCAGAAATACTTCCCTAAAAAAATTTCCCAATGTTGGTTATCTGTTTAAAAACCAACATAAAAACAATAAGATATGAAGTTTTGCTTGGAGTTCACAATGAGAAACCATCTTAGAAACCATCTGCCCTGACTTCAGGAATGGTCATGGAGTGTAGACAGCTCCACCCAGGTGCTGTGAGGGATCCAGAGATTTCCAAGCCCAGCCTAAAGTAAGATACATTTGCTTGAGGTTACAGAACTTGTGTCTAGGAAGCAGCTGGAGAAAAGGTGTCTAATACAGACAGCCACAGTCTCAGCACGCAACACAAGTTCAGAGAAGGGCCGAGAATGGCCAGCTAGGGCCTGGGGTGGAGAGGGAGCCTGAGGGCCTTGCAGTAGAAGTTGGACAGGGGGACCATGAGAGGCCCTCCAGGCAGAGAAGAGAGTGGGGGCCAAGGAGCCAAAGGTGACTGATGTTCCGAAGGGAGTTCCCATTGTGGGAGAGGATGTATTCCAAAGTCCTGGGAAATGAAAAGGCTTTTTGCAGGATGCTGGCAATGTTCCCACCTTAGCCAGGTGTGAAAGGTGCTTCTCTCTCAGTAAGAAGAGAGGCCCATTTCCTCTCCTACCTGTTGCCAGTCTTTCTGTTGTCTTTCAGTAGTTTAAAGTATGTTCCTGAAGTTTAAACCCCTTTACTACCAAGAAATGGTCCCTGGGCCCTTTGATTTATTGATGAAGCTGCTGAGCTCTGGAAAATCTTGGGCTGCCTTTAAAAGCCGTGAAGCTTTTAGCATTCTCCAGGGCAGGATGTGGAAAGGATTGTTTCAAAATACAAAGAGTGGTGGCTGTGGGGTCTGATGTTTTAAAATATAGGTAATGAATAGATGCCATAATTTTCAAGTGTTGCATCAGAAAACATATTACATAAATGTTCTTTTTTTTTAAATTTGTATTTTGGTGTTTAGTATTAGTACAGATTGTACTCTGATATTAAACCAATTTTTATATCCTTAGGAACAATTAACATGGTTTTAAAAGGAAGACATTGTTGGGAACTAGGACCTAGGGCTGTGAATGTATTCTGTATGTTTATTACAGTCTCTTCACGAGTGTGCTGCCTTCAGGTATAATTTTTATTGGATACACATAAAAGAATATAATTAAGACTGGCCACCCCAGGAGTTGTGCTTTCTTTGGGGGAAAAAAAGGTAGTGTATGACCCAGGCAGTCTCCTTTCCTCCTGCAGTAATTATATCTAGCAGCTGTCGACTCTTAGTTTATCACCTATCGGTTATCTTTTTAAGATTAAAGATTATTTTCTTCAAAAGGTTTAAGGGTAGTGTTTTGAGATTCCAAAGTATGTATCTTTTACAAAAATTAAATTCACATGAACTCTTCCAGTACACGTGTCCTGTGAGGGAGTCAGTGGAGGGGAGTCGGTCCAGAGAAGAGCAGCGCATAGTGGGCATCGGAGAGAGCCAATATGGCATAGATACTGTACCCCATCATCCTCTAAGTCGTGGGATCATTTGTAAAGTTCCTAACTCATTTGTTGAAAATTTAGATTTACACTGTGGAGGATGTGCCTGCAGGCACTGGAGTGCTAGCATGTGATTTCTGATGGCTCTTTAAATCCTGGAGTTGGCTAGGCTCCTGGCCATGTGCTGATCATGCCCTGCGTGTTGTTCTGGGCAGCACACTGATGCGGCTCTCCTGAAATGTTCTGGGCTGCAGCCATTTCCTTATTGCAGATGAATAATGAATGGGCTGTGGGTGAAAGCTAATGGTTCAAGATAAAATCAGAAGCTTGCTGCACCATGGGTAATGTTCGTTTGTCATCTCCATGGAAACCGCTATTTATCAAGACGCGCTAGTATTTTGGAAGACGGTGAGGAGTAGTCAGTTTCTGTAACTTCAGGTCAGCTGTTGAAAAATAGTCTTAAGAAGCACAGATTGTTACAGAATGAGTAACGAGAAAGCCATCTGCATGCATTGGGGAAGCTCCATGAGGCCATTCTTTTGGATTTTCATAAATGGTAAAATAAATATTAAGCTGTAAGATATGAATAGGAAATTGGGTTAATACTTTCTTTCCCCCCAAAACTACCACTTGGCATCTGGGTAGGCTGCATAGTGAATGAGTGCTCAGACATTCCCTGTGGCTTTCCTGGGATGCAGGGCAGAGGGTTGGCACTGGTGTCGGGAAAGCTGAGAGCAGCTGGCAGCACAGCACTGGTACAAAACGGGCCCCCCAGCCTCATGCATGAGCCACATGCCTTGTCTACTGCCTGGGTGCGTTGTCCGCACTGCAGGCAGTGATGTCAGCATGCTGCTCTCACACTTGGGGTTGGTGCTATGCTGCAGCTCAGACAGCGTGTGGGGCTCTGGTCTACCAGAGCCCTGAGGACTGTGGCTCTCTGGTCACTGGTCACTGACAGATGGAGTGAGGAAGTACAGGGGCTGGCTGAGCTGGGAGGAGCCAAGAGAAAGAGCAGAAGTGATGAGAAGGGCAGGGAAAGCCCAAAAGTGGGGCCCAGAAGTAGGTCAAGTGGGAAGCTGGACCTGCCATCACTCGCACAGCAGGCAGTCGGCCAGGCCCAAGCCCAGGGACTCCCAAGGTTGTGTGGCTCCTTAGGCCTGGTGGAAAAGACGTGAGAAACATTGAGGAGACCATACCATAAAAACTCTAGAAATGTTGAGACGTGAGTAATATATTAGAAAAGTAGTTCTTCACACCATAAGATTTTGGCCTTTGAAGCATATAGTATTGGGTTCCTAAAACATGAGCAAAAGAAGCAAGTTTTATAGACATGGATTCCCTCTTGGTTCCCCCACATATGGCCTCCTCACTTAGGGCAGGTTAGATGTCTTCTCTCAGCACCTTTCTGTTGCATCTGTAAGGGGGGGGGGGTGGCAGCGGTCCTCCTCAGGGTCACTTTAAATGTGAACTGAGATGTGTGAAAAGAGCCAGCCTAGTGCCTGGCACCTCACCGCTGTGAGTGAAAAAGAAGTGGTTTCCGTTGGCTGACGCTGTCTGTGTAAGTCTCCACCTCCCCGAGAAAGTGGGGCGAGGGATAAACCCAGTTTGCTGCAGGAAGCAGCTGGGCCAGACAGATCCTGCAGGGATTCACTTTGCCGAGGAAGAAACAGTCGTGGCTCTTTGGCAGACTGCTTAGCCGGGTCTCGTCTCTCAGTGACCCCCACCCCCACCCCCGAGTTCTTCTGGATGTCTTGGCCCAGCTACCTAGGGGTGCAGGCGCCTGGAGATTTGTGTCTTCTGTGGAGAGTGAGAGGTTGTGGGTCGGCCATCTGCATGGATGTCACTGCTTTTATGGAGAAGTCACCATCAATATTTCATCCTGAGCCAGTCTCCGGCTCCCACCTGGCACATTTTCCACTCCTTGCTCTGCTCAGTTAATGGGAGCACAGAGAAGGGCAAGTCATTTTAAGATTTTTTCCACACAAAATGTTTTTAGGAAAATGGAGCTTTCATAAAAACATTAAGCTTTCTCAGTGCAAACGTAAATGGCTTTTTAAAAATTGTTACCCAGACTTCCTTGAGGCAACAGAACTCGCCTTCCTGCAGTGTTTCCTTTTACTCTGGAGGTCTCCCCTCCACGACCACGTGTCCTGCACTCGGCACACATCGAACAGACAATTACTGGCTAGTTTACGACCTGAGGAGCCAAGGGGTAGGTCTGCTTACAAACGCAGCCTGTTGGTTACGGAAGGATCTTGGACAGCCTATTGAGATCACGAGGGTCCCAATGGTGTCTGCGTTTCTCCAGCCCCCTCCCCCAGTCATTTACTTAGAGAAGGAGGAGATGCAGAAAGCTGCCAGCGATCTGTACAAGAAACCACCCCAAACTCCTGTCTCAGCTGAATCATGAAAATTGCTGTTTTTGTGAAAGAGATGATCCAGTTCTACATCCTCAGTATGTGCTTGTGGTTTTAGCTGGCTATTCAGATCTGATTGAAAGTATGTATACAAGCCAAGATATAACAATGAAAGCTAAACACATACCCCTGAGAAGGTGTAATGGGAGTAAACTCTACTAGGATCTAAGGGGTCACTTGTTACCCAGTTCAGGACTAAATCCTCAACTTCCTGTCCCTCCCTTGCCTCTTCTTGTAAACGGGGATAATGTGCTTTATCTATCTTGTAAGTGTGGCTAGACTTTATGAACTCTTGATATCTTTTCCAGCTCTCTGATTCTGATTATTTGGATTTTTTACTTCTCTTTAAATCTAGGGATAATTAAGAATAGTAATGCTTCTGGGCTGAGGATGTGAATTTCTTCCTGATAAAATATCTATTTCTTCCATCAGAGTAAGTTTGTATGTTGGACAAGTATAAATTTTAGAATGAACTCTTAATATAGTGGTGGTTGGCTTTACCACCTAGCCAGAGGGGAGGGAAGATTCTGGAAAGGGAGGCTTGGAAGAGGCAGCCTGGACTCCATGGCCCATCACAGCAGCCTCTCCAGGGCTCACAGGCCGCCAAGTTCCTTACTCCCAGGCGCCAAGGCTGCCAGCGCCCTCTTCTTGCAGTGACCATTTACTGGTGCCTGGAGAGCTGTCAATTACCTTTCAGTCACTTACCCACTTTGCTAATTGCAAAATAAACGGACTTGGCAGCCTGTTTTCTTTTACAGCCTCCTCTACTTTCCTTGGTATTTATGTTTTAGCTTCTTTTGAACTGCATTTCACTTATCGTTTCCTAAACACTCCCGCTTCTCCCCTTTTGCATTTTGTGTCCCAATTTTTTTTTTTTTTTGGGAAGCACAGAACAGGATCAGTGTCAGATTTTCTAAAGGGACTGCTAGTGCTACACCTGCCATTGTGGATCCTCATAACCTAAAAATCCCTGAGGATGGCTAATCCCCCTTGCAGGAGGCATTGTTTCCAGGGAGAACTGGCTTATTGGCTCTCCACACCTCTTTTAGGAACAACAATGGAGAAAGGGAAGTCAGCTGGCAGCAGGACTAAATGAATCTGTATTCAGAAAGATTTCCAGATTTCCCTAATTGCTGGGGCTTTTTTGCAGAACTTCTATTTTAAGCACACACACTCACATGTGGATTGACAGGCACTAGCCACAGTAATGGCTGTGTCTCACTGTAGTGCCTGCGAACGCTGGTTTCCATGGTGATGGAAGGCACTGCAGAGACACGATTATGGTGCTGCTGAGACCAGGGCAATGACACACAGGGAGGCTTCTCAAGTGTGTGAGTGTCTGTGTGCCTGCGTGTGCTGGGAGGGGGGCTTTCAAGTGCTAGAGGGAAGAAAGGAAGGGGCTGGGGAGGTGGGAGAGGCGGGCAGGGGCATTAACTGGTAGGGAAGCCTGGGGGAGGTGAAGAAAGGTAATACCTGGATCAGGGGAATTCTAGAAAATCAAAGAAGAAAGCAAATAGAAATGTAAAAAGGGAAAGGGCAGATGGAGAATTTCTCTCTGCAGAGCACATCCCTCTTCCTTTGAAAGGTTTATGGTGGCAGAATTATCCCACATAAAGATGAAAAAGAGAGAAATCGAATTTAGCAAGCAGAGGCAGACGGTGCAGGCTGTTTGAGTGTCAGTGTTTCTGGAACTCCAGAGTTGAGGGTTTGCTGACTCCAGCCCAACAGCATGTCAGGGAGACAGAGGGACTGCCTTCCCAGCCATGGTAGGATTTGCGGGACATGTGAAGCCATTACTTCTTCACCCCAGTGCTGCGGAGAAACAGCCGTCAAGGTGGAGAGCATGCAGAGGTGTCTCCCCGTGGTCTGAAGGAATGACGTGAGGGAAATGATGGCTTCATCTTGGTCTCATAGAGGCACAGCTGTTTATCAGAGACCTCAAAAGGATGTCCAAATTATCCCATTATTTTAGCATTTATTTTGTGAACATAGACCGAAGCCATACCCTCAGCTAAAAGATAGACACCCACCCCTAGGGGTCAGCCACCCAAAGGGAACTTTCTGAGATTATTCTACTAGTCTCTGGTTATAAAATCAATGATTTTTGAGCATTTATTGACAGCCAACTCTGTGCCAGAAGTTTTCACATATGCTGCATCACTAGGGGTAAGTGATATCCACCCCATTTTACAGTTGAGAATGCAGAGCCTCAAAGAGATTGAGTGATTTGCCCACAGTCAAGGAGGTCAAGTCAAACCCAGATTTCCAGATTGCATTCATTGCTGTTTTGTGTATTCGCTTGTTCCCCGTATGCAAATCCTTAACTTCCTGGTGGAAGAAGGATTCAGACTAAGGAGTCTCCACTGAACTTGTTTCCACTCATGAGCTTGGTAATGGAAGGACTAAGAGGTGATGGAGGGGCTGGCCTGGTGGTGTAGTGGTTAAATTTGCGTGCTCTGCTTCAGTGGCCAGGGGTTTGCCAATTTGGGTCCTAAGCATGGACCTACACACCACTCATCAAGCCATACCTTGACCGTGTCCCATGTACAAAATAGAGGAAGATTGGCATGGATGTGAGCTCAGGGACAGTCTTCCTCAAGCAAAAAGAGGAAGATTGGCAACAGATGTTAGCTTAGGCCCAATCTTCCTTATAAGAAAAAAAAAAACGAGTTGATGGAAGTAATAAGAGGTAATGGGAAGGACTAAGAGGTCGTGAGACCAGCATGAGTTTGACCATGCTTGGCTCCTTGGCAGAAGTGCTTTCCAGAGATTAGCTCTCAAACAACTTTAGAAAAGAAGCTCTTAGGAATGGATCTTCCTGTGTATCTGTTGACTTTCTAAAACAGTTCAGGAATCTACGGGATTGAAAGATAAAGCAGAAGAAAAAGCCACTCAGCCTAGTGAATGGACTTTTGAAACCAAACACTGCCGAATCATTTGTATCTCCCACCAAGTATGGGATTTAGCAGTCTGGCTTTAGATTTTTGAAAAATCGTATTCCAAATCTGAAGACTGATGGAAAAGCACTCACTTGTGTTATTTATAGTAGTTTTTGTTTTCTTAATGTTCACATTGTGCTTTCATTGGGGGTCCATTCTGGCTTTAGAAATTAGTGGAACTTTATGAATTCTGACTTCACCAAGTTGGAATTCATATTAATTGGTTGCCCTCATGTAGGCAGTCAGATTCCTGGTTCCTTTTTTCTCTTGTGAAAAATGCTGACCCCAGGGGGCTGGGATCCCACCGTGACCCTCCTCCATTCTGACCCAGCATCCTTCCAGGTGGTGTGGTGGAATCTGGAGGCAGGAAATAGTTTAAATCTTAAATTATGATGCTTTGCTATAACCATTTACTACTGCAATGTTTTATCATTAGAGCTTTTTCATAGAATTTCAAGCTTGGAAAGAATTTTAAAAGGCCCACCTCACATCCGCTAGGATGGCTACTATCAGAACAACGACGACGACGATAACAGAAAATAACAAGTGTTGGTGAGAATGTAGAGAAATTGGAAACCTTGTGCACTGTTGGTGAGGATGTAAAATTGTGCAGCTGTTATGGAAAAGAGTATGGCAATTACTCAAAAAATTAAAAATAGATTTACCATGTGGTCCCGCAATTCCACTTCTGGATATATACCCAAAAGAACTGAAAGCAGGGTCTCAAAGAAATATTTGTACACCCATGTTCATGGCAGCATAATTCAGAATAGCCAAAAGGTGGAAGCAACTCAACTGTCCATCTGTGGAAGAATAGATAAGCAAAATGTGGTATGTGCATACATAGACTATTAATCAACATTAAAGAAGAAGGAAATTCCAGCATCTGCTACATTATGGATGAACCTTGTAAATGTTATGCTAAGTGAAATAAGCCAGTCACAAAAAGACAAATACATTTTTTCCCACTTATATGAGGTACCTAGAGAATTCAAATTCCTGGAGACAGAAAGTAGAGAGGTGGTTGCCAGGGGGAGGGGAGAACGGGCGTTATTGTTTAATGGGTACAACGTTCCAGTTTTGCAAGATGAAAAGAGTTCTGCAGCTGGATGCTGGTGATGGTTACACAATAATGTGAATGTGCTTGACACTACTGAACTGTACACTTGCAAAAGGTTAAGATGGTAAATTTTATTTTATTTGTATTTTACTAGAATTAAAAAAAATACATGAAGGGCTTTCTCCTCTTAGTCCCAAGTGTGTGGTTGTGACATGGTTTACCCAGCCTCACAAAAGAACCAGTGTGCTCGGATCCAGCTGCTTGATGCCACAGTTGCTCTGAGAATCCTTCGAGGATCGTCTTGTGGAAGAGGGCCCCGCCGCCCGCGTGTGGTTTTTTCAGCTCTGCTGCAGGGTAACACGTTGCAGACCCCACTGCTCTCCAGCTGTTAAAATCTGAATGAGGTAAATGACCATGATTAGCCTTTCACCACCAGGATTTGTTCCCAATGAATCATCACCATTTAACTGAGGAGCCAACTCAGCAGTTTGAAGGGAAAAAAGAAAAACCCCAGTCTGTTTCTTTTTAGCCCCAAATGCTGTGAGTCAGTACTTTGGCACTGGGACTGGAAAGCAATAAGAAACGGGTGGGCCTTTCAGGATCTAACAGGAAAAGATCATTCAGGGAACAGGCTCCCTTCTGGGTTGGCTGTTACACATCTGCCAGGCACGGACAGTCACTGTTTCCAAGCTTGCTGCCCCTCCACCGGTTTGCATGTTCTCTTTCTGGTTGTTTTAGCTTTGAACCCCCTGTGAGGATCAGCGGGCGCCCCTTGTCTTCCAGGTAGCCTCAGGAATTAGCCCCACTCTCTCCTAGAACGTGGGCTGTATGATCTGGCCTTTAATAGTCATTGGACAGCTGCCCAGCACTTGGTTTCCAGCCCTTGGACTGCTGCCTTTTCATGAGTGAGGCCTGTCTCGCAGCTGGACTGTAGTCCTCTGGCTGCAGATGTGGGTTCCCCCTCTTTGTCGCCGCATTACTTAGCAGAGATTGGGCATTGGGGATGGCTTGGTAAGTTGCTAAACTCTGGACGGCTCAAATTCCTCATTTTAAACATAAACAGGGATAACGACCATTCAGGCAAGTTGGTGTGATAAGGCTTAGATGAGACAGTATACATAAAGCACTTAGCACGGTGCCCTCTGTTCATGGCGCTACTACTCTTGCTAGTATCGTATGTTATAGGTGCATATGGTGTTTGAGAGTTAACCTTAGTTTACAACCCTTTTAGAAAACAATTCCATTGTTCTTATACTTCATGCCATTCTCATTTTGTAATATTTTTGCATGAAATGGCATTTAAAGAAATAAAAGGTATAGAAGTCTGATGTAATCGCTCAGGCTGAGAGTGTTTGACTTTCCTGGAGTTCTAGTGACACCGTGTGGACAAGTAGATTATTATGTGTTGGCTGTTCTTTTGAGAGTTTTCAAATTGAGTTGTTAAAATGGCAAATTATTCTGCTATGTATCATTTCTGAGTTCTTCCCACTTCATTGTAGTCTTGTTTTAAGGAGGAAGGTTAAAGAATGGAAAGCGGATAATAAAAGTAGTGCATGTAGACTTATTGAATAGAGAAGGGGAACATTGAATTGCACAAAGCAGAAAATCAGTTCTTAAATGGGCAAGTGTTTTCTTCATGTATTATTTATATCATGTCAATACGGTGACACATTTGAAATTGACACCAATTTATAATGACTCATTAGTAACAAGCCATTAAGATTTCATTCAGGGCCAGTGCCATTCTACTTCACATTACCTATCTCAGTCTGTAAATGGGGCTGGCATTTGAACACTCCCAGAATTGTTCAGAGCAATTGACCCACTATGTAGAGTAGGTTAGTCTTATTCCCAGGGTTATTTTTGAACTCTTTCTTCCCTCCCACCTTGACTTTCCTCGTGGGGAAAAGAAATGAAAACCTCTCCATCATTTCCTACACTGCTAGGATGACGTCTGGGTGTGGAGTCAGTCCTTGAGCATGGAACTGTACTCGTGGGTTTATTATTACCTTAGTTACTGAAGAGCAGGCCAATATGGGTGAGCTGGAATTTTCTAAACTCAATCGTTTTTTCTTCTCATCCTCTTTCTTCTTGTCACTGCCAACACCCGTCTGGGTATGTTCCAATCTCATAGGTGCTCCCTCACTCCTGTTATTCAAGGTATCCTGGGTAATGAAAGAGACACGGATCATCAGAACACATCTGGTGATCAGCATTAAATGTGTGCATTTCTATACTTTAATCAGCACATATTTAATATTGGGGTAATTTAGAACAATATTCTCAAGTCATAAGTGCTTTGCAACACTCATCCATGAAAATTTGTCAGAAAGAAGTCCTCATACACCTGAACCCTTTGCTTGCCCTCAGGTAACTGATTTGGAGTGAACTATGAGTGGCTAACATACCCGTCCCTCCTGCCACTCCCCAGTGAAGGAGGGACTTCACTGTGTATAGAGGGAAAACTTGCCCAATCTGCTCAGACACTTGGTGGTGGTGGGGGCCAATAACCAACTGGCCTTTATGAAGAACATAGTTTTGCACCCAGATTCCTTTTTTTGTTTTGGAGGAAGATTATCCCTGAGCTAACATCTGCCACCAATCCTCCACTTTTTGCTGAGGAAAATTGGCCCCGAGCTAACATCCGTGGCTCTTCCTCTATTTTATATATGGGACATCTGCCACAGCATGGCTTGATAAGCAGTGCACAGGCCCGCGTCCGGGATCTGAAACGGTGAACTCCAGGACGCCAAAGCAGCGCGCACGAACTTAACCTCTGCACCACTGGGCCAGCCCCTGCATCCAGCTTCTTGATAGGCATGAAACAACTTATATATTTGGAATAACTAATATAACTTGAATTCATATATATTTATGAAATACAGCATCTTGAAAATATCTGGAGAAGGTGTGAATGTCACAAATGAACTTCTTTGAATATTACTGACACAGTTCCTTAAATAGTAATATCCAGATTCTTCCAAAGCTTAAAATCCCTAGGTCCCTTGTAAGGCTTTGTTAATTGTTTTAGGACATTGTGCTGATGATTATTAATGCTCCGGTGTGCTCATTGGAGTTGACTGAAAGGGCTGTTCAGTGCAGTTTCAACAAAGCCTCATTAAGACCTAAGAGAAGTTGAAGTGCCAGGAGAACCTTTGTCATTATCTCTCACAGAATTGTGCCTCAAGCTTATGGCTAACTGTTCATCCACAACAGTGCACAGAAGTGTCACTGAGGTTGTGAGGGAGAAGAGGGTGAGCACTATGCCAGCCTCGGTAAGAGGCTGAGGTAACATTCTACAAGGCAAACATTACCCTGATACCGAAACCAGACAAGGACAACACAGAAAAGGAAAAAACAGGCCACTATTTCTCATGAACATAGATGCAAAAATCCTCAATAAACTATTAGCAAATCGCATACAACAATACGTTAAAAAGATCCTGCACCATGATCAAGTGGGATTTATTCCAGGGATGCAGGGAAGGTTCAACATCCACAAATCAATCAATGTGATACATCACATTGATAAAATGAAGAACAAAAATTACACGATCATCTCAATAGATGGAGAGAAAACATTTGACAAGATCCAACATCCATTTATGATGAAAACTCTGAATAAAATGGGTATAGAAGGAAAGTACCTCAACATAATAAAAGCCATATTGACAAACCCGTAGCCAACATCATACTCAATGGAAAAAAACTGAAAGCCATCCCTCTGAAAACAGGAACAAGACAAGGGTGCCTACTCGCACCACTCTTATTCAACATAGTATTGGAAGTTTTAGCTAGAGCAATTAGACAAGAAAAAGAAATAAAAGGGACTCAAATTGGAAAGGAAGGAATGAAACTCTTGCTATTTGCAGATGACATGATTCTATATAGAGAAAACCCTAAAGAATCCACCAAAAATCTATTAGAAATAATCAACAAATACTCTAAAGTTGTGGAATACAAAATCAACATACAAAAATCAGTTGCACTTCTATACTCTAATAACAAACTAGCAGAAAGAGAAGTCAAGAATACAATCCCATTTACAATCACAACAAAAAGAATGAAATACCTGGCAATAAATTTAACCAAGGAGGTGAAAGATCTATACAGTGAAAACTATAAGACATTATTGAAAGAAAGCAAAGAAGACATAGAGAAATGGAAAGCTATTCCATGCTCACGGATTGGAAGAATAAACGTAGTTAAAATGTCCATATTACTTAAAGCAATCTATAGATTCAGTGCAATCCCAATGAGAACCCCAATGACATTCTTCATGGAAATGGAACAGAGAATCCTAAAATGTATATAGAATAACAAAATGCCTCAAGTAGCTAAAACAATCTTGAGAAAAAAGAACAAACTTAGAGGTATTACACTTCCTGAATTCAAATGATACTACAAAGCTATAGTAGTTAAAACAGCATGGTTCTGGCAGGAAAACAGACACACAGATCAATGGAACAGAACTGAGAGGCCATAAATAAAACCACATATCTATGAACAGCTAATCTTAGGGAAAGGAGCCAAGAACATACAATGGAGAAAGGAAGGTCTCTTCAACACATGGTGTTGGTTAAACTGGACAGCCACATGGAAACAGAATGGAAGTAGACCATTATCTTACACCATACACAAAATTAACTCAAAATGGATTGAAGACTTCAATGTAAGACCTGAAACCATAAAACTCATAGAAGAAAATATAGACAGTACACTCTTTGACATCTGTCTTAGCAGTATCTTTTTGAATATCGCGTCTACTCAGGCAAGGGAAACAAAAGAAAAAATAAACAAATGGGACTACATCATATTAAGCTTCTGCACAGCAAAGGAAACCATCAACAAAATGAAAAGACAACCCACCAACTTGGAGAAAATATTTGCAAATCACATATCTGACGAGGGGTTAATTTCCAAAATATATAAAGAACTCATACAACTCAACAACAAAAACAATGAACAATCCAGTCAAAATATGGGCAGAGGATATGGACAGAGATTTTTCGAAAGATATACAGATGGCCAACAGGCATATGAAAAGATGTTCAACATCACTAATTATTAGGGAAAGGCAAATCAAAACTACAATGAAATATCACCTCACACCTGTCAGAATGGCTATAATTAACAAGACAAGAAAGAACAAATGTTGGAGAGGATGTGGAGAAAAGGGAACCCTCATACACTGCTGGTGGGAATGCAAACTGGTGCAGCCACTATGGAGAACAATATGGAGATTTCTCCAAAAACTAAAAATAGAAATACTGTACGATCCAACTATTCCACTACTGGGTATTTATCCAAAGAATAGGAAATCAACAATTCAAAGAGATTTATTCACCCCTATGTCCATGTCGGCATTATTCACAATAGCCAGGAAGTGAAAGCAACCCGAGTGCCCGTCGACTGATGATAAAGAAGATGTGGTGTGTGTGTGTGTATATATGTGGAATACTGCTCAGCCTTAAAAAAGGACAGAATCATGCTATTTGTGACAACGTGGATGGACCTTGAGGATATTATGCTAAGTGAAATGTCAGACAGAGAAAAATACCGCATGATTTCTCTCATATGCGGAAGACAAACAAACACACACATAGATAAGGAGAACAGGTTAGTGGTTACCAGGGGAAAATAGGGTGGGGGAGGGCAAAAGGGGTAAAGGGGCACATGTGTATGGTGAAGGATAAAATCTAGCCTATTGGTGGTGAACATGATGCAGTCTGTACAGAAACTAAAATATAATAATGTACACGTGAAATGTACACAATGTTAAAAGCCAATATGACCTCGAAAAGAAAAAAAACAGATGGTGGGGTAGGGGAGGTGTCCAAGGACTTTTCTTTGGCCTGTGGCTGCTTAACATATCTGTGTTGTCCTTCCTTACCCTGCCAGGCCCCTCCTATCATCCCCGGACCAACCAGAACTGGTCAGAACTTAGCCCCCGCCTCCAAACCTACCGCTTATACTGCTTGAAAAAGAACTCTTTCTGTATCTCATCCTTTTGGGACCTAGCTTAGGACCTCTAGGGAAACAATTAGCTGAATCGGATAAGCAATTCATGCCATAGGATGCTAAAGGAGTTCCCTGGAAGACTGCCTCCCCTCTGTGTAGTTGACAAAACAGTGTCCCAGTTAAGCCACAGGTGCCACTGTGGTCAGGGAAACTGGAGGGGGTGGGCCCCTCACACATTGCAGCAAGGTGGGCTTTGAGTTTGAGGCTGGTGGTCCTTTGTGAAAGTTTCCAAATCACATCAAGTAAATGGCCACTACTTTCAGAGTGGGCAGGGTTACCTACCCTGGTGAGTTGGCACAAGAAGGTTGAGAAAGGCTGGCCCAAGTGGCGTTAGACATCAGGTGTCCACTGAGCCCTTGTATGGAATCCATGGTGATTTCGGGTGAGTTAGGACAGAGCAATAGAGAGGTATAGAGAAAAAACGTGTACAGATGGTTGAACTCAAGATTTCAAGAAACAAACTTCTCTTGCTCAGTGGTTATAGACCTTCCCCCATTTTTTTTCCAGTTTCAGAACCATTTGATAGGAAGTGGGATTGTCAGACCTCTGGTAGAAATGGGGTAGAGGTGGGGTGACATCCAGCTCATGAGGTCTCCCTGGCTGCACCTGTGAGCTTGTTGACAAAGAAGTCGCCCAGGTACTCCGTATACCCCGTGGAGTGGAGTGGGACTTGTCCAGAAACCATGAATGGACTTATGTCATCTACCCGCACCTCTGTGCCCTTGTGTTTCCTGCACGCCAGGCTGATGCCGTGATGAGCTGGATAGTGTATTGCAGTGAGGTCTCCAGCCCGATGCAGGTCAGAGCCTCCCTTTCCTTTTCTCAGTCACCTCTGGCTCTCCACCTTGGCTCATGTTCATGTCCCCTGCTCACTCTGATCCCTTACACCTTTGTCCTGGCCTGGTCCACACCACAAGCCCCAACTTCCTTCTCTGCTCCTGTCCCTGGCAGCTCAGTGATGCTGGAGAAATGCTTAACAGAAGGGACTGATGACTTTCAAAGCTGTGGTTTTCAATCACAATTGGATTGAGATAAGCTCTACCCTGTCTTTGGTCACGCAGTACTTAGGATGTGGCCTCTGGAGTCAGGCTGACGGGGTCATTCGCAGGTGCTGTGTCCTTGGAGACGTGACACAAGCTCTCCCCTCACTTCCTCACTGCAGACTGAGGATAGCAATGGCACCTGCCTCAAAGGGCTGTTGATTTAAATGAGATAGCTGGGCTCATGTTCTTAGCACCATGCCGAGTGTATTAGTGAGCTTGGGCAGCTATGACAAAGAACCAGAGGCTGGGAGCCTTAAATTACAGAAATTTATTGTCTCACAATTCTGCAGGCTAGATCAAGGTGTTGGCAGGATTGGTTCCTTCTGAGACCTCCCTTCTTGGCTAGTAGATGGCTGTCTTCTCCCTCTGTCTTCACATGGTCCTCCCTCTGTATGTGTGTGTGCAAATTTCCTCTTCTTATAAGGACACCAGTCAGATTGTATTAGGGCCCCCGCCCATGACCTCATTTTAACTAAATTAACTCTGTAAATCTCTCTCCAAATACAGTCACATTCTGAGGTGCTAGGAGGTTAGGATTTCACATACGAATTTTCGGGGGGGGCGGGGAGCGGAGATACAATTTGGCCTATAACGCTTAGCGTGTACCAAGTGCTCAGTAAGTGTTATTTTCTCCTGGGCAATTATTCTAAACTTTTGTCACTTTTTCTACATTTTTTTTAAATTAATATTTTTCTATGTTTCAATTTGCTATTTGATATGTGACCTTTCTTCCTATTTTTCTCACAGAAATGAGGTACGAGGGCATAAAGTCATTCAACTTCCAGACTGTTCCCCATTCTCCCAAAACCTTATCTACCTCTCCTCCCTTCCTTCCAATCTCAGAAAGTGAAGTTTCTCCCTGCCCCAGGCTCGCTGCTACTCCTCTTGGACCTGGAGACAGCGATTGCTCCCTCTTTCTTGTGCCTTCAGCCTCTGGACGTTTTCTCCTTCACTTTTAGCCTTTGAAGGTGCTCAGGTTCCTTCTTCACAGACATGCTTCCTTGGCCCTGCCTCCTTCTATCTGCTGAGCTCTGTCTCCTTTTCTCATCCAGGCTTTTGAAGGAAGAGTCTACGTTCCATTTCTCCTTTTCCTCATTCATTTATCCATTCGAGGAGCACCTTCTCTTTGCCTGGCATTGGGCTTGGTGTTGGGGATACAAAGATGCCTATTCATAGTCCCAAGACAGAGATGGAAACAGCTCATCACAATGTCATGAGTTGTATGCCCTGGTAGAGAAAAGCCCAGTGAACCATGTAGGTGGACCTGGACACGCCTGACCCCATTGGAGTGGCAGAGGCGTTGGGGAGAGCTTGTCAGAAGAGGCCCCTGAGCTCAGTCCTGAGGGATTAGATGGACCATGAGCAAGAGGGGAGGTCTTCCCTACAAGCAAGAAAGCCTGGGCTACTGTGGGCGGGTGGAGTTTTCTTTCTTCCTATTTACTCCTCAGCTCGCTGGCCTTTGCATGTGCCACTCCATTGAAGGGATTTTTGTGGGGTCCCACTGGACCCCCAGCTGCATAATCCAGAGGATTTGCTGCATTTTGATCTTAACCACCTCTCTTTCCTTGGCCCCACCTTCCTCTGGTGGTCCTCATCTCTTTCCCGTCTTTCTTTCTCTATCTTCTTCATCGATGCCCCTCTCCTGAGGGTCCCAGAATGTCCTGGGAGCTGTCTTGGGCAAGTGGGTTGGTAGTGATATCACCAAAAGACAGGAGGAAGAGCAGACATTGGGAGATGGGAATAAGGCGGCATTTGTTCAGTTTGGGGACAGCTCATTTCATGACTGGTGATGTTCACTGGGCAGAGGAGATTCGGGAGAGAGGTCAGGACTGCACCAGAAGACGGGGGCTTATAAGCATACAGGGAGTGCTCGAGTCTCCACTCAGCCTCCCTTTTCCTCATCCCTCACACCTAGTTAAGCACAAAGTTCTGTCGTTTTTATACTCCGGCTGTCTTTTGAATCTGCCTCTCGTTTCCATCTTCACTCACTGCAGTAGTCATCGTTCCTCCCTTCCCAATCTGTTCAGTGGTGCCCACCAGTCTCCCTGCCACCTTTCTAAAATGCCACCTGCTTCTGGTCACTTCTTTGTGTTCGGCAACCTGCAGTGACTCCACGATCCACACCATATCAAGGCAGAATGCCTCTACTGGGCTTTCTGGAACATTCGTCATCTGGCCCCATCCTAATTATTTATTGTAAATTCATTAGGAAATATTATCGAGCACTCTGTGTAGCTCTGAGGTTAGGGAGTTTCTCTTTCTCTCTCTCTCCCTCCCTTCCTGTCTCTACTACTCACACACACAAGCTGAGCGCTTGGTAAGCAGTTAGCACCACGTGTCAAAGGGTTGATAGATTTGTATGATGGGGAATCTACATGGGGGAACGATTTGCTGAAAGATGTTTCAGAAGCACATAAAGATCCTTAGGGAAAGAAAGAAGAGGGGAATGTGGTTCAGGTTGTGGGCAGGATCGGGTTAGAGGTGTGCTGGTGCCGAGCCAAATGGAGGGCAAAGGCTGTAGAAATATTTGAGTAGTGGGAAGGGATAGGCGTCCGACTCTGTGGTCAGCAATCTGTGGACAAGAATTTTAATCCTGTGGTTGGAAAAGGAGAAGTTCCTGGGAGTGCAGTCCATGAAGAACTGGAAGGCTTTAGTCTAGACATAAAGAAGCTCAAGGTAGGACTATTATTATGTGTTAGAGGATAGGGGTAGTTTGTACTTCGATCCCTGTCCTGGTGCCAAATAAAAACAAAATACAAGGATGGGATTTCATCCCAGTGTTGTCTTTGCAGCTCCAGAGCCCAGCACTGGGCCCCTGGGAGAACCTTTCTCATGGACTCTATCAAAACACACATCTCATATCTCATCATCTCTCATGGGAGCTTCATCAAGCTCTGAGCCTCTGCTTCAGCATCATGTCATTCAGCCTAAAATCAGAGCAAGTGTGTGTGTTGTTCCTGATGGTAGAGCTCCCATTCGGGGTCCAGGGCACCCCCTATGCATTCTTCTCCTCTCTCAGAGCTCCAGCTGCATTGCAGTCAATGGATCATTCTCTGTCCACCTCACTGCCAAAAGCTACTCAAGAGATAATGGACTGTGCTGATGTAGCACAACAAATTGTGGAAGAGTGGAAATCTTATAACTTCACTTGGTTGTTAAGCTACAGGATGCTGACCAGCTGGATTTGACCCGCTTTTCTTTTTAGCTGAACTCAGTGTATTCCTGGGGTGTTTGCTCTTCTTTATCAAGTTTTTACCTTCATGAGAATGTCGCTTATTTCTCTTTTACTCCCGGGGCCCTTTTCTTGTAGTGCCACTTCCGTGGCCTCCGAGGCTGACATGTGGCCCAGTCTCATCTGCTCTTTCGCTGCCCTGAGTGGACTGATGTCTGTCAATAACATGCAGGGCACTGAAATGAGGCTGCCCTTTCTGCTTCCCCACTCTGCCAATTCTCCACTGGCCAAAATATCTGTAAAATTAACTGTCTTCATTCTTTTGGCAAAATATTAGAAGCAGGATTGTCTAGGAAAATCCTACCTTTCAAAAAAAATGCAAATACCGTCAGACGCCTGATACATGAAAGCAAAGTGAATGGTCTTGAATGTGGGCAAGTGGGTCATTTTAATCTGACATTACTGTCTCAACAACTAATTTCTGGCCAGGGCCATGGGTAAAAAAATTTTTTTAATTGCTGAGAAGATTAGCAAAACCTAGGAAAGCTAGGCAGCTTTAAAAAAATAACTGAGAGTGTTGGTCCCATGCAGGAAAGAAGAAAAGTGTCCCTAGATGGTGGGGGATGTCTCAGACAGCTGAGTCACCACCAATTTTGCTCATTTCATGATCAAGTGAGTGGGTGTTGGGTGGAGATAAGCACTTTTGCAGCACAGAGGGACCCTGGGGAGATGTGCAGTCTCTGGTGAGCATGTTGTGTTAGTTACCTGGCGCTGCTGCAGTAAATTGCCACCAACTTGACTTAAAACTACGGAAATTTATTCTCTCGGTTCTGGAGGCCAGAAGTCCGAAATCAAGGTGTTGTAGGGTCACACTGCCTCCAAACGCTCTAGGGGAAGAGTCTTCCTTGCTTCTTCTAGCTTCTGGTGGCTCTAGGCATGCTTTGGGTTGTGACCTCATCACTCCAGTCTCAGCCTTTGTCGTCACATGGCCTTCTCCTCTCTTGTGAAGACACTTGTCCTGGATTTAGGTCCAACCCAGTCAATCCTGGATGATCTCATCTTGAGATCCTTAACTCTTTCCACATAAGGTCACATTCACAGTACCAGGGCTTAGAACTTTGGCCTATCTTTTTGGGGGCCACCATTCAATCCACTACACACACCAACCGAATTTTGACTTCAAAGACTCAGGATATGTGTCCCAATTGTTGGTTCCAAAATTATGCTGCTTATAGGTGCAAGAAGCGTGGGAATTCCCAGAGGCGCTGCTCACCTGTTATGTTGTATATGATTTCCCCAGTTTTCTTTTCTTCTAACTTGTGGCATTTTACTCCAGACCCAGAGAAATTTGATCTAGAGGTTTTCCTTTGGTTTGAATTGGTGAGGAATGTTTTGTTTTCCTGTTGGTTGGCTGCTTGGTTAGGTTTGTAGATGGGGGAACATTGGGGGTTTGGAGGGTCTGTACCATCCTGAGAAAAACTCTTTCTGCAATGTACATGAAAAGGCAATGATTTTTAGAGATGGCCTCTGTGCTTGATCTGGGTAAGGTGGGGGTTTTTTCTCTTCTTGTTTTACTCTTTCATTTTTGTTTTCTTTTAGAATGGAAGACTGAGAATCTAGAATCTATTGAAAGAATAATTTGTGAACCAGAAACTTGGAGTGGTGGTACCCCAACTTGCAACTCACCTATGTGAGAGGAGAATTTCAGCCATACCCTTAGAATTGAGTTTTGGAGAAATTCCAGTAGATCGACATAATTATAATGCTATTGTTTTTTTTTTTTCAGCGTGGCAAGCTGTTAATGCAAATTTGACTTTCTACTAAATACTGTAGACAGTAGTCATAGCACATAGGAGCAGCCTCATCTAGTGTTCAGGAAAGGGAAGCAAAGGAAAATTCTGCTGGAGGAAGTGGTGGATGAAGGAGCTGTCTGCAGAGGGCTCAGGACCCCAAGCCCCCAACTGGACCCCACAGCTCCTGTTCCATCGAGCTTTGTCCCCACTGCTTTCCCTTGAAAGTGTCCCTTTCCAGACCAGCAGGGGGACCTCCAGGAGAACTGTGGGAGGTGTTCATCAAATTTATTGCCTGATGGCTTAAAAGAAAAGGTACTTTCTGTTTTGAGATTTAAACAGAAATGTTTCATTCCCCCCAACGATATTTTTTTAAAAACACACAAAACCTTAATTATGTCATGTGGTTTTCTTATTAGAACTTACTCCTCACCTTTGACTATAGTTCTGGAATTGCTTTTGAAGTCAAGGTCTTACATTCTTTCAAGTTTTATTGCCCTCATCTTACAATGTGTTCTGTTGTCATCCACATTTCATATGATTTGGTATTTGTTCCAGTTATATCATTTAGAACTGTGGAACCTGTGTCTCTTTTCCTTGTTTTTCAGACTTATTTTTTCAATATCTTTTTTTTGTTTTTTAATTCTTCTCCCCAAAACCCCCCAGTACATAGTTGTAGGTTCTAGTTGTGAGTGCCTCTGGTTGTGCTATGTGGGACGCCGCCTCAGCATGGCTTGATGAGCGGTGCTGTGTCCGCGCCCAGGATCCGAACTGGTGAAACCCTGGGCCACTGAAGCGGAGTGCGGGAACTTAGCCACTCGGCCATGGGGCCAGCTCCTCAGACTTATTTTTTAATGTAAGGTGACTCTCATCTTTCAGAGAACCATAGAGAGGTGTAGCCCGAGTTGCCACTTAAGCCCAGGCCTAGACCAGAGCTGTGTGGTTTAGCAAACTTCCAAGACCACATGTGGGTGCGCAGACTTTTGGTTCCGTTTATTAGTGATCATAGTTGAGAAAACTACTCAGACTATTACTCTTATGTCTCAAGTGATTTTGAAAGAAAAGTATAGGTTACAGATTCAAGATTGTGCACACTAAATTTTACCTTTTATGGGTCTCTGATGGCAGGACTGAAGTACATGTGGCTAAAAATGAAACAAAACAATGTAATACAAAAATCATATATGAGAGAGAGATTAGTGAGTGCAGAGGAGGGGGTGGGGTGGGGACAGGAAGAACCTGTCTCAAAGGGGGCCCAAAGCTGATGTCCAACGTTCTAGCAGCTCCACTGGCTGGCCTTCAGTGACTTTATACATAACCCTGAGGAGAAGACCCCGAGCCAGTAGCCTTCCCTTCTAGACCCACTTTTGTGACCTTGATGTAAAAAAATGCCCTGACCTTGGAGCAGTGGTTGGTGTCCTAAGAACCCCTGGACAGCTGGTCGACGAACTGATACCCGGGCCACACTCAGCGTAGTGACTTGGTAGCACAGTGCACAGGAACTCGACATTGTCCAGGGGTCCACAGAAAAACCCTGACACGCATTTTAGAGAATCTGTGACAGGAGGAAGCTGTACAACTTCATGGCCTTGGAGAGCTGGTCTGCAGTGGACTCGAGGGCAGCCAAAGTCAGCACCTGGCCAAGAAAATGTCTTCTTACCTCCTTCCACATCGTCCTCACTTCACCTCGTTGCCTGGGAAATTTCACAGTGAAAGATGTGCTTAGCATAATAAGCTTCCTTTTTTAAAAGTGCTGACACCTGAGGAAATTGAGGGGCGGGGAGAGCGAGAGCATTCACATTTAGGGTGATGTTCCCAGTCAATTTTCTTCCCTCCTTCCTGACTGAGAGGTGCCGGAGGGGAGCTCAGGGAACATCAGTGGGCCAGGCCAGGACAGTGGGAGGGGTGCTAGGTAGACAGGCACTGGAGGTGAGGAAGGGGTGTCCAGGGATTGGCAGAAGCCTACAAAAGACATACATATCAGGTTCAAATGGCAAAGCTTTGTAAGCCTCTGTTCCAGGAAATGTGGAAGTTTCTATGGGCCTCTACCCTCCTGTCGTCCAGGACTGCTTTTCTGCCCCCAGAGCATGGACCAGTACCTGTGGTGAACTCACAGACTGGAGTGTAAGGGGCTTAGAGGTGACCCTGGTGCCTCCATGAAAATGTGACCTGGTGGGGAGCAGGGCTGCGCCTCTCCTGAAGGTTATCAGGGCACGCCCGGTGTTCACTGCATTGTCCAGTATTGTGGGATACTGGGTTTTGGAATGCACACACACCAGCTCACGAAAAATGGAGCTTATTAAGACCCAGAGAAATCCCTCAGAACCCAACTACAGGAACTGCAGGCGGGCATCCAGGGACTGGTGCCAGGAACTAGTCACAAAAATCACACTCCATGTTTTTTCTCTGCTCCCCTCTCGTCTCCCTTCCCCTGCAGGCACTTTGTGCCCTCCCCATGGTCTCTCTTCCCCGTTCTCCCCTCCTCTTCCTGTCTCTCCCTCCCCCCACTCTTTCCCTCTTTCCATGCTTGTCCTCGCTCTGCTCCCCCCCCCCCCACTCCCCTGTGACGGCTCTGCTGTTGATCAGCTGGGTGACTTCGCAGCATCTCTGAGCCTCAGCTGTCTCATTCTCCCGTAAGGAGATGCCGACTCCTGGTTGGAAAGTTGTGAGAATTAAATGGAACAACACCTAACCCTTGATTGCACTGGGTGCTCAGCCAAGGCAACTTCCTTTCCTCCATTTTCGTAAGACCTTCCAGCGGGGGGAAAGCCCAACACTTGTTACAAACATTTTGTTAATTATGTTTATTTTAAAATTCTCTTACTGGTGATTAACCATCTAGGGTTGCCCAGGATTCAAGGGACATGGGACTTTGAGTTAAAGCTAAACCCAGGAAAATCCCACTCTTCCAGGCTAACTGAGACAAGTTGGTCACTCTTTTACATGTACCATCTTAACAAACACAATTTTCGTTTTTGTTGTTTTTTTTTCTTTACTTTTCTCAATGCATAAATAAGTGAATGAAACTTTTTTCTTATGTATATATTGCTTGCTGGACATAAGCACTATTTGTCTGACAGGTGCGTATACCAATGCTTTCTTGGAGGGCAATTTTAGTGGGTTTTTTTGTAGGAAAATATACATAACATAAAATTTACTGTTTCAACTATTTTTAAGTGTACAGTTCAGTGACATTAAGTCCATTCACATTATTGTGCAGCTGTCACCACCATCCGTCTCCAGAACTTCTTCATCTTCTCCAAGTGAAACTCTGTACCCGTTAAACAATAGCTCTCCACTTCCCCCTCCTCCAGCCTCTGACAGTCACCACTCTACTTTCAGTCTCTAGGTACTCGAGGTACCTCAGATAAGTGGAATCATACATTGTTTATTATTTTGTAACTGCCTTGTTTCACTTAGCATAATGTCTTCAAGGTTCATCCGTGTTGTAGCGTATCTCAGAATTTCCTTCCTTTTTAAGACTGAATAATATTCCACTGTATGTTATAACACATTTGCTTATTCATTCTTCTATTGATGAACACTTGGGTTGCTTCTGCCTTTTGGCTGTTGTGAATAATGCTGCTATGAACATTGGTGTACAAATATCTTTTCCAGTCCCTGCTTTCACTTCTTTTGAGTATGTACCCAGAAGTGGAATTGCTGGATCCTATGGTAATTCTATGTTTATTTTTTTGGAGAACCACCATAGTCTTTTCCACTGAAGCTGCACCATTTTACATTGCACCAGCAACACACAAGAGTTCCAGTGTCCCCACATCCTCACGAATACTTATTTTCTGGCTTTTTGTTTTTTTAAATAATAGTCACCCTCGTGAGTATGAACCAATTTCAGTTTTTAAATGAATAGTATTTTTAGAAAGTTCTTGTATTTGTTTTTAAGTTGTCCTTTACTTTGAGCTCTCTTTTTTTCACAGATGCATTGAGAAAAAACAAAGTTTTCCTTAACGTCTGTGATATCGTTTCAAACCTCTCTTAATTCACCCGATGGCCCTCCTCTCTTTGGGATGAGAGGTTCAAATCCCTTTCAGTTACTTTTTGTTTTTATTTTTTAATCTTTGGGTCATTCTTATTCCTATATGGCCCTGAACAGTATTTCTAAGATCAGGCACAGCACAGAAGAAAGTGGTTTTTAAAAAAGAGAGAGAAAAAGAAAAGAAAAAGAGAGTTAGTGCCCTTTGCCACCCCCTGTGAGTGGATGGAGCCTTGGAAACGGAGGGATTATGTGTGGGTTGATTCTCAGTGGCTTCCAGTCAGTCCTTCTGGGAGAGGAGAGAGTAGTTTCATTTCTTAACTGGTCCCTAGCTGCTTTCAAATGAACTTTCCTTCCTCGGAGGACATTTCACGGTTTCACTGAAGAGGAATTTTTCACTTTCTGTGCTTTCTACAGCAACTGGTAAACTGAGATCTCTAAAAAAAAAGTAAATATTTTAAAATGTGGAAACATCACTTAGAAGCAAGTGAATAAAATTTGGCTGAAGAAGAGTATGTCGGTATCAGATGGAATTAGGGCCCTGTCTACACAGTACCAAAGCTCCAGATGCTGGTGTCAGTTCATTTAAATTGCAGTCAGAGCACAGAATTGGTGGAGCTGCTTCTTTGGATTGACTGGTCATGTGCATACAGATGGTCAGCACACACCTAGCCTGGATCATTGGTCTGAACAGAGTAGTGAGGTATTGGCATATACAGGAATATTCCTGTAATGCTCACTGAAATACAGTTGGGTGTATTTATTTTAAAAAATTAGTATCATGAATTGTGACATATTGATGAAGGACCTACCCTGTGTTCAGAAGACTGCTAGGTTTAGAATGGTTAACAAACTGCACTGGTGACCCAAGACCTAGTATACGGTGTAAAGGAACTTGCTGATTTCGTGTCAAAGCAACTGAAGTTATGACTTAAGTCAGGGATCGACAAACTTTTTCTGAAAAGGGTCAGACAGAAGATATTTTAGACTTTGTGAGCCATATGGTCTCTGTTGCAGCTACTCAACTCTGCCATTGTGGCTCAAAAACCGCCATAGACTATATGGAAACAAATGAGCATGGCTGTGTTCCAATAAAACTTTATTCAAGGACACTGCAATTTGAATTTCATATCAGTTTCACCTGCCACAAAATGTTATTCTTCTTTTGATTTTTTCAATCACTTTAAAATGAAAAAAAGCATTCTTAGCTCATGGGCTGTACAAAAACAGGCAGATTTGGCCCTCAACTCTCAGTGTATGAACCCCGTGGAAGTCATAGCTTCCAGGAATGTTATGTTTGATGCTGCAATTTTTGTATGTGTAGCAAAACTTGGATGCAAGCAAATTAAAAAGTATGTTCTAGCAAGTTATTTATAAAGATTTGAATTCATGAGATGAAATTAAATATTTCTGGCCACATGCCTCGCCTCAGTGTAATTTGGTTAACTGCATTTAATGGCTTTAAGAAGGCAGAGATTTAGGTAGCAGTATCTGGCAGTTGAGCCTGCCAAATAGGAGAGGAGGATGGAGGGTTTCAAAACCCTGGCACTGTCTGTGAATTCTTAAGTCATGCATTCATAGAATTTGCATGTTCATTTCCTCTTTTACGAAATGTTTGCTCCTGGAATTCTTATAGTTTCATTGTCAGTGAAAACTATTTCTTTTATTTTTTTTGTCACAACCCTATATTATAAATTCTCAAAAGCTGGCACTTCACAGCATATTCCTTTTGAGTGTCTTTAGTTCTGCACTTTTCTACGCCCCCCGTATCTTCTAAATTTAATTCATTTCCAGAAGTTCTGCAGAGAATAGGAGCCATAATAATTCTTGATTACTCCAAGTTATCTTATAATTTAATACAAGAGGACTCTACTGCATTAAAAAAAAAGTATTTTTAATCTAAAAAAGACCGTTTTTCCCAAGTTTAACTTTATAATGCCGCAGTAATAATTTAACTACTATGTCCTGGTTCTAGAAGTATTTTTCTATCTAAAAAAAATGGTTTTTCCCAAGTTGTTATAATATTGCAGTAATAATTTAACTATTTCATGATTCTAAAAACAACTTGAACATTGACATTTTAAGGTTATTGACCAGAACATGCCAAAAATTTAGAAATACCTTGAACCTCTCAGTATAAAGTCAATTCTTGACAGTCTTCACATTCACAAAACATGGCAAAAACAAAGCTTCCTGTTGGTGTCCTGCTCTACCAAAACCTTCAATAAGAGCACCTAATGAATTGTAGAATCCATTCTGTTTTCATTGTTCCCCACCATGCTAACTATAGAAGCTCCTCATATGCTGATGAAGATGCGTTTCATCTTTAGGACGTCAGGTAGTCTGCTTGCAATAAACATTTGCCTCCTCAGTTGACCCATTGCATGTGTTCCTTTGTAAATCATGAAACTAAAGAGCTAGCGGGAGCATTGCCCCTGCTCATTTAATGTAATCCCTCATTTTAGAGAAGACAAAACTGGCACTCGGAGATCTTAGGATCACATTGAGAGTGACTTACGGAGTCACGATTAGGAGAATCTAGTTCTACTGATTCACTGCAGTCCAGGGTCCTGTCTAGAACCTGTTTGCTCTTGGGGCATTGTCATGACTAGTTCTCGCTCTCTTTCCATCTTCAAAGTTAAGGAGGTGTCCCATAAAGGCTTTCCTGTTCTTAATCCTCTATCCTGCATAGTTAATGTAAAACAACTGGCTAACAATGAACAAAGCAGAAAAGATAAGGAGAAAATAAGGGAGTCTGGATAATCCAGGATCTGTACAAACAATTCTCATACGATCAAGAACTGGTCATTGTGGCATAAGTGATAACTGGTATAAATGGGAAATGAGTAAAAACCATGTGTTTGCCTTTCTTTCGGGTTAGTGTGAAACCTATAATATTTTAGTAAGACATCCTAAGCTTTAGAGTTTGTTTCTAAAACCCTCTAGAACTTAAAGTCTAGTTCTAAACTAAAAAAAATCTCCAGGTTTAAGCTTAACAATAATCTGTTATGTTTTGAACATTCCTTTTTATCTTTTTAGTCAACTTGAGATGAGCATGTTCTGTGGGAAATTTTTATGTTATTCTATATTTTTGTGTGCATGAAAGATAGACACTTGTATTAGTTTGCTGGGCTGCTGTACCAAAGTACCATCACCTGGGTGGCTTACACAGCAGAAATTTACTGTCTCACAGTTCTGGAGGCTAGAAGTCAGAGATGAAGGTGTCAGCAGTGTTGGCTCCTTCTGAGGGTTGTGAGGAAGAATCTGTTCCATGCCTCTCTCCTAGTTCTGGTGATTGGTTGGCAATCTTTGGCATTCCTTAGCTTAAAAAAGCATCACCCTGACCTCTGCTTCATCCTCATGTGGTGTTCTTCCCATGTGCATGTCTGTGCCCATATTTCCCCTTCTTATACGGTCAACAGTCATATTGGATTAGGGGCCCACGCTACTCCAGCATGACCTCATCTTAACTAATTACATCTGCAGTGACCCTAATTTCCAAATAAGGTCACATTCTGAGGTACTGGGCATGAGAATTTTAACATATGAATTGGCAGTGGGGACACAGTTCAAACTGTAGCAACATCTTTCATGGAGACACCAAAAAATAAGTATTTCGTTCACTGTAAAGGTTCATAGAAAGACATTTCTTGAGCTCAAAAAATTTTAACAGTTCCTGTGTTTGGACACTGAAGGGCAGTATAACACTACAAACAATGTACAAAAGAAGTTTATAGCTCCATTTCTTTGGAAATTGAATTATTATGATGGTTTTGTTTACATACATTTTATAAGCATAGCTGTTGTATGTGGTGTTTTAACCTTATTTATATATGATGAGACCTAATATTAGAGTTAGATTTAAAACTTGAAGTTGTCTAAATTACAAACGAGGAGAGAACCTCGATGTTGAGATTTATGTTGAATGGTTGTGTTTTTTTACGGTTTTAAGGCTTTAAATGGCTGCTCATTGTGGCAGTTCACGCTTAGATTTCATTTCTGTGAACATCAAGGAAGTTATGATTGGCGTGGACAAATGTTTCAGCATGGAGGGACTGTTCAGTCGTCTGTCAGGTACTTGAAAAGAAAATGATTTTCAGGGGATGTAAGGAGATAGCTCATATTAATATAGTTACTGCACTGTTTCCTCACATATGAAAGAAAAATGGATAGTGTACAGAGGGAAAGAAAATGTTATTTTCATGTGGTTTGGTTAGTGTCAATTGCAGTTCTAAGGCCTTCCAGTTGTCTGATGTCTGACAGCTTTTAGATGGAGTACTTTCCTGTATAGAAACAGTACAAGAGAAGGACAAAGTAGAAACTGCTGATTTATTTTACCTTCTCTCCCATGATTGTTGATTTTCTGAGAGTAATCTTGAAAGTATATGCTTAACCACCATTAGTGTAAGGGCTATATACTGTTCTTTCCCTTTTACTGAACACTTGTTCCACGCCTGACACATGTCCATGCATCATTGCATCTAATTCTTTCTGCCATCCTGGACAGATGGGTACAATATTAGCCTCATTCTCTCTATGAAGAAAAGGAGATTTCCAACTGTTGAGTAAGTGGCCCAAGTCACTCAGCTAATAGTGGAATTGAGTTTTAAACCTGACTTTCTCTACTATTTGAATAGTAGCTACTATTCAAAGCTACTACAGAAGTTCAAACCTATGGGTGTGCTATTCCATATCGGTGCATTGTGAAATGAGAATTGGAACATAACTTACTCCTGACTTATAAGAAACCTCATAAATAAAAATCAACCATTAGAACTTATTTGTGAAAAGCCTCAGTTTTTATCCTCTGACTTTGATGTCTTAGGCCCCGAATCTGTTTCCCCAGATGGTTGAGTTTTATTTACTCTGCATCCTTCTAACTAGAGCTGACACATCTAATAGTTTTTAACGGCCCTGGTGATTTTTCACATTTGGGCAGAGCAGATGTGACCAAAAGGAAAATTACTGATTGATTGTTATTTTTCAAGAGAGACCTTTCACTTTTAAGATGAAGCTGGTAGCTTTTGAAACCGTGATTAGCCCTTGTAGCCAGGGGATGACTTAAGGAGTAGGAGGATGAAGTGGATTGTGCTTCTGGTCTTTATTGGACTGGTTTAATTTTGTTCCATCTCTACTGAGCTGGTAACATTTTCTCTGAAATTTCCTGTTATAGGTTTTCCACACTGTCCATTTCTTTACTCTTCTCTCCTGGGAAGGGGGAAAGGAGAGTCATGATTAGGGATGGAGGAAGAGAGGAAGGACACAGAAACAATCTCTGTTGACAAATCCACCCTTTCCCAGGATGTCAGTGTAAGCACACATGGACATGCCCACATGCCTGTTTGCACACACACGAGACAAACCATTTTGGTTTTTTCATAGACTCTAATTTCCAGAAGTGGTGGGTCTTGACTACGTCCTACCCTACCTTTGGAAACTACAGGAGGTGGAGTCTGTCAGGAAGCCTGGTTGCCTCCCTTGGGACTTTTGGCACAGCCACGAGGACCAGCCCTGCTCACAGTAACCATGGCTAATGGCCACTTAGTGTGGAATTCTCCCCCAGAGGTTGGAAACTGCCTGCCCACGGGTTGAATCCAGGACACAGGTGTGTTTTATTTGGAGTACGCAATGTTTTTTTATAAAAAAAATAAATTTATTGCCAACCGTTACAAATCAGGGACTTTCAAATAAAAATCTGATTTCACTTTCTTTTAGGAAATCAATCAGTCTAGCAACACTGAGCCTACTTTCCTGCATGACAAGTGTTGAGTGACTGCTGCCCCATTTAGGTGAGGGAAAGCTTCCAGTTTAGTACGGTCCTCGCCAATTTCCTGTTGTCTGCCTGTGTTAATTGCCATTTATCACCTCATTTGCACTGTGCTATTCTGGCCCCACTTCACTGTTTAGGTTACCTCCCAGGCCTCTGTAGGCATTTGAAGTCATGATGCTTTACACCTATAGCTCATGCATTGTGAGGAAATGGCAGCCAGCCCATGTTATTCACTCAACTCTGATTTAGATTAAAAAAAAAAATTATAGACGCTCTAATATACATAGTATAAGATTAAGACAAGAAATACATGCCTACAATATTTTGTTTATATATAATTTTTTAAAGGCCATTGAGTAAGAAATATCTCCAAGTATGTATTCATAGTTGTTTACCCATATCAGCATTTATTTCTAAAAACAAAATGTTTTGAAACCAAGCCTTCATTTTGGGCTGTAAAACTTTTTATCTTACTATTGCCATCTCTCTCTTGGCCTTTTTTAGCTGTGCTGAGATCTTAATACAATTATGCAAACACAGTATTATTATTCAAGCAATTTCAGAGAATGTTTTCATAGCAATTTTAAAAGCTGACTTGCTCTCAAATATATTTTTGGAAGAATAAGTGTATTTCTCCAATAATGTTTCTGATGCTGTATATTTTTATTAGTTGTGTTTGAGTTTGGGTAAAATAAAAGTAATTTCTTTATATAATAATTTTAGAGTGTAATTTTAGGTGGCATTTGGACTGAATACCACTGTGATCATTATTCTCAATTAGAAGTGATTAAGCATCTGAGGAGCAGAACGGTGACTAATATGCTGCACAGAACACATGAGACAAAAGGCTCTGTTTTCAGCTCATTTAAGAAAAACCCCAAAGTTTCATGAGGTCTCCCATTGTGGAGGTGGTAATGGTGATGGTGGTGGCGGTGGCCATGGGATGGGCATGTGGCACTGGTGATGGTGATGGCAGTGGTGACGGTAGTGATGGCAGCAGTGATGCTGGTGTTGGTGGTGATGATAGTGGTTAACAGTCATTTTGGAGATCTCAGCTTTATGGGATTGTCATTGTTTGAAAAACATCATTTACTTGAGAAGACTAATTTGAATTGTGTAAAAAAATCCCGTTTAATGTCAAGCTATAAATTCAGACACGTAGATTAGAAATAGAAATAGAAATATTTAAAGCAACCGACTTCATAGTTTAATGTCAAGCCACATTTACAAATATTCCTGGCAGAAGCATATTTCCATGGCTTTGAGAATGTCATTTTTGGCCTGCAACTTCAAGTGACAAGTCAGCATGCAAGTACATAAAAGGCAAAGTGACTTAGTTTTATGCTATTATCCCTCAAATAGATACCAATTCTTTGGATTGTGATTTTCTTGCAGAGCTTTTTTTTTTTTTTTTTTTCATTTTTAAAAATAGCTTTATTGAGATGTAATTCACATATCACACAATTCACCCATTTAAAATGTACTGTTCAGTGGTTTTTAGTATATCCACAGAGTTGTACAACCATTACCACAATCAAATTTAGAACATTTTCATAATGCCAAAAAAGAAACCCCACACCCATTAGCAGTCATTCTCCATTTCTCCACAAGACCCCTAGACCTAAGCAACCGCTGATCTACTTTGTGTCTCTATAGATTTGCCTCTTCTGGACATTTCCTATAAATGGAATCGTACAACACTTGGCCTTTTGTGACTGACTTTTTTCACTTAGCATAATGTTTTCAAGGTTCATACATGTTGTAGTGTAGGTATCAGTACTTCATTCCTTTTTATGGCTAAGTAACATTCTGTTGTATGGATCTACCACATTTTACCTATTCATCAGTTGATGGGCATTTGGGTTGTTTTCACTTTTTAGTTATTATGAAAAATGCTGCTCTGAACATTTGTCTACTCTAGTTACTTTGAGAGATGTCAGTGCTTTAGAAGAAAGGTAGGTTCTGGGGCTGGTGTTCTTTCTCTTGCTACCTTTTCACTCCCCTGCTCCTACAGATGGGAAAACCCCAACCATAGTATTTTTAGGCTTTTGCAGAAGTGCTTCTTTTGGAATCTTAGGGTTCCGTCTGCTTCTGGTTCTCTCCATCAACCTCTGTTCCTTGCTCCTGGGCACAGGAACAGGAAAATGGAAGGCCACTGCTCCACCCCTCTTCCCCCACCATCAACTTGGGAATGCTGAGTTCCCCAGTGTGATTTCCACAGCAACTTTTGTAGACGGTTTTTGTACCAGATATGTGACTCTCTTAGTTTTATCATCCCGTTAAAAAAGCTGCCTTTGTCACGAATTTATTCTGTGCCAGGCACTTTGTTAAGCACTTTACAGGAATTATTTTATTTAATACTCAGAGCAACCCTGTGAGGTTGGTACTGTTATCATCCCATATTTTAGAGGAGGAAACTAAGATTCGAAGAGGGTAAGCAGATGGCTCAAGGTCACACTGCTAATGAGTGTCTATATTGGGATGCCTATCCAAGTAGTCTGACTGCAGAGCTCCTACTCCTAAAATTGGGAAGGGAGGTGGGGGAGACTAGACTTTCTGCTTTTTTTTTTTTTTGAGGAAGATTAGCCCTGAGCTAACATCTGTGCCCATCTTCCTCTACTTTATATGTGGGACACCTGCCACAGCATGGCTTGACAAGTGGGGCATAGGTCCACACCCTCCGAACCGGTGAACCCTGGGCCGCCAAAGTGGAACGTGCGAACTTAATTGCTGTGCCGCTGGGCTGGCCCCTCTGCTTATTTTTTTTATTTTATTTTATTTTTATTAATGTTATAATAGATTACAACCTTGTGAGATTTCAGTTGTACATTTTTGTTAGTCATGTTGTGGGTACACCACTTCCCCCTCTGTGCCCTCCCCCCACCCCCCCTTTTCCCTGGTAACCACCGATCAGATCTCCTTATCAATATACTAAATTCCACCTATGAGTGGAGTCATATAGAGTTCGTCTTTCTCTGACTGGCTTATTTCGCTTAACATAATACCCTCGAGGTCCATCCACGTTGTTGTGAATGGGCCAATTTTGTCTTTTTTTATGGCTGAGTAGTATTCCATTGTGTATATATACCACATCTTCTTTATCCAATCATCAGTTTCTGGGCATGTAGGCTGGTTCCACGTCTTGGCTATTGTAAATAATGCTGCGATGAACATAGGGGTGCAACGGACTCTTGAGATTTCTGATATCAGGTTCTTAGGATAGATACCCAGTAATGGGATGGCTGGGTCATAGGGTATTTCTATTTTTACCTTTTTGAGAAATCTCCATACTGTTTTCCATAGTGGCTGTACCAGTTTGCATTCCCACCAACAGTGTATGAGGGTTCCTTTTTCTCCACAACCTCTCCAACATTTGTCACTCTTGGTTTTGGATGTTTTTGCCAATCTAACGGGTGTAAGGTGATATCTTAGTGTAGTTTTGATTTGCATTTCCCTGATGATTAGCGATGATGAACATCTTTTCATGTGTCTATTGGCCATATTCATATCTTCTTTTGAGAAATGTCTGTTCATGTCCTCTGCCCATTTTTTGATCGGGTTGTTTGTTTTTTTGTTGTTAAGCAGTGTGAGTTCTTTGTATATTATGGAGATTAACCCTTTGTTGGATAAGTGGCTTGTGAATATTTTTTCCCAATTAGTGAGCTGTTTTTTTGTTTCAATCCTGTTTTCCCTTGCCTTGAAGAAGCTCTTTAGTCTGATGAAGTCCCATTTGTTTATTCTTTCTATTGTTTCCCTCAACTGAGGAGTTACAGTGTCCGAAAAGATTCTTTTGAAACTGATGTCCAAGAGTGTACTTGCAGAGCTTTTTAAAAATCAGGTTTTACCAAAGGGTGCTTGTGAGGAATCAATGTAATGATTTGAGTCAAGTCTGTCTTCAGGGCCTGGCATCTCAAAGGCCTTTGCAGTGGTCTTGGGCTGCTTTGAAAACACCGGGGGTGGGGAATTCTTAGAACCATGATGGTCACGTTGTGGGTGTTGAGTAAGAGTTAACAAAATTGTGGGAGAGCAACTAGTTACTTTAAATGCATTTTTTATCTCCTGACCCAGAGAAGCTATATCTGAGGGTGTTGCCTCACACAGGTTTTGTGGGTTCAATTTGGTTCTCTGTGTTTGAAGCCCAGCCTTCGTGATGTACTTTTCCTGAATTTACCCGCATGCCCAGAACCTGGCACCTTAGGCCAGCTTCATAGTGGCTCATTTCCTTTGTTCTAAGTTCAGTTTGCCCCAAGCCTATCCTGCTCGTGGTATTTTCCAGGCTTACGAACATTTAGTGGGAGCATCTCAGAATATCACTTCTCTGTCCTTCACCTTAGCATTCACAAATGGTGACCCCCTAAGACTCAAACACAGAGTAAACATTTATAAAAGAATAAACTTCCGTCAATCTTTTTTGAAGGCGTGGTTATTTTCAAGGAACTTTATGTGGATGTTTCTAGGTCAAAAGTTGCATGGGCTGAATCCAGGCCAGAGGAGTCTTTTGTATGAATTTACATGGTGTTGCAGATACTTTTTTCTAAATTGGGGGATATTAAATTTGACAACAATTCTTATTTTAAAAAATAAAATAAAGTAACAGAGGGGGACACGGTGCCTGGTGCTGCTCACTTTAGACATGGTGTTCATTGTCCAGTTTGCCACATGCATCGCTGATGTTTGTTTGCCTGGCCCGCGTGGCTCGTCTGTATTCCCTGCCCAGCCCCAACTGATCCTGTGTTTGTGGCTCCCACTGTGGACAGCCAGAACATGTCTTGGGATTGGTAATGAGAGCTTGGAGCATTTCTCAGAGCTGTTTGAAGGTAGCGTTATGCCCAGCATCACTGTTCAAACATTAAGCAGACAATGTATTAACTCTCGGTGCCACATTTTCCTCTTGGGGATTGTTTTTCCTCATCTACTTTGAAAGGCTCTCTAGTCAATGGCTTCATGTGTCTCGTAATAGTTTTATTTCATCTTTTTCCAATGAGCACAGTAAGTGTTTCTGCTTAATTAGAAACCCAGCCACAGCTCAGCTACCCGTTTATAGGGATCTTTTAGAGATTCTCTCAACAATACCATGTAAGTTGAACTCTTTTGCCAGCCCTGAAAATAATGACTTACATCAGGCTAGTCAAATAAGCCAATTCTTGGGCATGGTCCCCCTCAATTTTGAACACCCATTGTCTTAGTCCATTCGGGCTGCTGTAAGAAAACACCATAGACTGACTGGATTATACACAACAGAAGTTTATTTCTCACACTTCTAGAGGCTGAGAAGTCCAAGATCAAGGTGCCTGCAGATTCAGTGTCTGGTGAGAGCCTGCTTCCTGGATGGCTGTGTTTTCGCTGTAACCTCACATGGCAGAAGGAAATTCCTCAAGCTTCTTTTATAAGGGCACTAATCCCATGACCTAATCACCTCCCAAAGATCCTACTGCCCAATACTATCACATCGGGGTTAGGATTTCAACATATAAATTTAGGGAACACATTCAGACCATAGCACCCCTCTTGAAGGAATTGATTTGGGTTTGCATCTTTGTTCCAATCAGAGATTATTTGTACCCTCTCCGAAGAGATGACTGTGTAACAGTTTCCACCTTCTTGGACCATGATTTAATTCCTTAAGTGAAGGGTGACAAGCAGAGTAAGCTGTTCTAAAGATGTGATAGACACCAGAAGCGATGTGTTAGTAGGGGAAACCAAACACAGTAATGGGATTGAGGTGGCGTTAACTTGGCAAGAGAACAGAATTGGAGATCTGAAGTGAATTCCATTCTCCACACCCCTCTCCCAGATATTCCCAGGGTTTTTAGTATTCTATTCTTAAATGATAGCCACAGTTCCCTCAGAATGTTGCCGGGCACAGAGACCTACGTGCTGATGGTAACTGCTTTTCCCTCTGTGCACTCTCTATGGCTGGGCCTGTGCTGAGTGCTTTATTCCATTAACTCTGCAAGATAAGTGTTGAGAGCCCCATTTTGCCTATGAGGCAACTGAAGCTTGAAGATATCAAATAGCTGTCCAAGGTCACACACTTGTCAGGTGGCAGAGCCAACGTCCCTGGTTAGTAGTTGGTTACTAGAGGGTCACTTTACACCTTAAAAAAAAAGAAAAAGAAATGTTAGTATTAAAACAACAGGGTAAGTAATGAAAGATCGATCATTTAGAATAGGTTGCCATCTGAGCCCATGGAAGACAGGGCCCCATGGATGAAGAGTGCATTCTTCTGTAAGAGAGTATGTTCCAGGCTGCCCTAGATGCTGTTCAGCTAGACCAGCAGCTGAGAACATGGCTAGGGAGTGAATGCACTTCCCATTCCATGATGGTTGGCTTTTTTTCTGATTGACTCAGCAAATTAAATTGCTAGCATTTCAAAAGAGAACAATTTTTTTTTCCATTTCTTTAAACCTTAGCATTTTGTTCCACTGTTAGCTACTAGCCAATTCTGAATTCCAACAATATTATCCACTTTTGCAAAAAAAAAAAAAAGTCTTAGAACTTCAAACACGTAAAAAGTAGTTTGAGGATCTTTTTTTCCCTCTCTCTGTTTGTTATTATTATTTGAGTAATTTATTTCTTTTCTTTGTGGCTGTATCTTTCTCTGGTCAAGAACTAGAGTTTTAAAAAAGATTTTTCTTTATCAGAAATTTCTAGGGGCCAGCCTGGTGGCACAGCGGTTAAGTTCACACATTCCGCTTCTCTGTCACCCGGGGTGCACCGGTTCAGATCCTGAGTGCGGATCCAGCATTGGCAAACGCTGTGCTGTGGTAGGCGTCCCATGTATAAAGTAGAGGAAGATGGGCGTGGATGTTAGCTCAGGGCCGTCTTCCTCAGCAAAAAGAGGAGGATTGGTGGTAGTTAGCTCAGGGCTAGCCTTCCTCCAAAAAAAAAAGGAAAAGAATTTCTAGCTAGAAGAACAATTGTAAAGTAAATTATTGTTTGCATAAGTTTATCATCAAAGAAATGAAAAGATGATAAAGGAATGATGGAGAATGTATTTTTATGACAATAACACATTCCTAACATTTGGCTATAAAACTAATTGGAGACTATTTTAGAGGCAAAAATGTATGGAATTAACATGATTATATAGAACAGAAAAATTCACAGTGGTTGATTTATAATATCATGTGGCATAACAACTCTCAATGCTAAGAGTGTAGAAAAGAAGCCAAGTATGGAATGAAATTGGAAGAGTAACCTTCTCAAAATTAAGCTTTGGCAGGATGAGGGGGCCCATAAGTGCCAAGTTTAACTGAAAGCTAATTATAATGGTTACATTACGAATTGTGCAGAAAGAAGGAGATTGTTGATTCTGGTGTATTAGATACTCAGGTGACTGAATTATTTTTACAGAAGATATAAGCATTCCTTTTTGGTAAAGATCATCTCATTAAAATGTGTGCAACAAAACCTTTAAACCTATCCTTTTTAACTGGTATCAAGAAGAAGGAGAAATTATAAATAAATATTAAAAAAAAAAACTATGAAGGTTGTGCCATACCCAATGATTCCAATAAATGGATCGAATTCCTTGGCTTTTATTTTTGCGATTGTTTGTAATCTCACTTAGAATATCTTAATAGGTGACGGCAAAATATTTTAGGGTCTCTAACACAGAGTCACCTGGTAAGGAAGCAGAGACTTGTGGGGCTTCAAACAAATGAGGCCGTGGCTACAGAGATTTCCCCTGTTTCATTGGTAGAGGGCGCTCTTATAAAGAAAATATTGTCTGAACGCTGCTGAGAATCTCACCCAGCTCTGTGACGTCACCGTCACCATGGAGATTCATTCTGGTGAGGGGGAATGGATTCCACCGTCCCGCTTTGGAAATGTGTAAATAGCAGATGCTTTTATTGCCTTTGTTTGAGTCTCTGCCCTTGCGGAGCAACTCAAACCGGAAGCTCAGAGGAGAGGAAGTCCATATTTGTCTGCAGTGGGTTTTTTTTTTCTCCCTGTAAGCAGCTAGTCTCCTGGGATGAGTGTGCCTAATGACAAGTTAACAGAAAAGATATGAATTCAGATTTCACATAAAGAGAGTCAGAAAACTGAATACGTTTCCTTGAGTCAAAGCAATAATTCAAACTTCCTTTAAAAAATTTTTATTAGACACTTTTTATTATAAACTATTAATATGCAGTTTATGATAACGATTATTACAATGGTTTTATCAAATGAAATATATGATACACAAATGTAAGAGTACATGTTTCTATTGCATTCGACAAAACTTGTTCTCCTGCAGCTTGGTGGTCATGAGCCCGAATGACCTGGTTTCAAATTCTTACGGATCTTCCTTTAAATCTGGCTAGGTTTTTTTATCTGTAAAATAGAGATACTAATAACATCTACCTATTGTCAAATAGTGTCTACTTCCTAGCAGAGAGGATTAAATGTAATAACGTATATTGAGGATTAAATGTAGTAATGTTTATAGAACTATTCTTGTTGCTGTATCATACCAAAAAGAGAATTTTCATTTTTTCTTTATATTTTCATCATGTGATTACTATGGTAAAACATATTAGAACCAATACAGAAACTGTAACCAGAAGAATTTAAGTAACTGGACCAAGTTTATGCAATGATTATGGCAAATTTGGGCTCAGAACCCAACTATCCTGATCCTCATTCAAGGGCTTTTTCCAGCACATCTGGCAATTATAATCACCTATGTTTTTTGAGATACAGTGGATATAGCATTATGCTAAACACCATCAGAGTCTGATGCAATAAATGGAATGTTTTTATTTGGGGTTAGATTTTTCATATAATAACCAAAGCACTAGGTTTGGTTATTATATGCACTACAACTGAAAATTAATTGATAGAATATTAACCATTGTGTGTCATAAACCTCTTTTATGACTTCATGTAATACGCATATGATTTCTTTTCTATTGTAAGGACATTTCAATAGAAGACAGTTTTCTCAGAGGAATACAATTCCCTGGTTCCCACAAAACTAAAAGTTGGTGACATATCCTAAGAGGCCCTGAGTTCAGATAGTGGTTTACAGAACCAGACCTGTGATGCAGGTGAACCCACTGCAAGTGACTTTTCACAGCATCATTTCAGTGGAAGCCTGATGGAAATCAGCGGCATGGACCATATCCCAACTTCATGTTAGCAGCTTCTACCAGCTTTGCACCAATTCCCTGGTGCTAATTCAAAGTATGCTTTTCACCAAAATAAATATACTAGTAGAATCCCTCACTCTCAAAATGAGAAGGGGCCCCCATATGCTACATCTTTTCCAAATCTACTTAGGAAAGAAGCCTGTTGGTATAGTGCCCAGGAGCTACATACAATGTTTTTTTAAACTTTTTGTTTGTTTATATTAGATATCCATTTGATGTGTATTTATTTGGAAGTAAAAATACTTTTAGGTTAATAAAAATAGCTGAAATTTATTGAAGGCTTACTCTCTTCCAATTCACAATCTTAACTCATCTAATCCTTAAAAGAACTGATATGATAAACTGAGGCACAAAGAGATTGACATCTTAGTGGTAGAGCTGGGTTAATTCAGAACCTGGGTTTTGAAGAGAGGGCTGTGCTGTTGGGAATTTGTGCCAGAGCAGACGTCTTCGTGATGCTGAAGAACCAGACCCAGCAGGAGACAGTGCCTCTGCCCTGACTAAATTTAGGATCTTTAGAAATAGGACATGTTTCAAGCTAGCTGACTGGGGTTTACTGACTTTCCCAAGTCAGCAGTGGTAGCAGAGAAAGAGCTGCAACTCAGCCACCTAACTCCAGGCCCATCACGAAACCACTGGAAGGTAATGCAGGTCACTCTCTGCTGAATTACTATTTCACAGCAGTGTGTTAGGAATTCTCTGGAGTGTAAGTCTGGACACATATGTAGGAAGAAGAAAATGTGAAGGGTGAGAGCAGTCATATTCTTAAGGCCTGGCACATTGGCTGGTGAATAATAGATGTTCAATAAACATTAATTGAATGATGACTAGGGGTTCAGGGCAGGGGTGAGTCATTTTGGATTGGAGAGGATAGAGAAGGTAAGGCTTGAATCTCCAACTGAGTCTTGAGTTGTAGAAGGGATTTGAATAGGCAAAGAGTTAGGTCAAAGGGGATACCAAATAGAAAAAAAATTCATACCAGAAACCATGCAAGTAAGAAGGAAAAAAGCCCTTTTCCAAGAAGAATAAGTAAAGCAGATAAACTGGAACATGTTTCAGGTTAGAGCATAATCCTTGCTTACATACATCTGTCCATTCATCAGTCCATCCATCCATCCATCTATCCATCTATCCAACAGGTACTTGCTAAGTATCAGGTGCCATGTTATAGCTATTTTACTGTTGGCTGGAAAGGTAGGTTGGAACCAGATTTTGAAAAATCTGGAATGGCTAGCTCAGAAAATGAACTTTAACTAGATCATGGTAAGCCATTGATATTTTTCTGAGCCTTGGAGAGAGATTTTGAAAGTTTACTGAGAAAGAGTAGATTAACAGAATTAACAGGATGGACTGGAGAGAAAGGAAATGGAGATGAGAAAATCCACAAGAAGGAAATATCAAAGGCCACAGGTAGGAGGATAAGCTCTGGACTGACCTGTGATGGGGCTGAAGGGAGGGGGCACAGAAAAAGGCCTGGGTTTGAGAGATGTTGCAGAAGCAGAATTTATGGCCATAGGCAATGGAGAAGAGTAGGTACTGACAATACAAACTCTTTTGGGGGCCAGGAGAATGATGGTGATACAGGAAAGCTTGTAGAGGAAGCCACTGCTTCTCCACTAGTTGGACGTCTCTCTTTTCTCAAGCTTGATATCTCTGCCTTTGCATCTTCCCTGTATCGGATCTTGGTGGATGCTTCCAGCATATGATACCTACTGAGCAGAGATTTCGTGAAAGAATAGGTCAACCGTCACTATCTCATTGTAGCAAGGAGCATGTTTATTTGTGTGTTTTTTTTTTTTTTTTTTGCTGAGGGACATCTGTTTTTTGCTGAGCTAACATCTGTTGCCAATCTTCCTCTTTTTTTACTTGAGGAAGATTAGCCCTGAGCAAACCTCTGTGCCAGTCTTCCTCCACTTTATATGTGGGTCACTGCCACAGAATGGCTGATGAGTGGTATACATTCACACCCAGAATCCGAACTTGCGAACAAGGGCGGCTGAAGCACAGTGCGCCAAACCCAACCACCAGGCCACGGGTCTGGCCCCAAGGAGCATGATTTTTAATCCATAAATGAAACTTATTTTTGAGAGCTGGTTACCACACTGCATTTTGAGAACCTCAAACTTAGAAAGGAATAAAACTGTGTGGATATATAAAATTAGATCATTCTGCAAAACATTGGTTTAGCATTTGTCTACCTTTTCTAAGCGTTTGATATCAGAATGTACAGTAATGCCTAAATGAAAATTCTCAAAGTATATTGGTCTAGAGAAGAGGGTTGTAAATCTTCCTCTGTTATTCCTTTTTGTCAGATGGAATACATTATAGCTACCTCTAGATCAATGATAGAGAGTGAAAGCATGGATAATTGAAGTGCACAGATTATCCTAAATCCATCTTCATTGTAACATTGCTTTTAAACCTCATTTGCTATCACATCTTTTACCAAGGCTTCTAACAGGGAGCAATTTTATAAATCAGTATTTGGTCTACTGACCATACCCACCTTCCCGGTGGGAGGTTGTGAGCAGGGCAATAGCTAAATGATGCCAGAGCAGAAAGCACAGAAAACATCTCAGTTTCTGATAGCTCAACAAATTATTTGATTTCAATCACCGAAGATTGAGAGGTAAATGCATACGTGTTGCTTGGCACTGAAATGACTTTTCCCTGTCTTTTTGTGCTGGATGATGACAGTTACTTTTCCTGAACAGTTGCGGCATTCCTTTTAAGTTCTTGGAATCCTAGAGTTGGAGACAACATCAAAGTTCATCATGTTTCACTTCCCACTTATCAACAGAATTGGACCTAAACTGTCCAAGCTGTATCGTTGTTCTGTTCTCTGAGTCTCAGGCTTGGAGGACGGTCATTGATAGATGATGGAAAGCAGTTGGCTGGCAGCCTGCTTATAATGTGTTATGGCTTTAATAATAGCTATTTGTCCACTTAACAGTAGCATAAAACATGCATATGTAGATGAATGTGATCTGGTTAGCAATCTGATATTCTAAAATGCAAACAATGGGACTATGTGGAAAGAAAGAATAATTTCCTTTGGAAAATAATATTTTCCGTCTGTCAGAGATTTGTCATCATAATGTTTGGCACAGAGTCTGACACAGAGTATGCCCATCATAAATGTTTGAATGAGTAAAAACATTAGCAAATAAATATTTATCAGCTAGAGAAATATGGCGGCCCAGGAGGGGAGTGGGTAACTGTCCTTTCCTTTGTGTGTTTTCATCTATGGCTGTCAGCACAGTACCAAAGGGAACCCTGTCAAATGCCAGTCCATGAGATGCTGTGTCAGAAAAGGATTCCAGAATCCAATAAGTTTGGGAAATACTGGAGTTTTCTATTTCCTCTTTGGGGCTGTGGTGTACATTAGCACAGTAAGTATTTTGAGAAGACCAGAAATACAGAAACTTGTTTACGTTAGTTAAACTCAGTATTTCCCCAATCTATTTGGCCTTGGAACCCTTTTTGGCACAAAACCTATTAACCTCACACACTTTAGGAAATGCTGCTTTTTAGGGTTAATTGTTTACATTTTTACCTGAAGGAGAGCCATGCCTGCATGTCTGATTCATTTTGGTATGTATATGGTATATGTTAACTGGCATACAGTAGTCACAATGAAAGCTTAACACATGTAAAATGAAAATGGCCTTTATGGGGTTGTTGGGATGACACCACACTGATCAAGAAAGCTGGAGTGGGGGTGCTGTCTCATGAAGGTAAAGATGAACAGATCACGGTTGGAATCTGACAGAAAGAGGCGTGAAATGGAGAGTGGGTTCTGAATTCACTGTTTTTAACCCAAGTAGAAGATCCAGAGCTTCTGACGACCACTCTTGAAGACCTTTGTTCCTTCTTCCTCGATGATGACAACGTCCCTTGTAAATCACCTGTGTTTTCAAACTTTCACAGACAGAATGAGCACTGATGACCATAGATGCACCTCATTCATACTGAATGGTTATTATCAAACTGTTATAGCAATTTCATTCTTCAAACTTCAGCCAAGGGGTTCTTTGGAAATGGGAGAGTATTTGGAAAGACTATCTGAAGCCTGCACATCATTTCCTTTGGGGACCCTAAATAATGCCGTGTTCTCCCAACTTTCCACTGTAAGGCTTACAGCACCTTTGATCTGTCAGGGTAGTGCTACCAGGGATTGACACAGAGCAGAATCCCAGAGGTGCCTTGCAGATGGAACTACAAACAAGTAAGACAAGAGCTAATACTAAACATGGGCCAAAAAAATCTACCACCCCAGGAAGGTTTGTCTGTGGTCCTCCGATATCCAAGGGAAAATGCTATTAGAAAGTCTATTTCATACAGCTCTCAATGGGTGTCTTCAATTGGCCACTCCAAGTGCTCAAAGGAAATTGAAAATAGATAGAAGTCAGCAGTGTTGCCTGTGCCTTCTGTTATTATTATACATATTGTGAACAAAATATTACACCACATAGCCAAAGACAGAGAGCAGTGTGCTTGAAATTATTCATTTTGATCACATCAACTTGAAAAATGACACTTAGCTCTGTTAAAGTTCTTATTGGAGAATAAGATGAGTAAATATCAAAAGCTTGTTTTAAAACTTTTATTTTGCATGACTACAAGAAGTCGGGCAGCATGGGAGTTTCCAAGTTTAACATAGCCTGAGCGGCAGGTATACGGTTGCCATAGTCTGCATATCTAAATCTCAGCAATAACTTAAAATTTCTATTATCCTTTTATGAAAGTTTCCATTTTTGTTTCAACTAGAGTTAGAAGGCATCTAAAGGAGATCATTATATTCGTATTATGCTACAAGTATTTTTCTTCACTAATTACCCCAAACAGTGATCATCATGTGCGAACTATGACATCAGCTACTAAAAAACATATTTGTTGCTAAAATCATGTGCTGACTTTTACTGCTGTCGAGGAATATTACATTCAGAGGAATAAAGGGGAGCTCCTTTTCCACATGTTGTTGCATTCGCTCTGTTATGAAAATAAAGGGCACTTCATAGCCTATTGATATATCAAGTAATAAATGTGACAGTTCCCGGTTCTATTTTCCTTATCCCGTCTTCCTGCACAACTGAAACATAACATGTTTCTTACTAGTAACAGATGCTCGAATCCTTCTTTTGAAATGCCTCTGGAGAAGCTGCCCGTTGATTCCATTAGCCGGGAAGTGGCTTTATGCAGACGTCCACTGGCAGGGATGCGTTGGTGTAATTGCTGTTCTGCTGACCCCTTGCTGAGTGCTATGCTTTTCTCTTGTAGGTGGTGTGCCTTCAGGACTTTTTTGGTGACGATGACATTTTTATTGCATGTGGACCGGAGAAGTTCCGTTACCAGGATGATTTCTTGCTAGATGAAAGTGGTAAGGAAAAAAAGTTCAAAACCAGGGGAAATTTGAGGCAGCTTTCCAAAATGAGCTGCACCAGGCCAAGATTATGTCAACCCCAAAGCTACCAAATCAGTTTCAGACCCTTGACCAGCCTGTCTTTTCCATATCTCAGATTTCTTTTGATTTTTTTTTATATAGAAAACAGATGAAATGATCATTGGAAAGGTTAAATCATTTAGAAGAATAAATTACCAATGGCTAATTTATAACCATTTCATAACTAAATTGATGTTCTACAGAAAACCGTGGTGCAGATTTCTATATTTTTAATTGTATATTTTTCTCAAAATTTATAGTTGACAGATTTATAAGCATAAAATTATTGAGTGTGTTTCTAGGCTCAGCTTTCATGTGGCGTCCTTTAGTTCCTAACTGGGAAAGTGGCCTGGTATCCCTTTTCTTTTAAATATTTCAGAATTTGTATGTTATTAGCATCTGTGAGGGATCCAAAGAGAAGAGGGTAGTGGTCCTTCCATTAAAATGAAATGTGATTGTCTGTGATTGATAAAGAAGAGACAGTTGATAAAGAGGGAAAGACATATCTTAGGACGTGAATATGAAAGGTTGTGACTTCAAGAATGATTTTTTTTGACGCTATAAATCACCTCAGAATCTAACAGCGTCACAGAAAAGATTATTGCACTGAGCAGAGACCTTTCTTTGATAATATTGCTTCTAGTTCAATGAGGGAAATATTACACATTTATTGACAATTCAAATTCCAGATAGTTGGAAATGCTTTTTGAAGTGATAATGAATTTTTTGCTTAGATGAATGCAAAAAAACCAAATTAATAAGCTTTTGACAAAGTGGATAGGAAATTTTTGAGCACTAACATAATAGAGTAGGTGATGTAATGAATGCAGTGGTCCCACTCTAACACTGCTGATGTACATTCACAAAGAGTATCTATATTATTTGCATATAAACATAGCTACATGCGTTTAAATATGCTACAAAATATGCTAGGGAGGTCATTTTTAAATGTAGGGAGGGATAAGAAAGAGTGCCCCTTTATCATGAAAAATTCAAATGCCCAATAAAAGTATATGCGATATGATAGATAACATGATAGAAGTGTCGTTTGAAGAGATTTGAGTTGTTTGGGTTCGAAGGTCCTAACTGGAAGACTGGTTTGGTATCTCCTCTGAATAAGTTTCCTGTAAATACATCCTATCTTTATCTCTGATAGACGTGTCTTTTAGGGTCAAAGATTTATGTAAATTTGTCACGCATACAGTATCCTTGGGGAGGGCCTCTCCCCATCACACCCCTTTTTCAGGCTATGACAGCGTTGCCATTGTGCAGAACAAGTGAATTGTTCGGAGTCAGACAGAAGAGCCGACAGCAGTTTTGAGAAAAATAAACTGCCTTGACTTTCAATTTAAAGAAAATAGCTGCTTCTGATAGAATGGTCCGAGAGAACAGATGTGTTCTGAAATGAAAGTTTCATTTGTTGCTTTGATATAGGAAACAGCCTGTCAAATTCAAGCTGGAATAAGCTCAGTTTCAGATTAGCAGTGTTGGCCTGGGATCCCCAAGTCCTTCGACTCTATTGAGCCCCCAGGTAGACTTGGGGCCTCTCCTCCACCTAGCCCGGCTTGAGAGGCCGTGGGGCTGGGCTTTCCCTGCTGACCATGTGCTCTCAACCCAGGATGCTGCAGCCTACTCAGATTCACCTGGGATGATGGGCTTGCAGGCTTTCTGAAAGGGACAGCGGAAAATCTCCTGTGATTTCCCTTTAGAATCCTTTCTCATTAAAAAGAATACACACAGATTATCTATCTATCTATCTATCTATCTATCTATCTATCTATCTATCTATCTATCTATCTACACAGCAGTCCTTGTGCACATTTTCGTCAGGACACCTTGCCAATAATGTATGGTTTGGCTCTTTTGAAGGACCACTTCAAACTATTTTAGTAAGAAAGTGAGAATTTCACATCCTTTCCCCTGATGAATATACCCTAACCATTTCTTGGTGTGAAATACATTTGCTGAGTAACAGAGTCCTCCTCCATCCTGGAAGAAACACGTGGATTGGGGGAGGGGGCAGAAGAAGAATCTAAATTGGGATTTTACTTCCTTGGATGAACTTACCCGGAGACTAAATTCACACGTTGACAACTGCAATTTCCCCGTTGCTTGTACAGCATGTTCTTGTGCTAATGTATTAAAATTTGAGTCTTTTTAAGTGCTCTGAGCATGATTTAGCCCAGCTTATCCGTACTTGCTAAATGGTATTTGCACATTGAGGCTTCATTTGGCCTGTACCGTAGCAACTTCCTAAAAGGAGCATCAGCAGGGGGTACAGACATCCTAAGAATTAATACTCGTGCGGGGCTCTGGTTGATTTAATGGCACCAAGAAGTGGTCTTTTGCTGCAAGGCAGCGTTTTATTTTATCTTTCAAAATTAACCCAGCTCCCAGTGTGTTCAGGATTAGCAATAATGCATCCCCCTAATTACTGCTGGGAAAGCTCCTGGAGACAGCTCTTAAGGTCTTTCCAGTGAGGAGTTTTGCCATTATAGATGTGCATGTCATGGGGCGACACTGGAGCCAGATCAATATTAGAAACTGTGAGGGAGCCTCCTTCCTCCCATCAGTTTTCACATGGAAAAAAAATGCCCCCCTTTTTCCAGCTCAAAATGTAACCATTTTAGCAATACCGTCATCAATCAGTGGAGTCTTAGCACCTTTGAAAATGGTGGATACAGCACTATATATAGAGATAGACAGGCCAGCAGATCCTTTCCCTGCGTGGCTTGCTGTCTAATTTAGAATGATGAAACATAGTCAAGGAAAATGCCAAATTGGAGACAGGAAGCTTAACATGGTTTTGCTGATATATTGATGATAAACTGACAAATTTGTGATTTGTTGCCGTGAAAAAGGGATGGGAGTTTGTTGAGAAATGCCTACCTCATACCTGGGAGGGACAGTGAACTCCTTGGTGATGAGCCTGTCGCAGGATGTCACCTGTCTGGCCCCCCGGCCCCAAAGTCAATGCCCCCCAAACCTGCTTGGCCAGTTTCTTCACCCACTCACCTCATCCCTGCTGCCTGCTCAGGAATCTAAAATCTTTCATCCTCTTCTTTTTACCAGTTCCTGAGTGCTCTTGATTCTGATGTTAATAGGCATTGCTTCAAACCTACTTAGTTCTTTTGCTTAGATGTTGTGTGAGGTTCCTATGCCTGCCATAACAAAGTGCCACAAACTGAGTGGCTTAAAACAACAGAAATTGATTCTCCAACAGTTGTAGCGGCCAGAAGTCCAATATCAAGGTATAGGAAGGGCTGTGCTCTCTCTCAAGGCTCTAGGGAAGCATCCTTCTGTGCCTCTTCCTAGTATCTGTCGGCTGCTGACAATCCTTGGCATCCTTTGGCTTGTTGAGCATCACTCCAACCTCTGCCTCTGCCTTCACGTGGCCTTCTTCTTTGTGGATCCGAATTTTCCTCTTCTTTTAAGGACACCAGTTATACATTTAGGGCCCACCTAATCCGGTGTGACCTCATCTTAACATAATCACATCAGCACAGACCCGATTTCCAAATAAGGTCACATTCCCAGGTACCAAGGTTAGGACTTTGCCCTGTCTTTTTGGGGGCACACAATTCATTCCACAGCGGATGTTGTTTGAAGTCATGCAGATTTTATTTGAACTTGAGTTACAAGTAAACTCATTTTTACTTGTTTGTTTGAGCCCCCTTTAGATTTGCACAGTTATAGCTTTATATTAATTAGTAGAACACATAAACGGCAGAGCTGTGACAAGGCTGCCCCCTCATCTTTCATAGATAGGGTCACTCACCTGGTGGATCAGAGGAATGCTGTGGGATGCTCTAAGAATTTCACCAATGCATTTGACAGAGCCCCTCTTGAAATCCCTTTGACTAAGATGAAAATATATCTGAATGATATAGGTGGTTATATATTTAATTGACTGAACCGTCCTGTCCAAAAGGTACTGATTTATAGGTTGCTGTTGAATATGCTGGAGGAGATTCTATTGGCCCATAAGGTCCTGAAAGGAGGGACTGTTTGGTGAGAATCACATCATGGGGTTCTGTCTTGGATTCTGTATATTTTATCATGGTTAGAAATGCCCGTTTGAGAATGTGGATGGTATGGATGAAATCTGGGGGGGGGGGGGGGGGAGGCTAATATGGTGGAAGACAGAATGAGGACCTGCAGGGATTTTAACAGACGGATTGTATCTAAGAAAATAAGATTGAATTAGTATAAGCAAAAAGTAGTGCTCTAGGAATTTTTTATTAAAAACAAAGAAGCCAACTCTACAAGCTTGGTTAGGAGCAATGTAGTTTAAATAGTAGCACATGAAAATTACTTTTAGTTGACAGCAGGCTTGTTGTAGGATGTGGCTCATTTGCTGTATGTATGTAGGCTGTATGTATGTTTTATAATATTGTATGTTATAAAACCTTTCAGCTTCTCCGATTGAAGATGGTGGATGTTGACTGAAACAAAAAATTAAAATTAAACATGTTATTAAAAATTCACAAAACTAGTATAGAAGTATAGTATAGTAAATATAGTGTGAAAGTATAGAAGAAATTTAAATAATTGAGCTTTCACATCATGTTTTTTGTAAGTTGGTAGCTTTTCTACTTCTGAAGTTATGAAAGTTTAAAACTGCACTAAGGGGCCTGGCCCAGTGGCATAGCGGTTAAGTTTGTGCCGTCCACGTCAGAGGCCCAGGGTTCGCCAGTTCGCTTCCCGGGCACGGACCTGCACACCACTTATCAAGCTATGCTGTGGCAGGCATCCCACATGTAAAACAGAGGAAGATGGGCACGGATGTTAGCTCAGGGCCATCTTCCTCAGCAGCATTGAGGTGGATTGGCAGTGGATGTTAGCTCAGGGCTCATCTTCCTCAAAAACAGAAAAAAGTGCACTGAGACTTTTGGGATACTGTGTGTGTGTGTGCACACGTGTGTGTCTCTGTGTGTGCAAGCATGCACAGTGTCTTATCTCTGGGGAATGAGAGCCCAACTTCTGCCTGCACTAGGCAGGCCCACCTGGAGTACAGTGTGTATGTGGTATGTGATTCTAGAATGGATACTTCCTCAGCTTCTCTTATGGACCCCCATGGTTTTGGGGACCCAGGATCCGCTTGGTGAATGCTTCTAGAAATGTTCTATCCTGACCTCTTTCCAGGGACCCCTATCCTGAACGGGATGAGACAGAAGCTGCAGCAGGCACCCTTCACTACAGGATCCTGATTGCTTTCCCCAACTCTGGGTGTTAAGAAAATAGGGTTGGAACGTGGAATAGTAGAAACAGCATTGGTTTGGGGTTGGAAGACATAAGTCTAGCGCAAGCTCCATGTCCTGCTTGCTGTGTGGTCTCTGTATCTTCAAGCCTGTTTCCTATTCTGTAAAACACCTTTTTTTCCTGGGTTGTAATGGACCTCAAATGAGATAATAAATGTCAAAGCACGTTCAAAACTGTGTTCCTTATTACTTAGTGAGTGATGTTAGTGACTGACGCCTCAGCTGAAATCTACCTCGTAGTGGATTGCAGCTGGACTCAGCCGTGTAAATTCATTTGCAGGGCTTAATTGGAGACAGATGTCACCAAGATTTGCTTTTGGTGCTCTTTAGAACCAAAAAGCGATTATCTATTGCTTTCTTCCCACTCTCAACTTTTATTCCTTTGGTGGAGGTAAGAGGGAATTAAGGGACCTTTGAAGATATGCACCCTTCTCTGGAGGGAACCTATGGAAGATTAAACTAAACCACATTTAGAACCAGTCAGACTTCTAAAACCGACACTGTTCAGGAGTCCCAGCCCTTTTGTCCCCAGTGAATTGGGTCAAAGGGATTTTTGATGGCCTCGCTGCTCTGTTCTGGGGCTGGTGATCCTGGGAAACCACAAGCTTATTGGCAACACCAGGAAAATGCTCAGAGTCTAAAGACCAGGCCTCCTCACAAAGTGGTTTTTGAACTACTGCTAACAAAATTCATTCATTCTTTCATGCATCCATTCATTTATTGAATAAGCTAAGCTAACTTACCATGTGCCAGGCAGTGTGCTAGGCACAAATAACTGTTGACAGTAACACTTACACGAAATGTGACCGTTCATATGACTTTTAATATTGCTTATGTCTAAGGATGTCAAAGGATCTTAGGTACTGAACTTCGACTTAGAATATTAAATATTGCTTACTGCTCTCGTGTATTTTATCTCTTTGGAAAAATGTTCTAGTAAAATGATTAATGGGTCACAGCAGGCTAACAATTCTTTATGGATTTAAATTTTAATTGGATCATATGCCCAGTTTTAATTGAATCTATGGGCAGACTACTTTGAGATGCATGGCACTTGATGCTGGAATATTTTATTGTTTCAATAGATGTTAACTCTAGGAATGTACAATTCTTATTTTTAAGAAGACATTATAGCTGTTTTGTTGAATAATTGCCAAGTGTCTGTGACATTTTATTGTCCTATAGAAAATCTGTTTTGATCATTCCTGATCGCATTGATTTGTAGAATGCAGCCTGATGTTTGAAATAGAGGGGTTTGGGGGTCCTGTTTGTTTTGAGTTCCAAACAGAGAGCACATGGTAGTGGGCTTTGCTCTTGTCAGCATGATCGCATATGCCTCTTAGCAGTGGAGAAACTACAGAGGTGCTGGAGACTTTCTCTACCATAGCTACATTTTAGCTCATGCATAAATATAAAGTTTTCCAAAACATAGTGATGTTTTCAATTTTAACCCACTGCCAAGCTATAGAGACACATAGAGTATTGTACTTTGGAGACAGACTCTAACTCAAGCCAAACTAGTTCCTTTGCTACAAATAGACGATTTTCTACTTAGGAAATCACGACATTGTATAACACTTGCAATCTTTTCTTTATGCTTCTCTTCTGGTCCACATGGGCTTCTTTTTATTGTGTTCAGTAACAGTGACACCTGAATTGTTGACATGGGAAAATCCTACTAAATATAACATTGAAAATGAATCCTGTACACTAAGAGTCTTGGAGGTCATTAGTTCACCCTCCCTCCCTTTGTAGAAGTCCTCCCCACAGCATTGCAACCCCAACTTGAACCCTCAGTTGATGACAGCTCACAACTGTATAAGAAGGTCAATTCCACTGTCCATTAGTGCTGATTTTTAACAAGTTCTTTCTTATACTAAGCCCAAATTAATCTCTCTCTACCTTGTACACAGTGGTCCTAATTCTGCTCTCCTGGGTGATGATACCATCCACCGCCTTCATTCTTAGAAGATGAGCTTTTCTCCTAGGCCACTGGGATAATCAGAGTCATTCACTATAAACTATTTATTTTCCTTTTCTTCTAGACCAAAAGGTCCCTATCTCTTCACTCATCTTCTCCCCTCTTCTCCTCTTTCAAGGAAGAAGGGTCTCTCTTCCTTTCTATAGGCAATGATAGTGTTCTTGAGTTTGTCTTCTCTCTTTATCTTTGTAGCCCTGCCTTATCAGTGCTCCTTTCCCATTGTTCTTGTGGATTTGTTGTTTTTAATCTATCTTTACTGTCTTTTTCTCCTCAACACACAGCCATGCCTGAATTTCTCCTATCCTAAAAGAGCCTTCAGTCATCTCTATCATCTCATCAAGTCACAATGCCCTGGGGGGCTGGCCCCATAGCCGAGTGGTTAAGTTTGCGTGCTCCGCTGCAGGCGGCCCAGTGTTTCTTCAGTTCAAATCCTGGGCGCGGACATGGCACTGCTCATCAAGCCACGCTGGGGCAGCGTCCCACATGCCACAACTAGAAGGACCCACAATGAAGACTATACAACTATGTACCGGGGGGCTTTGGGGAGAAAAAGGAAAAAAAAAAATCTTTAAAAAAAATATCACAATACCCTTTCTGTCTCTGCCAAATAGCTTTAAACCCCCCCTAAAATTACTGTTTTTGAGGCCTCCCCCTCCTCATCCTTACTCATTGTTTTTTACCTTTGGGTAAATGGTACCTTGAACCCACAAGAATTATGCGTTTTTTCATTAAAAACATTGTCTGGCTGTGTCCTTTTAAATTTATATAGTGGCAGAAGTTCTCCTTTTGCCACTGAATGGCACTTAGGCAGTCTCAAGATTTTTCTGTTCCCTCCTAAGAAAGTAGAAAGTATTAGAGAGTCTTCAAGCTACAAATCACCATCTCAATTCAGAAGTGAACATGCCTAGTACCACACACTAGTCATTCACACTTGGAGTTCTTTTTCTATACCTGTCCAGGGCCCAATGTAGTGAGTCCTTTCTCTGAAGGAAAAAGATAGGGTTGATGCCCTCTCTCCTTTTCACTCACCTCTTCCCTGTTGTTTTCCATCCTTTCAGGATTGGACTAGGGAAGGGGAAATGGAGCAGAATGATGAGAAAGGGGAGGTGGAAAGTCCTTTCTTGACTGTACTCTTGTAGATGGCTTCAGGCTCATTGGGCCAGCAGATGTTATATGAAGCCAACTTCTCTTATAGACGTGTTCGTGGGTTCCTCAGGGACTCTCACAGGGAACATTCCATTCTTCTTTGTCTAGTCAGTTCAGTTTCTTCCAGCTTTGGATGTTTCTCCCTCAGTCTTTGTTTTCCAAAGCTCTCCCTTTTGGCCTCAGATGATCCTCTTGGGAAGGATTTAAATTAGCTTCATGCCAACTCACTCCCTCGCATCCATCTAAACACTCATACATCCTTTGCCCCAACGATAAGCCACCCACTGCAACCAGGCCTCCTTTACTCTGTTGCCATAGGTTCTCTGGCAAGAGCCAAACACTCAAGCACCAGTCTATTATTTCCTTCTGTCCTCACATGACACTGACCAAGCTCTTCAGATCTCCCAGTGAAGCCCCAGCTGAGGTGAGGGGAAGCATCTCCAGTCTTTTGGAATGAGGGAATTCATAGCACAGCTCTCTCTAAGGAAATTCTTCTCGCAAATCCCCTTTCTCTCTAATAACTTAAGCCTTTTATACCTTTGAAGTAGGGAAGAAGACTAAGGCTTGAATTATTTATTTATATCTACTTCAAGATTTCTGGAAGGTGATCCATCTCACAATTCACTTTGGTTTCTAATACACATTCCCTTGGAGTCTGGGTGAAAATTCCATTTTCAATCCTATTACATTTGTAACTGCCTTCCTCTCCCACCACATATGTAATAGTTCCACTAAACAAAGATAACCTTTAAATCACTATATCCAGTGTTCTCCATTTTTTTCTTTTTCCTCCTTGACTTTGTAGCATTTGACATTTTTGATTATTTTCTCCTTGAAAGTCTCCCCCTGGTCCTTCATGGTGTTTTGCTATCCCGGTCTTCTGCCTACCTCCTTGATTACTCCTGAGCTTCTTTTAGGTTTGTTCTTCTGCTGTATATCCTCTGATAATTGTTCCCTAAGATTCGTTCCTCAACCCTTTTTTTTATACTTAATTACTCTCTATTCCTAGCCAAGTTCATCTACCTTAATGGTTTCAACGATGATGGTTATGGTAGACGGAGACGGTGACAAATGGCAACCAGATGGTATGCAATAAGCAAAGCCTTTGAAGTATGTATAATTTTCCCAATTTTACAATTAAGGAAATTAAGGCTTTGATGATAAATAATTTGTCCAAGGCCACACAGCTAGTTAATGTTGAAGGCAGAGTTCAAACCCAAATTTGTGTATGTTTGACAACACACTCTTAATGTCTAAGTATACCTCCTCTCAAATCTGCATGTCTAACTCTGACTCCTCTCTTGAGCTCCAGAAGCATATTTCCAACTTTCTATTATGAATTTCCTTATGATTATGCAGCCACCTGAATTTCAACACATCCCACGACAACTCATCATCTTCTTGGTCAACTTTATCTCCCCCTCTGTGTTTCCTGTATTAGTTCGTGGCATCAGTATCCTCCTTAAAGGCTGTAAAACATGGAGTTGTCTTTTACTCACCCTGCACCTTCACTCCTCACACCCAACATTTTGTCCCCCTGCTTTCCAGTACCACTGCCATTGTCTTAGGTCAGTTCCTCACAATCTCTTGCTTAGACTTTTATATTGACTCTTTAACTTGCTTTCCGGGTTCCAGTCGTTAATCATTCCACACCATGTTTGAACACAGATTGATTCTCCTAAATTCACTTGAGTAGCCCTCCACTGTCCAGAACTCCTTGGCATGCCATTCTAGGACAGTAATAATTCAGCTTTGTTGTATCTTTCCAGCTGTTATCCTTGCTTTCCTCTTCAGCACTCCAGCCACAGTATTATTTGCTGGTCTCCTGAAAGCCGTTTATTTTCAGCATCTCCACCTGTGCTCCTACTGTCCCATCAACCTGGAAGACTCTTCCTTCTCCCTTCACTGCCCACCAAACTCCCTCTTGCCCTTTGAAGTTCAGTTCAAAAGTTGCCTCTCTGTAACACCTTTCCTCACCTACTTGGTTTCAGTCCATTACTGATTTCTCATTCTTTTTATAGATATTTATCTCAGTTAATTCTCAGAAAAACTCTGCAGTGTTGCTTTACAAATAAAGAACAGCAAGTTAAGGGAAGTTAAGAAACGTCTCAAGGTCACATTCCCAGTGGGTAACAGAGTTGGAATGAAAACAGGGATCACAGATCTTTGTTTTCCTCTTACTAGATTGTAAGTGTCTTGAAGTTGGTCCTGTGTATCATTAATCTCTATATCCCACAGCACCTGTCACAGTGCTCTGAATGTAGTGAGGGCCCAAGCAATGTTAGCAGAATCAGTGGATGCAGAAGAAGTCTATTTCACCTGTCAACCCTTCGGACACTTGAAGACTGAGGCCCAGTATTTCCCCAAAGCTGATTTTTCCAGGTTTCTTAGGCAAAAGTCCTTCAAATGTTTCTCTTAAGACCACCCTACTGTCCTGGTTACATTTCTTTTAATAGTTCATGGTCAGCAATATCCTCCTTAAACCCAGAACTGAATGCAGTACTCCTAGAGGGCTTCAAATAGTGTGGAAAATAGAAACGTATTTAATAACGGCATCAAACTTGTTCAAATGCAGCCTAAGAGTGACTATGATTTCTTTAAGCAGTTGCCAAGCAGTGCAGACTCATGGTTAGCTTGTGGCCAGCTGAACTCTCTGGTTCTTTCTGGTCTGATGTCAAGGCAGGTTCTACTTGTTTAATTGCATGTTTGAACCTCATTCCAGTACTTTTAAGTGTATCCATGCCAGATAGCATCTTATTAATATTAGTCATTAGTTCTGGCCATTTAAGAGCCATAAACATTCCAAATTCTGCCTGAGGATAAATAATGGCAGAGAATGGAGTTGAAATAAGGTCTGCCTGACTTCCAGGCCCTTGCTCTTCCCGACTAAGTTGTGCTGCTAGAGACCTGTAGCCAAAGACCAGTAGCATAGCTGCCTGAAAGCTCTCAGATGAAATGAAAAAGAAATGAAAAGCTACCATAACCTTCATATGTCCCTTCGGGGCCGGCAGTGGCAGGGCAGCCTCAGGCCTGATGTCCATCTTTGGCCAGGTCATTCTTTACCTGCAGCTGGATAATGTCCCACAGAGGAGGACAACAGGCTTTTTGTCCCCTCCACTGACCTGCCCCTTCCCTGAGTACAGGAGGACACAGCTAGGACTTTCCTGCTCTGAACGTGAGTCCACAGGGCGTATGCACTCAGGTTTTTGTTCCTGTTGAAATCTGCCAATTCAATTCCCCACACCAAGCGTGTGTCAAGCATTCTTGAAGTTTAAACAGAGGAAGTTCTGCAAAGTTAAACATCTACTTACTGGAAAGCAGATGAAGTGAAAGTTAGTGTGGAAAAATAGTTGATGAGGGGCTGGCCCGGTGGCGTAGAGGTTAAGTTCTCATGTTCCGCTTGGGCGGCCCGGGGTTCAGTTCTCCGGTTCGAATCCCGGGTGCGGACATGGCACCGCTTGGCAAGCCATGCTGTGGTAGGCGTCGCACGTATAAAGTGGAGGAAGATGGGCACGGATGTTAGCTCAGGGCCAGTCTTCCTCAGCAAAAAGAGGAGGATTGGCAGTAGTTAGCTCAGGGCTAATCCTTCTCAAAAAAAAAAAAAAAATACTTGATGCGAAGGTAATTTTAAAATCTAGTTTCAAAACTGGGTAATTCATATGTGTGTGGATATCGGTTGTCTTGATAGATTCTCATTATTGTAAGTGTTCTGAATAACTGGAATATAATAAGACACTGATATTGTATGACTTTTTTCTGCCTAAAGCGAGGTTTTCCCTCTTCACAGCTCTGGAAGATAAATGGATAAAGTCTTTAGTCAAAAAAATGATTGTGTGGATGACTTATCTTCGTGTTTCAATAGGCAGAATCACTGTGAAATCATGAGTCCCATTTTTCTTGGAGACCTAAAACAGATCTGAGTAAGAGTTTCTCTAAATTCATATGAATCTTAATCAAATAATCAGAACAAAGCCACAGAAAAGCAGCAGCTTTGTCAAGAAGTGCCAGCAGTGGAGCTGAAAGAATCCCCACCTGTAAGTGCAGGGGAAGAAGGTAAGTAAAGTAAGCCATTGTGAGAAGGTCAAGGTGAAACTAGCGTCATCTTGATCAAAGACAAAATCAGCCTCTACATTTAGTGTAGCTATTAAGGTAGACTAGGGCCAGTGAATACAGTGATTGCCTTTGTCCACTTGTGGGGCATCCCACTGATGTGACAGCTGGGACATCTCACTGATATGACCACAGAGCTCCCTGCCCAACTATTGAGAACTGAGGTTATAAAGCTTTTGTGTTTATTAGCTCTGGAGAAAACCAAATTTCTTCTTTTATAGGTTTGCCCCTCAACCTTAGTGTCAACTTAGCTACATTTATGTTTTAATACCTTTTTTGTTCATTTCACACTTGAAAGCCTTTCAGCAGAATTATTCTGAGAATGCCATTAGATGTCAGAAGATTAGTTTATATTATGATTAGTTTTAAAAACTTGTGGAAAAATGAGTGCTGTTGTTTCTTCTTCTTCAAGTGAGATATAAAATGTTATCCTATGTGATGGGTTTTCCAAGTATGAAAATTAGGATAGCTCAGATACTAAATAGGAGGATTTATAGACAATTAACCTGAATTCAACTTATTATATCACAGGAGCCTGATCTTATAATATATGTGTGTATATGCATATAGACATAGATTTTACTCAATTTGACTAATATTTATTGAATTTCTACTATGTGCCGGGCACTGTTCTGGGCACTAAGCATATAACAGTGAACTAAAGAGAGAAAACTTCTTGCCCATATGAAGCCTATGTTCTAGGAGAGGAAGATATTTAATAAACATAATCATAAGTAAAATTACATAGTATATTAGAAGGTAAGTGCTCTGAAGAAGAATGAAGCAAGGAAAGGAAGAAAAGGAGTGTGTGGAGTGGGATGTGTGGGAGGATGTGGGTGGGCTGCAATTGTAAATATGTAGTTGGAGAAGACTTCATAAGAAGATGACATTTGAGCAAAGGCTTGAAGGAGGTGATAGAGCCAGCCATGAAGATCCCAGAGGGACCATGCTTCAGGCCAGGTGAACAGTTAGTGCAAAGAGCCTGAGGTGGGCGTGTGCCTGATGTATCCCCTGCAGAACTCTATAGTGGCAGATGGGCTGCAGGACTGCACTGCAATTCCTACACTTAACTCTCCAGAGTTAGCACAGACTTCACAGGTTGAGAGCACGATCCGCAGCAAGACCACCCTAATTTCAGATACCAGCCAATTCATAAGTCGCCAGGCCAATTCATAAGTCCCCAGTCAGTCAGTGCATTAGCATCAGCCTAAAATGCACCCTCAGAAGAGCACCAGCCCTGGAGGAAGAGGGTCGTGGTTCCCACCAACTCCTGCCCTTATCACCTGTATGACCCTGAACAAAGTCTATATCCTTTCTGAGTCTGTGACTGCTAGTAAAATGGAGATAAAATTAGTACCAATGAAAAAACATTGCCATGAGGATTAAATGAAGTGATGTGGGTGAAAATCATGTCAAAAAGCTGTAATGCAGTGGACAAATGTTACAATTTGATATTATTACTATTTTGTGTGCTTAGAAACCCTCATCTGTGGATTAAAGTGGAACAGACTTGAGATCTTTATTTTGAACTATTTCAACAAACATTTATATGAACAATATGTTAGTGAATATGGGAGCCGCTAAATTATGATGAAAATTTTCAGCACAAACAACTCACAGAAAGAGGCCGTCCATGGTAGGCAGCAGTGCTTAATAAACTCTGATTGGAAAGCGGTACAAAGGCCACTTGGCAACCCAAAGAGGATGCCTCAGAAGTCAGAGCATGTGATGATGCACACCTAGCTTCATATACTAACTGCAAGTTTAGGTAAAGTACCCAATTCTTGAGGTTTCAGGCGGGGAAGACACTGACAGAGAATAAGGCTGCATAGCTTGAGGTTCACGTGGAGTCATATTTGCTATAGTATCTGCTTGCTTTGTTCTCTGCACGTGTATAATTACAGTCCATATACAGAAACCCATCTGCCAGCAAATAGATCAGAATGATGAGAGCTTTCCAAAAAGACAACAAAAAATGATTCTTGACTTAAAGGTAATCAAAGTAATGTACTGTTTATCAAAAAGTGCATTAAAAATAGAAATATGCAACTTAAAACATAAAAATAGAGTAAGACTTTTTCTTAACCCATTTTGTAGCCCAAGAAAAGTATTCTATCAAACTGATATCATTATTTTTAAAATTCCTTTAGGATGTTTCTCTTTATTGGGACCAATCCTATAGGCTAGTTAGTAGACGGCATCATTTCTGCAGCTTTCCCTTAACATGATGAGAGCATTAGCATATTTTATATAGTCTTTTAGATGTGCTGCAGCTAATTATATAATTTCTCATCTTTGGTTTGTAGCCAGCAGCAGGACTCTGTGTTTGAATTATTTAGAGTGATGATAGTTCTCTGGCTTAACTATCTCTTTTCTAGCAGTTTGCAAAGGAAGCTTGGCCCAGCACGCCTATGGCAGGGCCATCTTGGAAGAATTCTAGCTAGTCTCTCTCTTCGCCACTCCTCTGTCCAGTAGACTTCCAAGGAGGGCAGGAGGAAAGCCAGTCTGTAGCACATTAACTAATCTATGAAGTTGCCAACTAGAGGAGGGAAACTTTGCTTCTAAAATTGTTTGCTCACCTTTGGATTTTGGTGGTGAAGATTTAGCAAGCAGCTGCTCAGGTGTAGTGCATGGTTCCAAAAAATTTTGCGTAAGTTGAGGATCGGCACTTTTGTCTGTAAAGAGCCAGATAGTAAATATTTTGGGCTTAACAGACCATAAGGTCTTGTTGCAATTCCTCAGCCTTACTTTTGGAATGTGAAAGCAGCCACGGACAATACGTAAACACATGAGCGAGGCTGGTTAAAATAAAACTTTATTCGTAAGAACAGGCAGTGGGCCGGATCTGGCTTGCAGGCTGTAGTTACTGAACTCTGGTCTGAATTGTTGATTTTTAGTCTTCTGGGGAATATGCTCCTTCATGAGAACTTAATGAGAGATATGGACTCTTCTCCAGAAAAATAAACATTTTTATGCACAAGTGCGTACACGCACACGCACACAGCTTCAATTTCAAGAAGTTATATATCTCGAAGACTCAGCCATGGATCCAGGTCAAGAACTCTTGGTCTAGGTGGTATTTTCCTAACAGAGAGCCTTTGCAGTGACCTACAACATACTCTGGGACAGCCTTTCTTTAAAAAAACAAGATGATTTTGTTCCTATTTACCTCATATCAGAAACTCCAGACTTTAATCAGACTCTGCAGTTTACATGGAGACATAGAAGTCTTGCACTAGAAGGGGCAGTGGCACACATCAAGGGGCTTTAGAGGGAAGAAGCCATGGACACTTTGGAAAGATAGAGCAGAAGTATAATGTGGGAAGAGATGGGGGTTGGGGGCAGTTCACTTGTGACACTTAAGTAAACAGTGGGTGACTTGGGTACAGGCCTGTAATTTTAAACACAGCTGCAATATGCACCTCCTTATGATCCCTCTTGGACTTTCTTGGCCCACATTGCCCTCTCTTTTTGCTAGAACAGAGTCTAGTCTAACATCTACTTTTGTTCCCCTTTTTATTTTTCTCTCATTGTCTCACGGATGTTAGTGTCAAGATTCCCTGAATTTATTGTGACATTCTCAAAGGCAAGGGGCTAGTATTTTATATTCTCTTTTAACTTCCCAGTGCCCAAGACTATTATCTGTGTGCCTCACCTCCTCTTCCTCAAACTCCCTTCTGCACGCAACTTCCCAGACACACCAGACCCTCGTTCTGCAGGTGTGTCTTGTATGCCTGCCCAGGCGATTCACTCGGCTCCCCCCACCACTGCACCTGGTGAAGTGCTGGTCACTAGAGCCTCCCCGGAATCTCTTGTGTTGCTGTGGCGCTTTATGCTTCAAGTATATGACCTGATCACACTGGATTGTGATTGTTTTCATCCCTATAGGTCCACTTTAGGTGGGCATGAGCAGTAACACAGGCCAGGCACTGTTAGTAGAGTAAATGGCTGGACAGACAAACGGCAGGTATTCAATAAGCAAGTATTTATTGGTTGAGGGTAACTACAAGATATGGGGGGAGGGAAACAGAGAAATAACTTTAAAAGAGAAGGAATTTGATTAGTTTGAAGTATGTTTATTTTCTAAGACTATCTCCTCAACATTTCTCTTTTCTGACTTAGTGGTAATTATAAAGAGAAATGTGCGGAGCCAAGCAGCCTGCAAAGGAGGCTGTGCTACCCTGTTGAATAGGTGTCCCTGGGACAATATCTGTCCTCTTCTCCACGGACACTGCCCACACAAGGACTCCCAGGTCCTGGCTGCCTGGTGGCGCTGTCCTCTGTAAACCAAAGTGGTGCAGCTTCCTGAGGGAGGTGAAATTTGGGGGTCAGTGTTCCAGAAGTGACAGCTATAGGGTGATTGTGTGCACTTCCGGTTCAGGTGGCCCAGGCACTGGCAGGATGACCCCTAGGGTTCACTGTGCAGGGTCTCCCTGCTTGGATCTGCTTGACCTCAAAAGAACTGAACCCAGGACCAGCTCGAACGATGTTCTAGCATCAAAATGACCTGACTACCATGAGGATCAGGTGGATACAAGGTCCTAAGAGCTTATTGTCCCTCTGTCACTACTGTCAGTGTTACAAACAGATAGGCTGGAGTGTGCATCTTCACACTACAAGCTTTCTCCTTGGTCACAAGCTAGTGGTGAATAGTGCAGTGCCTAAGTGCATGGTCTCTGGATGGCCAGAGTTCAGTCCCAGCTTCAGCCCATACTAGCTTTGAGTCTTAATAGCTCTCTGCCTCAGTTTCCCCATCTGTAAGTTGCAGCTAACAATAGCGTGTACCTTAAAGGTTTATTGTGAGAATTAAATAAATAGACCATATAGAAGGTAGTGCTAAGGTAAAGTAACACTCAATAAATGTTTCATTATTATTATTAATGCTGTGTGAATTTGCGTTTGGTAGCACTAGAGTTCTGCTCCCTAGCGGAACACTGTCCTAGCAAATGGAGTGGGCCGAGGGTGTACTGATAGCACATTCCAGCTATAACCACCTGCTACTTAGTCTAGAAGGAGTTGGACCCTAGACACACACAAACCTTTGTGAACATGAAGCAGTAGGAGACCCCTGGCGTCTCTTCTGCCCTTCAAGGGCATTCTTCACAGAACTGACGCCCTTCTGGGGCAGGTGTGGGAGGCCTATGTCTAACACATTGATGTCTTGTAATCCACCAGCTGCGCCATATATATTGCAAGTTGAAGGTCAGAGAGACAATAAAACCTCCCCAAGATCACACAGTACATGGCAGACCTGGAATATGAACCTGGATCTCCCTGCCCCCTAACCCCGACACATTATCTTTGCCTTGAGATCATCTCTTGTTGGGACCAATTATAGCTCTTAGTGATTTAAAAATTGGCCAAGATATATATTGCATGGCTTTTAATTAATATAAAAGTTTGGTTTCTGTTTAATTATTGTTGGTAGTGATTGTTCTTTGTGCTTCTGATGATAGAGAACACAGAGACCTGAAAGTACCCCTCACTGTCTTTGTCTAAAACACAATTCAAGGCTGTGCTTCCTGCTGGCAGACTATGACTCATTGGTGAATCAGGGGGCTGAGCCAGCCTGTGTCCTTTATGTTTAGGGCCACCAGCGTTATCATTTGTCTTATGCCGCCACTGCTCCCTCATAAGTTTCCCAACACCCACAGAATCGACTGTCTCTTCCTCCGTAATGTTTCTCAGGCCCAGGGCAGCCCACCAAGTCCTGGCCATCTTCCCGGTGACTCAGATGCCCTTTAGGCAGCTCAGGGCAAAGGTGGTGAAATAGTGAAGCTGAGGGTGTTTCAGACTCTGCTCCAGAACTGGGTTAGGAGTCCTCTGAGGTCACTTAGTCCTTTGACACGAGTCCTGAGACTCTGGTTTCTAAGGTCCTTACCAGCTCTCCTCCTCTGTGCACATTCTTTTTTATCAGAGTGCAGAACTTTGGGAGATCTTCCAAGCCACCTTCCCTTCTAGAGATCTTTTTCAGTCTTTCAGTGGTTAATTTTCTGGCTGATTGACCTATTCATTTTGCTGAAGTTCCTGATTCATAGTAGTTACTCGATTTCTTTAAGATGCCAGGATAGAAGCCCAGTCATTTTCAGGAACCCTGTCTTTGGGTAACTGGGCTTTCCATTTCTAGAGTCATGGTTTTCAAGCCTTGCTTCTGTGCGAGGCAGCTCTTGGGGCTCTGCTTCTTCAGGTCTAAAGCAAATCCTGTGCTGAGACAAGCTTTGTGGGCCCTGGATGGCCATGGACTTGGCGGTCAGACGTCTGTTTTAGTCCCGGTTGGGCCACTTGAAGCCATTTGACTTTGGGGAAGTACCTTAACAGCTCAGAGCCTATTTCTTCATAGAGTTTTTTGTGAGGATTAAAAAAAATAACATATGCCAGGTGTTTGCCCTAGTTCCTGACCTGGATTGATGCCTAATAAATGTCAGTTTCCTTCCATCTCCCTCCATTCCCTTCCAGTGCTAAAATTCCAAGCTGTATTAACATCAACGGAAAGCATGCAGTTTTATGTTCTTTACCATTTGCAAAGTGCTTATATGTGCTCTTTCCTGCAGTCCTTACAACAACCCTGTTTGCAGATAGAAATTTTTAGTTACGTTGTGCAGCTAAAGAAATACATTCAGAAGCCAGATCTGAGTTTCAGTCAATGCTCCATTCTGTATCTAACAGCCAATCACTGAATATTTATTGATCCTCTCCTGCATGCTCAGCTCCAGGCTTGGTGCTGTGCAGAGGGTTTGGAGGATGTGGTCCCTCTCGCCAAGGAGATCATGGGTGATAGGGGTAGGGGAGGTGATAGGCAGAAGCTGCCTGAAACAAGCTGCCGTCACCCCAAGAAATATTTATTGGTCGCCAATTTTGTGTAGGATCGTGAAATGACAGACCAATTACTTACTTTTTTAAATGTGATTCCTTTTTTCAATCACTTTTTCATAATGATCTTAAGAGAAACAGAGTTTGAAAGTAAGGCTTGATTCAGTTCAAGTCATAATTTGAAAAAAACCCTAGCTGTATGTTAGGTCAGGCCAGGGTTTCTAGGCTTGATAAATATTTTCATTGGTTACAGTTCATATTGATCAACAAGGTCATATGGAACATTCAGGGTGGTGGGCACAAAATTCCTCTATTCATTTTTATCTCTGACCCAACATATTAAATTCTAAAAATTAGTTTCTTGTCCAGACATCTGGCTCTGTCATTGACACCATTTTCTCCTAACGCCTGAAGTGGCAACTTTATCCTGCTTTGTCATCTGGTCTTCCCTCTACCTCGCTAGTTCCTTCTCACAGTAATTAGCTCCATCCATGTATCCTCCCAAATCTCTCCAAATCCGTCTTTCATTCTGAGTCACTTCAGGAGACTCTTAAGTGATCTTCGTTCCTCTCTTCATTCATTCAACAAATATTTATTGAGCATTTATTTTGGCCAGGCATTGTTCTAGGTGCTGCTACCATATTACATAAAACATAGTCTTTGCCTTATGGAACTTAAAAGTCTGATATGGAGGGCCGGCTTGGTGGCATAGTGGTTAAGTTTTCATGCTCCACTTTGACAACCCGGGGTTCGCACGCAGGTTTGGATCGTGGGTGGGGACCTAGCACCACTCATGAAGCCATGCTGTGGAGGCATCCCACGTAAAGTAGAGGAAGATTGGCAACAGATGTTAGCTCAGGGCCAATCTTCCGCACCAAAAAAAAAATTCTAGCATGAGGTACAGGCATTAAATGAATAGGAACAATGTGTATTATGATAAAGGAAGTATAAGGGGCTATGAGACTATCATTGCGCACCTAATGTTTGGGTTTAGTAGCAGTTTCTCTGAGGATATGGAATTTAGGCTGAAATCTGAAGGATTAGTAGGTATCAGCCAGGCCACCCAGGTGGGGTTGGCTGAGTCAGTGCGGGTGTGGGTGTGGCTTATTGTTGTGGGCAGGTGAGGATGGGGTGACAGAAGAGTGGTGTCAGATAGAGAGAAAGCATGCTTCAGTACCAGAATTGAGGAAGTGAAAGAAATTCAGAGTGACTAGAGTGGAGGAAAGGAAGAAAAAGTGACAGGAAATGAGGTTGGGGCCAGGCTGTGGTGAATCTTCTAAAGTTTTAAGCATTTGGGACATCCTGGGAATAATAGGATCCAGGGTGTGGCATGATCCAATTTACCTTTTTAAAAAATCTCTCTGGAAGCAGAGTTAAAAGTGGATGGAGGTACCCAAGAGTGAATGCAGGATGACCAGTTGTGTGGCAGTTAGGATAGTTGTTGAGATGTTGGTGACCTGTCTTGGGTTGATGGCAGTGGGCACGGAGAGCAGTGAACAGAGTTAAGAAACACGTGAAAGCAGAAGTGAGCGGTCATGGTGACCTACTGAACGTAGTGGGTGAGGGAGAGATGGGTGAGAGACAACTGGCGGTTTCTTTGCTTGGGTGCCTCATTGGATGGTGGTGCTATTCACTGCTACAGGCTGCGTAGGAGGGGCAAGTGGGAAGAAGATACACTTAGCTTTCTGTATGTGGGAGATGTTGGGTAGAGATGCCCCCAGAGCAGGTGTCCCGCCTCCTATCACTTCCCACCCTGGTTCCTTCTACACACGGCCTACAGATCAGGGGCCCTCAAACTGCATTTTAACTACATCATCTCCCTTTTAGGATACTTTCAATGAACCATTGTGTGTAGAGCCAAGGTCATCCTTCTTGCCCTCCATAGTCTGAACCTTGTCTCTCATTAGCCCCCTCTATAAAGTTCTTTGGGTTCCTCCGCAGACGTCCTGCTTTTTCCCCAGCATTGCTCATCTTCCTTCCAATTCCTAATTCAACCTCATTAAGTGCACTCTTACCAACTCTCCCAGCCTGTTTACTTTAAGCTTTTGTTCTTTCTATTCATTTTGGAACACACTACCCAACACTCCTGTAATTTTCTCCTTTTATGCGTCTGCTTCTCTTGATTTACTTAGGAAATCCAAATCAGATATTGTCAAATATGTCATTGGCTGGTCGCTTCCATGGTGCTCTGTGTATAGTTATGCTCCAGATATATCAGGGCATGGATAGATGAAGGGCAGGTTTGTGGAGTGAAAGATGAGGCACATCACGTTGGAGAGGTTGGTAGAAGATGTATACATGTGGATTTAGTTGTAGATACAGATTGATGTATATCCACGGATACACACGTACATACTAGGATAAGGGGGTTATCATTCATTCAGTGTATCATAGCAGAGCGGGAAAGCATTGTGAACTTTGAAACAGAGAGATGACACATGGAGTGCAGTAATTTATAAAAATTAATCTGGCTGCACCATACGGATGCATTTGAAGGGGGAAAACAATTGCTAGTGATTAATGAGTTCATCTTATCTGCCGGGCTCTGCACTAAGCACTTTACATGGATGAATTTATGTAATTCTCACAACCACCCTGTGGCAGTCTGGGGTACTGTCATCATCCCCATTTCACAGAGCAGGAATCTGAGGTGAGAGAAGGTCAACTATTCATTCGTGGAACCAAGATGCAAGTCGAGCCTGCCTAACTTGAGAGCCCACCCTTTTAGCCATTATCCTATAGTGTCTTCTGGAAGAAGAGGAAGAACAGAGGAGTCTAGGTCAGTGCTAGGAATGGAGAGTGATTTTCAAACTGATTCCGGACCCCTCGGGTTCCAAGAAGAGTCTCAGAGCCTGCAGGGAAGAGGACAAGCCCTCCCCTTCAGCCAGAGCAGCCCCACTGGCCTCTGTCTAAACACCCAGGCTCTAAGTAAGATTTGAAGAAAGGATCCCCTGCTAAAAAAATCTTTGAAACCACGAAATCTAAGGATTTCAGTTCTTTGGCTTGTGGCAGGTGCTGTAGAATGAGTGCCGGGGACTGTCTGAGATGCTACAGCCTGGAAAAGTCTTCCTGGGACAAGGGGAGGGATGTTTATTATTCCCAAAGAAATGAATCTGTTAGCTCCAGAATGAAAAAAAAAAAAAAAAAAAAGCATTTTTTAACTTAAATCACCACCAAAACTTGTTTTCTTGTTTTGAAACTCTTGGGAAGGAAAATTTCTTTTTGACCCTTTTGACAAATTATAAATCAACTAATTAAATAGGAGAACTTGTTTTGTTATTGACCTTTAGCATTTTCAGAATGCTTTCATGAATTTATTTATTTGAGCCTTACAACTACCAGTGAATTAGGTAAGGTCATGATTAGTGCCCATTTTACTGTGGCCATAATAGACGCAGAAAGGCTAGGCGGTTTGCTCAGAGTTGCTGCCTGTCTTGTTCATTGCTCTGTCTCCAGTGCTTAACACATAGTAGTTGCTCAACAAATGCTTGGTCAACAAATTGAATGCTTGAACATAGATAATAAGGGGTAGAGTTGGAATTCAAGTTCAACTAGTGTAATTATCTCTCGCTGCCTAAAATATGACAGAGTCCAGTCCATGGCAAGTCACCGCTGCAAATGAGTATAAAGATGACATTGGAAATCAATTAACTTTTTGTGTTTCATCTGTCAATTTAATGTTTGGAATGCTCTCTTCCGTCGCGTAAGCTTGAAAAATCTGCCCCCTACAGTTCTTCACTCCGTATTTTAGAATTGAATCTATGCCATCTCCTAGACAAGGCGTCTGCCAGGTATTAACTATGACTGCAGCCACCTGTAACAATCCCATGTTCCTTTTTTTTATAAACCTTGATGCAATTTACAGAGCAAATTATTTGTTGATTTGGCGGGAAGGGAGTACTAATACCAAATCTATTATTCAATGCATTTTAGGGAAAAAAAAGAAAATGTTTATATGTTATATATGAGTTACTTGAGGATGTAGAATGGATTCATTCTTTTGGCTTGTCAGTTGAAATGATCACCTCCTAGTATGCCTATTAGGAATAAGCATAGTGTTTTACTGTAAGAATGTTTGCAGAAGAGAATAAAGATGGATGTCAGGGTTTGGACATGGTCTCTATTTGTTTTCTCGTCTGTCTGGCTTTAAGGGGCGTGAGCTGGCAGGCTCTCTGTGCTGGCCACGGCTGCCTCACCCTCTGGAAATCTCGAATTCTGAAATGTGTGTCAGGCCAATTGTGCCTCGCCAGCCAGCTAGAGAACGCCTCCCAACTGGCGGCTCCCCGCAGGAAATGCTATGCTAATCTCTGCTGAAAATATTCTCAGGATAACTAATTACTTAAAAAATGCCACGTTGCCATGGTACTTGAAACCTGTGGGTGGAGGGTCATGCAGTAAGACTTCCAATTAAGTAAGTCTCCAGGTTATAAGCTTTCATTTTCTGGTTGTTTTCAGTTTGTGTTTAATTTGAAACACAAGGAGAAAATGCTCATCCCAGGCCTGGCCTGCTTTCTCTTTTGCCTTTCCTCCTCTTGGCAGCTTCACCCTCCACCTCCTAAGCTCCCGCCAGTTCTATTTCTAGGTGGGAAGGGATAGTTGGAAAGCTTCCACGTGGGGGGCACTTCGTGTGAAGCAACACTGACCACAGGAAGAGTGAACCGAGGGCCACAACCACAACAAACACAGAAAACCAAACAAAAATCCTGCCTCAGTCCAAGTGTGACTGTTTTAGGCTTTGGGTTTTTTTTTTTTTTTTTTCAGTTTTATATTTTGACCTATTAGGGAAAGGATGTCTAGAGGGACATAGAAGGAGAGAAAGAGGGAAACATAACTGAAGAAGAGGTGAAAGAGACAGAAGAAAAAGGAAAAGAGCAGAATTAGAGGGTGAAAGCTAAAATTTATTGAGCATCTGCTTTATGCTTCTTGGTAAAGGTGGGGCTAGCCGTCTTACCCGGAGCGGGAGGGGATCCAAGCTTCAGCCATGGGGAAGTCAGCTTAACCGAGAGGGGCAGAGAGCTGCCTAGAGAAGCAGACAGGTCCTGGAAGTTCCACGTGGGTAGAATCCACTGGTTCTATCTGTTGTGTATCTGGCCTCTGGGCAGCAGAGTTACTGGATTTCATCAGAGCTCTTTCACATGCTCATTAGCTCTTTCTGTGCCGTGAAAAAGCTGGTCAATTTCTGTGTTCAAATGCAAAGGTCATTTGTGGTGTGTGTTTGTCGTGGATGTTTTGTATTTCTTTTGCCCGTGGGATTCTTAGGGTTTTGCTCCCTGGTGTTCTGGAAATTTCGTCTGGGCTTCCCTATAGGTGTCAGTGAATTTGCTAATGGGGACCTGAAAGTCTGTTTGGCGGGCAGTCAGCACCTCGTCCCCTGGAGCCTGCAGGTTGGATTTGGAGTAAGGAGTGCGTTGACCTACAACTCCCATCCTTTAAATCAGATTCTCTTGATTTGCTTGCTTACTTGTTTTAAAACACTTTCTCTTCCTTGCAAATGTGTGTCGTGTCACACATAGGCCTGAGGGTTTGAATTTGCTTTGAATAAAAGCTGCCCTCACCGTTTATTTGGTTGTGGCCTAGGTAGGTTAGTAATAAATCAAAACCTAAGTAAACTAGTAACTAAACATTTCCATGAATGCATAGGTTACTTTGCTTTAAATAGCTCTGTAGCCTTTTTTTTTAAGTCAAACTTTCAGGATTTAACTCTGAATGGCTAACCCTAGGAGTCAAAAGTAGAGAATATTGATTAGGGGTGTGCAGCCTTTGTGGTGGGTAAAATTAAGGATGCTATGATTTAAAGGAACCTCCGTGTTACAGCAACCATTATATTTCTTTCAGCATGGTTTTTACTGTTGACCTAGAACTATTGAGTTTCTGTGACTTTGGGGGAAAAAAAGATCTTTCCATTTTGTCAGTATGCAAAGTAGTGATATGTTCTAAGGATTAATGAATTAATTGCTTTAAATGCTTAATATGGTACTATTATACTTAGGCTTAACTTATTTTTATGTTTTCTCATTTACTGAATAGAGCACTTAACTTTCTCATGGGAAATTTGGGGTACTATTAGTAGAAATTCCAAAGCATAATGCAACAATAAGTGTTTCTTTTCAGTATTTATTTGCGACTTAGTGCCTCATAAAACAACTAAAATGATTGGCTCTCTGCAATTATGTTCTTTCCATCTTTCAAGGAATCTCTTTCCTGTTTATATTTGATTGAATTATGAGATTTTACTGTTTGCCAGGCACTAAACTAGATGCTGGGGATATAATGATGAATAAGCTATGATCCTGCCCTCAGAGAATTCCTGTTTTTTGTGTGTGAGAAAACTAGTAATTAACTCAGAATTCGGCAGCCTCAGAAAATATTAGGTCGATACTTCCATTAACAATAATTTTTCTAGTATATCTTTTTATTCTCTAAAAATTTCTTCCTCTTTTCTATACTGGCATACTGACGTCACCAACTTGGAGTAAAAGTAATCCAGGCTAGAATTGAAGGAAAATTAATCATTTTCTCTGGTCAGTGCCATGATCAACTGCATAGTCACTGGTCACCTGCCTATTGCAAGTTTAGTTCTAAGCTACGAAGTTCTAGCCAACACACTCATATTGTGCTATCATCTTTCTGTAACCTTATTTTCCTGTAGGCATGAGCCTTAACTTTTCAACATTTCTGAAATTCTCACAAAACCAATGTCACAGTTTTTGCTAGGTAAAAACCACTTAGCCACAATTCATAACAAGAATTATATTTATCCTCTCTCTGCTTCACACTGTGAGGAGAGTCTGGGATGCTGGAGTTTAAGATAAGAAAAAAAAAGTAATTTAGTAGGCAAATTAAAACTATGATAGTCAAGAGGATATGCATATAACCTTTTTCTGTGTATCTCCATTAAAAATAATTTATTTGAGGGTCTGGCCCTGTGGTGTAGTGGCTAGTTCAATGTGCTTCGCTTCGGCAGCCTGGGTTCACAGGTTCGGATCTCGGCGTGGACCTATACCACTCATCAGCCATGCTATGGCAGCGACACACATATAAAGTGGAGAGGAAAATTGGCACAGATGTTAGCTCAGGGCTAATCTTCCTTAAGCAAAAAAAGAGAAAGATTGGCAACAGATGTTAGCAGGGCTAACCTTCCTCAGCAAAAAATAATAATAATAATAGTTTATTTGAGAACATGGTTAGCAAGGAAAAGATGAAAAAGATATTTAAAAATTTTTACAAAAGGTATAATAGAAGTGCCAAGTGATAAAGTATTAGCGTATTCATGGTTAGACACAGTTTCAGGAAAGTGTTCATTAAGATGTGAAGTCAAGAGGAAATAATGTAACATATGAATATTGTATACAAAGAGAAAATACATTTTATATAGCTCTCCGAAAAGAATACATAGTTTTCTCCTTCTACCTTTTTTCCTTCTTTCTAAGTATCTGGGCAATATCCTGAGACCTTGCTTTGATGGTGTTTTAACCCAAGTGAATACCAGCTGAATCTGACTTAACAGAAGGCCCTTTGGCCAGATATTAATGAAAGTCACGTGGCTGTGGCCCAGGACAGTTTCACGTCTCTCTGCATCATACGGGGCACTTCCCTGGTATAATCCACACGTTCACAGCTCTTCACATTCAGCCAAGCATTTCCTGAGAGCCCCTTCATGCTCAGCTCTGTCTATGGTGAGGACTGCGAGGAAGGCTTTAGAAAGTAAGGGCAAAGCTTTCCTGTGGGACAGACACCACATGAAATGTATTTCACTGAATTCTCACAACCACCCTGGAGGCAGGTGTGATGACCCTTATTTGCCACTTGGGAATGCGGTTGGCAAGGTGAGATGCCTCTCTGAGGAGTCCGTGGCTGTGCAGGCAGGACTCCTGGGGTGTACCGTTAACTGTCATACCACTGCTCTCCCAACAACAAAACCGTCAGGCCTCTGCTGGGGCTAGACACTCTTATACCCAACCAGTTCTCTAGATCCCATTGTAAGTTAAAGTATGGGTGAACTCTGAGATGATTGACCTGTGTGGCCCTGAAACATTTCCTGTCTGATTAACCTTGGCACAAGAAGCTGTACAGATCCATGTCCTGGTAGCAGCTCTACTTCAGGACACGCAGGGCAACTTAAATTGAAAAAGGAATTTTCTGGGTGGCAGAGGCAGCGGTTTCAGACGCCCCCCATCCCCTACTTCAGGCACAAATACTGCAACAGCAGGGCCCTCCTAGAGTCTACACCATCGGGGTGTGACCCCATGCATTTGATATTCACATGTCTGATGCTCAAGCCTCAGGGGAAACCTCACAGAAATCCACCATCTTCTCTCAAAGAGCAGATCTGCCATTGTGGTCCCTCAGGAGTCCTGTGCTGGTGGCAGACATCTCTGGAGAGATGGGGCTGTTGTGTAAATCTCCTTCCCTTTCTCCTAGGTACAAGAGTTGATCTCGTAAAAGGTAGCTATTGCTGGCAGAATTTAGCACTCTCTATAGGCCTGTGTTCTAAAGTTTGAAACATCTGAGGATTTTTCCAGAAGTTAGATTTGAAAAGTTTCATCTATTCTCACATCTCTCTATTAGAAGATTATGAATCCGTGTCTTCTTTTGTTAATTTCTAAAAATGATTAATTGCACAAGGAACAGAGATAGCATTTTTGTGTGAACTATACTCTTCCTTTTTTCACTACCTCCTCCAATTCTCCCCTCCCTGCCTCCAGCAATTTCTGGCCTATTTCCTAGAGGTCGGCTCATTGCCACATTAGGGTCTTCGCTGCTCCTTCTGTGCCAGGAGGGTGCTGCCACAGCGGCCCCCAGAAGGTCTCGCAGTGCCAATTTTCCCTGTAGACCTGTCCGAGAGACACCTGTGGGACTGGAAAGGGATTTGGTCCTTTAAAAAATGGTCTGTTTTAAGAAACTCTGTTTTAAGGAAGGGTTGTCTACCTTTCCTATTTCCTTCCCCACATGAAAGGAAAAAGGAAAGAAATAGTCAAATTATTTTGAGGATACTCTCTCATTTCTGTTAGGCACAAAATCATAGTTCTCTTTCAAATGGTTACTGACTGGAAAAAAGATTGTATATACTCAGGCTGAGTGCTATCTGTGTTTTTATCAAGTTCTTTTGTCTTCTCTGCTCCCTCATGCATCTCCTGTAAAGAGACAGATCACAGATTGATTTTAAAAGACGTTAAGAATGTCCTCAATCTCTGCAGAGTGGTATTTTATCATTGTGTTGGCTACTAGTTCATTTCCATTTATTATTGCTGGTTTCGATAGCATGTCATTTTCATCTGAAAGTTGTTTGCAGACTCTAAGAGGGTTGCAGGTAGCTTGTCTTGCTTTGTCTCCATGGTAAATGAAGCTCTGTTAGAGGAGCTGGGGAACACGCGGGAGTCAGGAGCTCTGCTGTAACCTCAGGAAACAGCAACCACAAAAGACAAAGGAGGAGCATATGGCTGCAGCTGCCTTTACCAAGGCAGAGGAAACCCAGTGACAGGTGAGGTGGGGCAGGGCAACGGTGAGAGCTGGGGGAGGACCGTGCTGAATGCTGGAAGCTTCTCCCACTGGAGCTATAGAAGCACTCTTGTTTCTGGTGGGAGTGGCAAGATCTCATTCACAGAAGAGGTCTTGTGTTCTTTTAAGGAGTAATCAAGTCTGAAGTGCTTTGTATCATTTCACCCTACCTACAAGTTAAGGAATAGACTCGTTCTCACCCAAAGTGCCTCCTTACCCTCTGAATCTGTCAATATTCCTTCATCACTCTTGATTTTAAAATCCCTGCCAGATGCCTTTCTATAAAGCCTTTGGCATCATTTTCTTTTGTGAAAAAAAATAATAGCAATTAATAACCAGAGTTTGTTGAGGGCTTCAGTGCCAGGCATTGCCTTTTACGTACAATATCTCATAAGTCCCACACCAAATACTACAAGTTGGTGTTATTCTGCCCTGCAGATCAGGAAAGCTTGGAGGCAGATAAGTTGCTCAAGTTCACACAGTGGAGAGCCGGGATTCCCAGCAGCCCTGCCAGGCTTCAGGGCCCACACTTTGAGTGTGTATGGGGGGCGGGGGGTGGCTTTCACACATCTCCAGTATCTTCAGTTTCATATGCAAATATTTATTTCTAACACCCTCTTTAGAGAGAGACGAGGTTGAAAGTAAGAAGTTGTAGGTGTTTAAATATGAGCACTAATATTCATGAATATATGGTCCAGACCACCTCCATGAGGCCAGTCTTGGAATGAGAGCTGCAGAGGGTCAGACCCAGGAGATGCCAGCAGCCATAGTGTCCGTCCTTCAGCCTCTGGTCTTTTTCTGCAGCATAAACTAGTCGCGACTATATGATATTGAAAATGTGTGTTGTATAAGGCTGACACAGCATGAACAATCTTATTAAGAGTGTTCATGACAAATCAGGAGCCTCAGTCTCTGCTTACTGAGGTGTGCAAACTTCTGAGAACAGGTTTTTCTTTTTCCTAATGCTTTGTAGAGACTCGTATTTTTTTATTGCAAAAGCTTTATGGTTTCTTGTTCAAGAAAATATGTGCATCTTGTTCAAGAAAATACAAGCACAAATTTGTAAGAAAAAGAACCCCTGTTTTGCTAAATCAACAATAGGAGTTGATTACTTACATCATGCCCCTACAAATTCTACCACCTGGAAAAAGGGCAATTGTGAAGCCTCTATTGTCTAACCTAGTTTAGAATTAGCATAATCCATGTTCTTTTTCTTTGTCCTTAACTCAACATTTTCTCTTGCTTGATTTGAATAACAAAATAGCCTGTCCTGTTTGGATGATAAGAAATTTCTCATCTATGCCTTATTCAAAATGTCTTGGATCTTTTATATACTAATACCTATCAAACATTTTATTTCTTTCCATAATTTATCTGTTCTGTATTATCCATCTCCTGCTAATTCAGATCTCATCAGGAGAAGTGAAACAAAGCTTACTCCAACCATTATTCCTTCTTGAGTTGTATTATAATGTCAGCACAGCCCTATTTTAAGATCCTAAGCTCAAAAGCTCATTTTTAAGGGTGTGAATCTGTCTAGACTACAATCTCAAAGCAGCCCTGGAAGATAGAGAAAAAATTTAATGTTCTTTGAAATGTTATTTTTAAACTTAAAAGCAAATTTATATAATATTATCCATTATTAATTCTGATAGCTCCTACCTGTAAATAGGTAATCTCTAAAGTTTCATTTTTAGGCTATTCTTTAAAAAATTTTTTAAAAAGTTGTTTTTCCATCGAAGTGACATTAAAGGTGATGGTAAGGGTCCTAGGCTAGCTCACAAAACTGTTTAACCTACACTGAGCCTGAGTCCGGGTCTCCCCTGAGCCCTGGCCTGTTGGGGGATGAGGGTAGGGGATGTGGCAAAAGCCTTGCGGGTGTTCACAAAACCTCCCCACCCACCCTAGTTTAGGCTTCTGTGACTTCTCCCCTTGGCCATTCTTCAGGCCACTGCCAAATCAATCTTTTCTACAACCCAGCCCCGGTTATGTCACTATCTTGCTAAAAAGCCTTCAATGAGTTAGAAGAGACAATTGAATTGAGACAGGACTTCAGAATCCTGCACAGTCTGCTCTCAACCCACGTTTCTAGACTTTATCACTGGTTTCCTCCCCCAGCTAGCGCATGCCCTGTATTCAGATCCACCTGGGCCACCCCCAGTTTACCAGGCGTAATTCAAGGTTTCATTCTTGCCCTTCATCTCTACTTATTGCTCATTCCCATCCTTCAAAATCTAGCACCAAGGCAACGTCTATGAAGTCTTTCCAAACCTTCAAGTCAGAAGTCGTCATTCTCTCCTCTGAACTCTCACAGAACTTTATATGTTTCTTATGCATTGTTTTCATTCAATTTTGTATTCATTCAACAAATAGCACAAGACTTTGCTATAGTTCTGTTGTTCCTGGATTTTAAAAACTGGGATATTTAACCAACTAATACAGTGAAAATTAGAAAACGTCTACTTCCTAAATTGATTCCAGTGACTTTATTTTTTATGAATCCCACTTAGAAAGATAAAGAAAGAGGCCTGACTGCTGTGTGGTTGCAGTTCTGATTCTGTTGCTCTCCCTGAATCATTAGGTAATTGGGATGGGGTAGAGTGGTCCTAGAAGCTCGCCATGATGGTGGCTTAGGGAGGAGAACAATGAAACACATTTGTATCAGTTTGTTTTGATTTTTAAGTAAAAATATTCTGTGGGGAAGTTAAAACTCATTTTATTGTGCTTTATTCTGTTAGTCAAATGATGCCTTGCTGGGGTTTATAATGGGAAGTGGGACTTCTGACAGGGATAGCTTTCAGTTAGGAAATTCCCCCTCTGACAAACTTAAAAGCAAGAGAATAAAGGAACTCCCCTAAGTGGAAAACCCAGAGATGGCCCTCAGGGGGGATTTGAGCCGGAGGTTTATGAAGTCTCAGACTTGTAGCTTGACTTCTTTGAAAAGCTCTTGCCTTTCTCGTCCTGTGTGTGCCAGCTTTGACCTTGTGGGAGTGAGACGGCCACCAAGAGCTCCCAGGCTACCTGTTTCCCAGCTCCTGTGGAGGAAGGGGGAGGGGTGAATCTTCTCTTTCCCCAACCATTGAACAAAATTCCTGAGCTACTCTCTGTTACACCAAATTATATCACACGTCCCTCTCTACCCTTTGCCAGGAGAAAGCCATCCTGGCCTGCCTGTGGCGCTGGGGGTGGTACTGATCCACCCAAACAAGACAGATATTGATGTGGTAAACACAGTGTCCCCTCCAAGGCAGGGTTGGAGGACAGGACTCCTGGGGAGACTGTGACTAACCTGAGGGCAACATGAGGTCATTGTACCTGTAAGCTGAGGAGAAGAGACAGGGAGCAAGCAAGGGGTTCATTTCTCTTTCTTCAACCTCTTATTGAGTACTACTGTGTGCCAGGCATTAGACTAGGTGCGGGGGTTGCAAGGTGAACAAGACAATTTCAGCTTGTGACAAGTGCAGTGAAAGAAAGGACAGAATGACTCACAGAGATAGGAGGAAGGTACTTTAGAAAAGATAACTAGATTTCAGAAAGAAAAAGAGGAGGGAAAAAAACCAAACTTTGCCCCTTTGTAGTTTTGCTGAGGGCATTGACTGACTTGCCGCCCAATGAAGGCCATTAGTGCTTAAGCAGAGGTGTCCAGACCCATCTGGAAAGTCACAACGTAAGCTTCCCCCAATTCTGCTGGGTCATCACAGTTCCTGCAAACCCAGATCAGCCTTCCTGGCTCTCCCAGTGTCTCTCCTTCTTGGTCCAGCCCTTCTTTCTGAAATGCAGAAGGGAAAGAGAAGTATAAGAGGAGCTGAAACCAGGAGCCCTCGCCCAGCCGGCACCCCACCAACTCCTGTCCCCTTTTGATCTTATCAGAGCAGCAAGTGCAGTGTTCCATAGGGACTCCTGTTGAACAGGACCTTTAGAAGAGTTCCCTACTAAAAATGCTCCTTATTGAAATTTCCTGATGTTGCATCGTATTTGAGCTGCTTGAAATGCTGTTTCAATAGTGTTTGGCTTAGAATATTCATAGCTTTGTGATGCTGTTTTTACCCTCAGCACATATACACACAACTTTAAACTTTTCAAAAATGTGTGCGATTGAGATCTTGTCCATCAATTTCTACCTAACAATAAATATATAAGACTCTGTTTGATCTTTGCTTCACTGGAAGTGAAACTAACCATCTAAAGAATTCTTAAGATCAAAATATTCTTTCATGTATGTAATTAAGTGCAGAGAAAAAAATGATATTGTGAGGTTCATCAGTGAACTTGAGGGCTATTTGTTTTTGGCAAAGGGATCACTAGTGATTTTATGCTTTTGAATAGAAATTATATTGTCTGTGGTTTTTCTAGTTCGTTCCAAGAGCATTTTTGAATTGTTGGTAATTTTTAGGCCATATATCAAAGTTTGGCTTTGGAGGAGGTAGACAGTCTCTATTCTAGAACATTTGTGTATGTTGTAGCCTTCAACATTTATTAGATTGAAATTAGATTGAAATTAGTTTTGAGAGCATTAACTACAATATCCTGTTACTTAGAAAATATTAAAGACTCTTTGGCTGACATTAGCCATATGGTACCAAATAGCATCATTATAACTTGATTTTATAACTTGACCAAGACATTCATAATGTGGATGACAATGAAATGAGAAGAAACAAGCTAAAGGTTAAAAAAAAAAAAAAAAAAGACCAAGATGAACATACTAAATGCTAAATAATAGAAAACACATCTGTTCTGAAGTTAGAAAATTGTTCAACAAGTTGTCTGTTGAGGTTTCCATAAGCAGTATTCCTGTCTCCTAGTATAACCAGACATTTTCCATGGTGTTCTGTTTAATTTACCGTGTGTTCCTGACACAATAAAGTTTAAGGATCATCATGGGGCTGATAGAAGGCCTTGTGTGTTTAATCTTATGCTGAAGGACAACTGATAGAAGCAAGGCATCAGGACTCCCTTTAAGTAAAAGCATCTCGTCATTCAGCATTTAAGGGTTAATACTTAATTTAATCCGTGAAGTTTTACAGAAATTGTTTATAATTCTCATTGAGGAAGTTGCTGAAGAGCATTTTCTTTTCACTGCCCCCCTCCTTCTATTTAAATGGAACCTGGCACATGGGAATTCAAGTTTCTGTTATTTGATGATTATTTGACTTATGGGAGGATTTTCTTGACTTGCAAAATGATTCATGGCAGTGTCTTTTAAATCAGGACTTTGGACCCTGCTTAGTTCATCTCTTCTAAAAATGTTGGGCCAGTGTCTTTTGGACATATGCCTTTAGGATCCACAATTTCCAGCGTTTGTGAGGCTGAGGTCACTAGACGTGTTAGGAGGCCCTGCTTTTCTTCCCTCTGAACAGCCTCCTTCAGCTTGATTGTGACAGCTCCTTCCCTCATTATGAATTGAATTATGAATCATGAATGTGAATAAAATCACATTCACAGTATTACTTACAGCTCTGCAGCACCCAGCTCCGTTACTTCTGTTAATAGTGCCATCGTCCCCCAGGTCACCCAGGCTTAACTCCTTAGTCATTCTTGAAGTATATCCTTTTCTCCCTGAATCTACCCCGACAGCTACCAAGTGATAATTGTTCTGCGAGCAAAGCATCTCTACCATATCTTCTTCCTTTCTGTTGGATAGGTAGCATGATGCACTGCAAGATACAGAAAAGTTGATTCAGGGTACCTCTCGAGAGCCCCGTCTTCAGAAGGATCCTGAGGCCATATCCAAGCTCTTGGTAGGAAATCCATTAGCAATGTCTGCAGTGGTAAAGAAATAGAGAGACTCAGCACACAGGCCACAAATTTGTTGTGACTAGTGTAGTGAATGAAGCCTTGGATTTTGGAATTAAGGAGACCTGGATCTCATCCTTGGTTCTAAAACTTAGTAACCATTTCAACACGGGCAAGTCATTTATCTTCCCTGGGCTTTATTTTCTTATGAGTTAATTAGGGATCATCGGTTAACTTAAAATGAATTGAATCGAATTAAACTGAACTTGTATTTATTAAATATTTCCTGTGTATAAAGCAAATTTAAATTTGTTGTTGATCATTATAAGGAACAAATGACAGATATTACTCTTCAAAGTGCTATACAGAAGGTAAATCGTTCTATTATGTTCAATTTCTTTTGCCAATGTCCTACCTTAGGCTGTCATTACCTTCCTCCTGAACAGTTAGCTTCTGCACTATTCTCCACACAAATGCTCCCTCAAGAAAAATTGTTCTGTATGATAAAGCAAGGCATTGATCATGCAATTCCTCAATTCCCAAGGCATTGTCCCTTTCATGGCAGTGATTCCCCCTTATGGAAATGCCCCCTTATTCATGGGGGATACCTTCCAAGATGCCTAGTGATGCCCAAAACCAGAGAGTGCTGAGTCCTATATATACTATGTTTTTTCCTATACTACATACCTATGATAAAGTTTAATTTATAAATTAGGGACAGTACGAGATTAACAATGACTAGTAATAAAACAGGGCAATTATTCTGTATACAAATAAATATACTGTAATAAAAGTTATGTGAATGTGGTCTCTGTCTCAAAATATCTTACTCTACTGTACTCACCCTTCTTCTTGTGATGTTGTGAAATGATGCAAGGCCTCCATGGTGAGAGGAAATGCGGTGAATCGTGCAGGCATGGTGACGTAGTGAATTTTCCGTTTAATATTTTTGGACCTCGGTTGACCGTGGAAAGCAAAACCACAGATAAGGGGGAGACTACTGTAATTGCTTTCCAATCTCTGATCCCAACATCCTCCTTCAGGGGCACCGTGAGCAGCCGGTCAAGCCTGAGGAGAGGGATATTGGCTCAGGGTCGAGAGGAGAGGTCTGAGAGGCAGTAGAGGGACGGGCAAGAGAAGCTGCACTTTTAACTGCCAGCCTGTCTCTCTTTCTTCTAAAGTTCTACCCCTTTGCTCGCCCACTGCCCCCCACCTCTGCCATCTTATCTATGCTGTCTTTTCCTACTTATGTCTCCTCTGTTATATCCTTCAGTTTTCATCACCCTATTTAAATCATAATATGGAATTGGAGTGTACTTTTATAATCTACTGTGTTTACTGAATTAATTTTATGTCCTCTGTTCTTAATTTTACAAGTGAGAGAACATTTCCTTATTTCTCATTTCTTTATCACTCTCTCAACACCTACCTTAAACACGCACACACACACACACAAACTTTGTTGAGTTTTTTCCTTATGCTGAGTTTAATTTTCTCCTGTGGCTTGCTAATTCTCATCTAAGAAAAAGTTCCCTGTTCTTGTTTAAAATAATGAACTCGGCTGATGGATTTAAATTATGACTGAATTAACAGAATTTTTATGTCTGCACATCTTTCCACTTTCTATAAAGCAATAATTCTCAACAGGGGCCAGTTTTGCCCCCCAGCAGACATTTGGCAATGTGTGGAGACGTTTTTGCTTATCACCACCAGGGGTGGGAGGTGATGCTATGGGAATTTAGTGGCTAGAGGCCAGGGATGCTGCTAAACATCCTACAGCGCACAGGACACCCCCCCACAACAAAGAATTATCTGACCCAAAATATCAATGGTGCCAAGGTTAAGAAACCCTTCTGTAAATTAGTGTAAGCCTGTACAATGCTCATACAAAAAACTTGGTGAATAGTTTCTATGAAATGAATTTACATGAATCTAAAACCTCTTAAAGCTAAAGGAATCAACTTATACTCTCTAGCCGTAACCACATTTCTTTAGCCATGTATTGTATTACCCAAATCATCTAGAATTTACATTGCTAGCATTCAGTGATTCCTTCTTTCTTATTTATGTTAACATTACTTCATTTTAATTCTTGTGACATATTTTTCCAAGATGTTGTGTGCTAATTAGCGAAGAGGAAAATACTTGGTAAATGTATTTAATGTAATTTAATAGAATAGGTATGATTTTAGAGAAAGCTGAGGATATTTTTATTGGTTTTAATTTATATTTTAAAAAATACTTGTCAAATGTTCTTTATGAATTTGATTATAAAATTTGCTAGATGTTTATTCCAGTGTGTCCATTTTTCCCAAACTATCAATACATCTAAAGTGAATTTCATTTAAACAGCCTGTGATACAGAACTGAGAGTGCATCTTTTACTAATAGCGTCCTTCTTGTCCTTATTTATATATCCTGTTTTTTCAAAATGATTATTGCTTTAAATATTCATTCCTCACCTTGTCATTTCTTATAAGCTTCCAAGATTTTAAGTTATGGGCCAGTGACCATATCGGAAGAGTGATAAGTTGTGAAGATTGACTCTCCATTAACAGAGTTCAATGTTGAGTTAAAATGTGCACAAGTTAATCCAACACATATTTAATGATTTACATATTCATCACTGTGCTACCTGGTAATTAGGCATGTGGTAAGCAGTTCAGAGAAATTACTATAATTAGCCTTCCTTCTACACAGCCAAACCACATTTTTATAAGGTTGTTTTTTTCTTTTTCCTGCTTGCATAGTTAGTTCTCCAGTGCCTGCAATCAGCATCGGTGTTGACATTCTCTCTCGTATTGTACTGTGTACACTTTCTGTACACTTTAGTTGTCCTTTCTCTCTCTCTCTCTCTCTCCCTCCATACACACACACACTTCTTTTTCTCATGCACACATACTTACATGAAAACTAACACACTCAAACTGTTCCCTCTCTTGAATTATTATCCTGGGCCTTGGGAACATTAGCAATAAGAAGATGATTGGCAGATGACACCAATATCTCCTCTTTTTATCATCATTTTGTAATATGGTTGAAATCATCATTCTTGTTTGGGAAAAGGGAGGGTGTAAACTAGAACCCAAGTTGTACCTCAGTGTCAGTCTTTGTGTATGTGTGTTCCCCCATAAGCAGAGCATCACTTTCAGCCCATAACCTAAGAAATTAAAGCATCATGTTCTAAAGCACAAGAGCTTAAAGCTGTAACTAGACTGTAGCACACAAACAAAATGGTGCTAAGCATCCCACTCCTCCATTGTACTTATTTTACCCATTCACACTTGGACAAATTTTAACGTTACAATTCACAATTCCTTTTAAACCAATCCGACAATACTAAAGTTTTTTCCTTCACTGTTGTTGCAAATATACTAAAATAGTGAGACTGCAGCCAATTTTGATTCTCCTTATTTACAAATGAAATCTTCTTAGTATAGGAAATTTTTACTGCTAATGTTTCCTCTTACTTATTAGTAAGAGCAAGTTTTTCAGAAATTTCTATTTACGCTTATGCTCACAGGATTTAATTAAATATCTTCTCAAGACTTGGGGTCATGAGAACAATGTTTCATTTCTCTTGTGAAGCTTTTCCTGGAAAACTGGGCAGGGCCCACTACTTAGCTGACAATTGAAGAGAAATCTTACTGTGGCCTCCTTTTCCAGGATAAGACATTTATAGGTATTTTGTAGTTTCAGGAAATAATCTTCTACCTGTAATTAGAATTTATTTAGGCTTTCACAGACTTTGTGTGTTCAAACTTGCCCTTTGGAAGAGATGATGGAAGGGAATCAAAGAAAACCAAATTAAAAGGAAAGGATTGGGGCCGGCCCCATGGCCGAGTGGTTAAATTTGCACACTCCACTTCGGCGGCCCAGAGTTTCACGGGTTCGAATCCTGGGCATGGAAATGGCACCGCTCGTCAAACCATGCTGAGGTGGCATCCCACATGCCACAACTGGAATGACCCACAACAAAAAACACACAACGATGTACTGGGGGGCTTTGGGGAGAAAAAGAAAAAATAAAATCTTAAAAAAAAAAAAAGGGGTTGGGGCTGGCCCCGTGGCCGAGTGGTTAAGTTCGCGCGCTCCGCTGCAGGCGGCCCAGTGTTTCGTTGGTTCGAATCCTGGGCGCGGACATGGCACTGCTCATCGGACCACGCTGAGGCAGCGTCCCACATGCCACAACTAGAAGGACCCACAACGAAGAATATACAACTATGTACGGGGGGCTTTGGGGAGAAAAAGGAAAAAATTAAAAAAAAAAATCTTTAAAAAAAAAAAAAAAGGGGTTAAGCTAACCAGCCACATCTGCGCCACCTTGGTGTCTTGTGCTGTTTTAGATCATGTATTTTATATGTAGGTAACTTAATATTTTCATATATATTTGAAGACCTCTGCAATATTAGTAATCATGCCTGGTTGGATGAAGATGGTCTCTCAATTCTGAATGAAATTTAATTATTATAAACACAAAAATTAAGAAGGAACATTAAAACATAGTAAACCAATCCTCTAAGTAGTTGAACGTCAAATACAATTTTATCAGTTACACTCTGCATTATCAGCTGTGTATGCTTTTTTAGTATTTCCTGAGTCAAGTTAATTGCTGTTCTCAGGGGTTTTTAAGTGGGCCATTTGGAAGTTTTTTTGTTTCACTTTCATGAGAGGGGAAGACTGAGCCCACTGCCTACCATCACCACCAATAAAATTCCTCAACTAATGATCAAAGTTAGTTGATGTACTACTTAAAAATGAGTCTATTTCTCATTTTCCCCCTATAGTTTAATAGCCATAGATAGGATAGAAGTTCTCCATAATACACATTATTGTGACTCTGCTTGCCATGACCTAAGCAATATTGCCAAAGTATTCATTCTGCGTGTTGGTTCATTCATCCCTTTGATATTCATTGAACTCCCGAAAAGTCATATTCGCTTTTTTCTCACCCACTATCTAATCTAGCCAGTTTACTCACACTTGGCCCCTGCCCTCCATTCTTCTACAGTGGCTGGGTCCAGGCACTTCTCATTTCTCGTGGCATTATGAGCCATCCCCTGGCTGGTTTTTCTTGCCTTCAGCCTTGCACTTCTTAACTCTATCCTTCACGTTGTATCTTAGTGCTCTCTCTAAAATGCAAATCTGATCAAGTCACTCTCATTCTTTAAAATACTTCAATAGATTAAAGAGTTTTCTTACCACCCTTTCTCCATCCCCTGAGGATAAAATCTGTGCTCCTTTAAATGGTCCCGAACACCCTACATCATCTGGCCCTTACCTGCCTCTCTAGACTCCCCTTCCTTCATTTCCCTGTTATGATTGAATGACAGTGATGAATGGCTTTAGTTCTCCACTCCAAACACTCTGTGCTGCCTTAGACCTCTCCTGCCCTTGACAATGCGTTCTATAGTCTGGGGTATCTTCTCTCTTCACTTAGTTTATCTCTACAGGTTCTTCAAATTTTACCTCCAGTTTGACCTCTTCCATAAGCCATCCACCCACACCCAGATGAAATTTGTCTCTTTTCTGAGCCTCCAAGCCCCAATACACACCTCTGTTTTCTGTCCCAGCACATCTGCCACGTCATGTCCAAATGATCTGTGAATGGATTTTTGTCTCCCTCTAGTCGAAAGATTTACCTAAGCTGAGGACCATACCCTCTTCATCTTGGCATGCTACTGCTGAGCACATCAGAGGAATAAGAGAATTTCTTTGTGGGGCTTTACCAGATTCCTTGATAAGAAGGACATTACTGTTTTCTATGTACTTTTAAAGAAAATAGATCTTCTTCATTTGTTTTCTTCTACTTAAGTTCTAATAGCGTATTTAAAATTTTTCACTTACTTTTACTTTTCTTTATTATTGCTGCATGCAGTCTAACCAAAGTCTCTCAGAAACCTGTATGTTCTAGAGGCAAAGTTTATCAATTTTCTACCCTATTTCAAAATAAATATTTAAAGTATTTCTTTCCCTTTGGGGCATATATATGTTTAACATCTTTTCCCTGAAATTTTTCTGAACAATGATGTCAAAGTAATGCATTGGACTTATATTCTTCTAAGAATGTTTGCAAGTAATGGAGTGTGGTTAATTAAGTTCTGGAGGAGAAAAAGAGCAATTTTTCTTGGGAGAGGTTTAGATTTATGTGAACTAGAAAAAAACATTCATGAGAAGGTCAAGCAAGCACTGCCAGTAATCTACAATCTTGGTAGTGCTTTGGAATTGTCTTGTGTAGTATTGGTAGAATTTTTTAAAATTTTCTATTGGTGGTAATAGATGTAATAGTCCATTTTTTAATTAAAAATTGATTTATTTTACTTTAACTGAAAAATGTATTCATTATGCTAAAAGTGAGTTTATCCTCACGTTTACACAATGTAGGCAATTCCTGATTTTTTGCTATACTATATGGATACTGAGTAATAGAATTACTGTAAAACGGTTACATTTTCTCAGAAAATAGATTCTTTACTTGTATTTTTTTCTAAAATCTTGACATAAAGTAATTCGTAGAAATAGCTAACTAAATGCTATAAATATGAAGACGTGACTAACCATCTCTGATATCATTTAAGGAAGATAATTTGCTCAAGGAAACTGGGAATGAGGGTAGTGCGTACATTGATTATATAGAGGACCTGCTGTACTTTAAAATAGATCCAGCATGGAAAAATACACCTACGTGGTAACTGAAATGGGGCTGATCTAAAACTAAATGCTGTTCCAAAGAACTGTGAAACATCTAACCACAAGTGGTCTTCAGTTGTTAATATGTATAAAGGTATATTAAGGATAATTCTGAATGACCAAAATATATTTAAAAACCCACCCAAAGAATTTTTATCTGAAGTTTTTTTCTTTCCTGTAAGAAAAATATGCATTCAGGATTACTTGAATATGGTTGACTTTTTAGTCATGCTCTAGTTTAGAATCACTCTTTCTGTTAATCATCATTACAGCATCTAAACAATTGAAAATGAGGGTCATAGTCTGGGAGGGTTTGGAGATGAGGCGTTACTGAAATCTGAGGTCTCTTCTCTGTCCTCTCTGCTGAGCATCCCCACAGATCAATAGCAGGCTTAGGGAGGCAGGAGGAATCAAAGTGGGTGAGGAGTGTGAGCACAGCTTTATTTTCAAGCCCCCACCCCCTCCTTGAACACTTTCTGGTACAGTCCCTTTGAACTTCCCGCCACTTTCCTGTGCACTTTTGTGCCTCCGTTCCTTTCCTCGTGCTGCTGCTTCTTTCTCTTCAGGAAACTCTTCAACTTGCTGGCCCCGCTCAAAGACGAGAATGGGTAGCGGAAGTAGGTGCTCCACGCACACTAGCTTTCTTCTCTCCTTAGTCCCAGGCTGGAGGAACCCTCTCCCCTCTCTGCTGTGAGAGCCCTTCTCAGAGTGTAAGGTGACAGTCACACTCTGGGGCTTTCGCACCAGACTGCAGCAAGTTCAAGTTCTGCTTCAGACGCCGTGTGAGCGTGTGGCCCTGTGTAAGTTTCTTACCAGGCTAAGCCTTAATTTCTTCATCTGTATAATCAGGTCATACTCACTCCTGGGTCATAGTGTTGAATAAAATAGTGCATGCACAGGAATTAGCATAGTGCCTGGCACACAGGAAGTGCTCAACGAATAGTAACTATTAATGACTTTGTCAAAGTTGTTAATGTGTCTGCCTTTCTTTTGTAAGGGTAGAAACAGTTTTATTCCTCTTTGAGTGTCTACAGTGTCTGGCACGTAGACATGCAAGTGGATGAATTAATGAATAAGTTTGGAGTGGTGGTTGTGAGTGAGCAGCAGGAATATTTCAAATCCTTCTGGAAAAGCTGCCTGCCCCCTCACCTCCTTTCCCTTTGCCTGCAGGAGTCCCTCTGCCTCCCTAGTAGTTCAGATCCCTGGAAAGAAACTACCCGGATAGAGTAGACGCCCTTGTTTTGAGTCTCATTTATCCATTTAGCATTCATTAAATAAATACCATGGGGCTCCTCCTATGTGTCCAGGCACCAGTTTCCATCTGAGAACAAAGTTCCACTTTTACACTGCTGGAAAGGAATTGATTTGTGCTTGTGTGTTGTTATGTCTGTAGCTGAGTCCATGCACTATGATGATGTTTTAGCATATTTCAGTTATGCCTCTTTCTTCCTCTGAGATATCAGGAGCTTTCCATTATCTGTCCAGCCAAGGATAATTTCCTTGAATCATCCAAGGCTATTTACCTTATGCTAAAATTTCCAAATGAACAGATAAAGATCCTGACGTGTCTAGCAGGAGGGGCTACCACACAGTGTTGCATATATGGAACAGGGAAATGAGATGTGGTTGAAGCAGAAACTGCTCATATTAGTAAGAGAGTTAACTGTGCCTTTACCATAAAAGAGCCCTTTTATATGACAAGGGTGGTCTAAAGCCCCTCATGGACAGTGAATGCCTTGAGGACGCAAATTGTATCCTGGACCTTAGTGGATCCTCTAGAATACTTGCTAAAATTTGTTTAATTATCTGATCACTTTCTTTTGGATACTGACATCCATCTGACTAACATTTTCTTAAGTCTAAGGCCCAGGAAAACCTCACAAATATATCAATAAATGGGATTGAAAAACTTGACATTGTTTCCCAATTATGTGTGTTAAGGATGATTCCATTGCATTAAATTAGTTTTAGAGATTTTTACTCATCACTGACTCATTTCAGATTTGTGCAGAGAGAGGAAGGTAGTTTACCTTGATTTTGACTCATACTCCGGGGGTTAAGAATTTAATGATTAAGGTAACAGTCATCAAAAGCTGTTGGAAGTAATGTAATAATGCCTATAGTTTTATTCTTTGTATTGTATTTTAATGGAATATCTTAAAGAATAAAAATGTAAAAAGCAAAAAAGTCTACCAGTGACTAATCCTTGTAGGTATTTAAGGCGGGAGGAGAAAGATTCTCTAGGAAATAGTGATGGTATAACATGTTGTGTCACATTCCCCTCAGTGAGATGACGGCACATTAGGGCATGAAAGTCCCTTATGATGTGTCCCAGCTGGTGCCAGCCAAGATAAGTTTCCTTGAACCATCCAAGGCTATTTACCTTCTGCTAAAATCTACCCTGTAGCATGTCATATCACCGAATATCTACATTGAAGTAAAATGATACAATCCCAGGGATTAGTAGAATAACAAAAACGTGGAAGAAAAGAAAACATGGGAAATCTCCCTCCATCTGCCCTGCTCCCTACCCCAATCAAGAGAATTTGAAAAAGGAAAAGAGGGCAGATGAGAATAAACAAATAGGGAAGGGGGTCTCAAATGATTAGCCCACTGAAGCCTGTTTCCGAATGAAGCTGTTTCCTCTCAGATGTAGGAGATGCTAGGGCAATGTGATGACAAACCACAGTAGTTTATTTTGCACACAGTTGTACTTAAAACATACCACAGTTAATTTTTTAATAGCAGCTTTATTGAGATATGCTCACATATCATACAGTTCACCCACTTAAAGTGTACAATTCAATAGTTTTAAAAATATATTCACAGAATTGTGCAGTTATCACCACAATCAAGCTTAGAACATTTTCATCATACCAGAAATGAACCCCATACCCATTAGGAGTCCCATAGTTCATTTTTATTCAAACAGAAGGAGAAAAATCCTATATTTATAAACCTGGATTTACAATATAGGCATTTTATTTTATAAAAGTAATGTTATAATTGAGGACAAGGCAACTATGACTTGTTATAGCTCTTACAAGGAAACAATAACTTGAAAGGTTGAAAGTTTTAAAATATAGATAGATAATCCAGTTTGGCTTTTTGTAAACATTGTTATGATTTAAAAAAAGATTTATAAAAATTCAACATTTTGTGGTATTTCCCTGAGACAGAACTCAACTGTACATTCTACCTAAGTCATGAGCATTATTGCTCATATCATTTCCAGAATCTATAATGTCTCCTACCTGATGAGAACATTCCTTGAAAACGCTTCGTGACCTTTTGTTTAAATATTATGTTGGATGGGTTCCTTACAATAATTAATTCACGGAACCTATAAAAGAAAAGGTTGGCCAATCAGAATGCAAAACAATTCTGTATGGCAAAATACAAGTTTAAAGTCAGGAGACAAAGAAAAAAATACTATGTTTGTAAAGCATGTGTCCTATAAAGGCCTAAATTTCATAATACACAAAACATTTACCAGTCAATAGAGAAAAGGACAAGCAATGGAAAAATGGATGAAGGATATGAACAGGCAGTTCACAAGAGAGAGTCTAAATGACGTAAATATCTGGGAAGAAAGTTTTCAATTCACTAAGTAGTAACAAAATGTAACTTAACTTAATCTCATTTTTACTCAACAGGTAAAGAAAGTGTTATGAAAGCATAAAGAAACTCACTCCCATACAAAGTTGTGGATAATGCCAAATGGCACCATTTGGTAAAAATTTTAAAGGCACATTTGTCTTTGATCGTTGATCCAGCAACTGTGTCTCTATAAATTTTGTGCACAAGTGTACAAAAGTATATGTATAAAGTTTATTTGTAATCACAAAAATCTAGAGAAAAAAAGTAAAAACTATTAACAGAAGTCTGGCTAAATAAATTACGATATGTCCATTTAATGGAATACTGCCTTATCACTAGTAAGAATTAGGTCAGCCTAAATGGGCCAGTGTGGTGGTAAGTTGTCCAATATCTATTGTTAAGTGGGAAAAAATATCAAAATATGAATATTGTGTATTATATTCCATTTTAATACAAAAGAACATATGCACACATATATGTACGTGTATGTATGTTTGTGTGTGCTTATATATGCACTGACATTTTATGACAGACTCTCAAGAAATTGTTATCAGTGATTACCTTTGCAGTGACGAACCAAGAGTTAGAGGAAGTAGGGGAGAGACATTTTTTAGTTTATGCCCTTCTTTACTGTTTGGATTCATTCTAAAAACTTTGTTTTGTGAAGTTTAAGAACATTTTCATATTTAAAAAGCAACACTTATGTATTACAGGAAATTGGAAATGCAGAAAAATATAAAGAAAATATTAAATGCAATCCCTTGACCTAGGGGGAAAAAACACTGTTAAAACCTGTCCAGAAATATTCTTTTAAAACACTTATTTGCATACACATGCACACTATACCATACCCTCTGTTTTGTAATCTACTTTTTTCACTTGCAAATATTCCATGTCATTAAATACTCTTTTAAAATACATTTTAAATGAATTGTCATTATTAATTGTATGGGTACGATAGGCTGTTAGTGCATTTTCTCTTCGTTTCTCTTCATAAATTGAAAGAAAAGCTTTGGGAGAAAGCAGTGATCAAGGTGGGAAGAGGTTTGTAAAAATAAAAATGGTATACATGAGGTTTGGATGGTGAATCAGAGGATCAAAGCCAAGTTCCTTCTTACAAAATAACATGTATCTCCAAATCTTTTTTTAAAAACAAAGGTGAGGGAATGAATCAGGATCACGGAATGTCATCTACTGTATTCCTAACAAAATTAACAGAAAGTAATTTAAATAATTAAAAGAAAAATGAAAAAAAATGAATAAGTTATTAGCTGCATTCAAACAAAGAAAGAGGAACAAGTCTAATTCATACATTTTAAAAAGTGTTCAACAAGGAAAGACAGAAAATTCTAGTGTGACACAGCATGGCGTGGCTCCTAACTCCTAATTTGGGATGATTTATTGCTATCTTTTACTTTTTTGCACTGTTTGAATTTTTATAATGAATATATGTCATCTTTATAAAAATAGTAAATCCATTACAAAACACTTTTGATAATTATTTTCAAGAAAAAGTGGAAAATTATGCATAAAATGTTTGTGTTTTGCATGCATAAACAAATTTTCTCTACTAAGTGGAGCCCAATAGACCTCACTAGAATCCTGTGGTTGCTAAGAGACTATCATGCACAATGTCTTCTCTCTCAGACTAAATGATGTTTTAGGTTTCTTTAATTTTTATCAGGTACATGTTGTGCCAAGAAGGATGAGGAGAAGAAGATTGCTTGTCTGTTTTCTAACAAGAACAGATTTTTAAAAATTATTTAAATACATTTCTGCTAATATTTTCAGAAAGGAAAAAAATCTTCTCTCTATGTGAAATTGAATGTCTTTAAACATGGCTTGACACTTTGCTCTTTGTTTTGGAAATAAAGGACCAAATTTGCCATAAAAATACAAGTTTGCCTTAGCTCACTATTGCAACTTATTGGGTAAATATTTGAAGATGATAAATCTAGCCACAAAAAGCAAATTATCTACTGAAGTCGTTTGGTGAATTACTTCGAGGGAGATAACTACCTTGTGGGTCACAGTAATGACTCCTTTGTTTGATGGCTGAGGGCCAAATGCGAATAGAATATCATCTGATTTCAGGCAGCTTCCCGGCAAACCAACTAGAATGTCTCCCTTCTAACCAGACCCTTTTCATTGAAAGACCACAATCCCTCTAAAATCCTATGTATTGTCATATTAGATGGCTGCCTTCAAATGACTACAATATTTATTAGCCTTGAAATACTGTAACCCCGGGACTTACATAAGTACTGCACAGGGAATTCATTTCAAGCCACATTTGACCCCTTGTTTTAAAGGTGATCTTCAAACAAGTTTAAGGGAAATAAATCAAGTTTTCAACCCATAGCCTGCTTTCTCCTAATAAAAAAGAAAAGAAAAGAGGCTTTAAATGTTTCTAACCTTTTTCTTCTTTTCTTCACTTTGGAATAGAAGATTAATCACATCTGCCCAGAGATGTAATTTAATGTCTGTCATTTGGAATAGAAAGGAAAATAGATAAATGGCTCATGAAGAGGGTACTTTAAAATTAAACTCTACAACCAAGGATTTTATTAGGCAGTTGATGTGAAGGATACTTCTCATTAAAAGGGAAGTCAAGTAACAAGGAAACATGAGAAACAGGATCATAAATATTATACTTTTTGGCAAAAAGGAGGAAAGGAAATCTGAAGTTTTCAGAGTGAGACACAGAGAATTACCCACAAGAATTAACTCACTCTTAAAACATCTGCCTCACATTGCCTGACTGTGAAAGAATTGAGAAAGAAGAAAGTGTTTAGAAATTTGTTTGATTCAGGGAAACTTTGTCATTCATGATTTTACATTCCCTCTATATGTGGGGACATGCTTTCCTCCGAAGGCTTCTATCTGTATTGATATCACTCTGCCCTTAACAAACAACTTAGCTACAAGACAAAAGTGATTAAATTGTACTCCTGAGATCAGTTCCTGGATAATGGTCTTCCTCGGGTTTTCACAGAGTAAGAAACTGGGCATTTTGTTTAAAAATGGTATTAATGGCCACTCTCCCCAAATTTCCACTTCGTTATCATTCTTCCCCACGCAGTCTCTTTCTTCCTGAAAACTGACATCGAAACAAAATGAAAGGAGAGGCTTGAGAAGCGAATACAGCATCCTTTGTGTTGTGTGAGCAACCCAAATCATGCAGCCAGAAATTCAGTGAGTAGGACAAGGAGTCACAAAAATGATGGCAAATGTCTTGTCTGGCTATGCACTGTTTTAACTGTCCCACCTTGGACTCAAAGACCCATCTGAGCTGCTTAAAAAGTGCAGGTCTGGCAACAGCTGGGGTATTCAGCCGGAATGCCCATTTCAAGTTGGTTCAGCCATTTTCAGGTGTTCACCTCACCTCTTTGCCCACTCATCAGGTCACCTGTGACACTTGGACAACCCATAATCTCCCCCAAGCCTTTGTAGCATCATTAGCTGTGTTTGACAAGTGTGTCACCTAAGCATTTTCCAACTGTAGACAGCAGGATTTAACTGCTGAGACGAACTCTCACTTTGTCAAAAATATAAGCAACTCAGAAACATTTCTTCTTTCCAGTTGTATTGCAAGCTAACATTTAAAGGAGTCACCATCCAGTGAAAACACAGTTGCTTCTCAGCAAGGATTGCAGGAGAACTGAAGGGAGAATGACCCTGGAGAAGTTTAGAATATATTAATGGTCTTAGGAAATGTAGTGTCTAGAAATGTCTCTCCTACTTATGTTAAACCTGTGAAACTTGTCTTTGGGTTCAAAGATTTCTATCCCATTTAACCTTTAAATGAAGTAACCTGACTTGCTGTTTTCTCTGGAGAAGTGAAACAGTCAGGAAAGCTGTTGACAGACTATGAAAGCTGTCCTAATGTGGGCCTTGTCTCGTTCACGTACCGAGTTATTGAAAAAAGGAAAGAATTTATTTTGTCCCTGTTTCCTGGATTCTCTCATGCTGCTCTCTTCAGACAGTACCCTAGAAACCCATAGGCATAACTGATTCAGGGAAAACTAATTTATATACAGCACTTAATTTAATTTCTCCAGGGGATCTCCCCGGTGGCACTCTTCAGAACTCTTTTAGAAAAGAAGCATTGCCTGTGTGGCACCAATGGGGAACTTTTGCTAACATCTTTTGTTTCTTCAGGGTAGGTACTTCCATAATACCCCAAGAAGTCATTGATTCTAAAGCCTGCTGATATTTAGAACAATATCTAAACTGTTGTGGGAGAAACATGATTGGCTGCCATACTTTTAAGTATCTCTTTGGAAGGAAATGACAGCTTTCTAAAGAGGCTATACAGCCTTTGTTATCTAGCAGCTTTCCTTTGTGTCTAAGGAAACTTCTGCTACAATTTTAATTCCCTCCTTCAGGTGGTACCATTATTTTGGGTACTGAATACCGTTAGCTATCTCCATAATAATTATTTATGATGGAAAAACAATCACAAAATATTTCCAACATTTTATGTCTTCCAACTATAGAATGATTACTCTATCATTACTTCTGCATCCTAAGGCTCTGATTATTTTAATTTTGAGGATATGGGGTCACAAACCAATAGCCTGAGTTATATATTAAAAAAATATAAATTTGAAGGTCTTAGGTAGGGAATGCCTGATTCAAATTCCTAATTTTTTTGTGCTCTGCCGAACACACACATTTGTGTTACCTGTTTCTTCTCTGAAACAGCTGAGTTTTATCAACCCCTGTGATTGTCCCTATTCCTTTAAGGCAAAAACCTCTAAATTAAATTCTTTCCCTGTGAGACTTTGCTCAGAAGTAGATTTACGTCATTATTCTGGGGTATCACTCAATCCCTTTATAACCGTGTAACTTCAGCTTGTCATTTGTCATGACATTCTGATTACTTTCTTCTGCTCCAGAGTTGAAATGTTTATTCCTGGTCTTATAGTTAGACTTTCTTTCGTTGGATTCCCTATTGAATGTTTATTTTTTCCTCCTTGAGAAGACAGTGCAGACTCAAAGATGATTTTGTTTAGACAATTATGTTCTCAAGTCTTGTCTTTACCTCAAGACAAGAAAGCAGAGACCCCAAAGTCTCTTTTACCCAATGTGAAGTTTGGATGTTCTTTCTCAGGATGAAGCTCAGCTGACTTCACTTCAAATGCAGGTTCCCCTTCCTGATGGACAGTCTCTGTTCCCAATCAGGCTTGAGGTCCATATCACAGAACATCTGGATGAGAGTATGTGACTTTCTGGAAACTTCCTTTGTACATGAGCTTCTTCCCCCACCAAGAACCTGGTCCCTCTGCTTAAACGGACCTGGTGATGAGCTGGCCAGTTCAGGCCCACCTTGCACAGTGCCCTTCTTAACTCTACCGTGGATGTTTTCCTTGAACTGTGTGTCTTCCAGTAAAGCAGTTCTCCTAAACCTCTCTAATTGTAAGGACCACTCAGGGTACTTATTTAAAAATATAAATCCCCAGACCCCCATCCCAGATCACTGCATTGAAACATCTGGAGAAGCGTCTTGGGCAGTTAAATGTTTAATGATAACCCCCAATTGATTTTTATCATCAGGGAAGTCTAGAAACACTACCATAAAATATTGCTCTCTAAATAAAATGTTGGAGTTTGTTACTTAATCCTTTCTAGAATTTCTAGTTCCTTTTTATCACCATCTAGGACCCTGTTTCTTAAATTATTCTTTGTATGTCAGAATTATAATCAACTGAGGTGCTTGTTCAAGGTGCAGATGCCAGGCCCATGAGATTGGAATCTCTGGGGACTGGGCCCAGGAATCCGTCGTTTTCTGACATCCTCCCTTAGCTCAGAACCACTGATCTAATGGTGCCCTGCCGGAGTTCTAGAGCAGTGCTTCTCAAGCTTTAGTCTGAATACAAATCACCAGGAATGTTGGTAAAACATTCTGATTCATTAAGTCCCGGGTGGGGCCTAAGATTCTGCAAGCTCCCAGGTGATGCTGAGACTGCTGGTCCGTGGACCATATCAGCACAAGGTGCTAGAGAACTCCCCTAAGCAAAATGGCCCAAACTGTTGGATAGCACAGAGCCTGTAGCTTTGTTTTAATGGAGAAGAGTGGACTCCATTGTCATCTAAGCTATGACTAGTCCTAATCTCATTAAGGGGTCACAGGACAATTCAGAACAAAAGCTTACCCTTTGTAAATGACACACCTGGTATTCTCAACTGTCCTCAACTGTGTGCTGCCCAGAAGCTCTACACTCTCACCTTTCCCAGTGAGCTAGACCCACTGGACCAAAGATGTACACCTATCCTTGTTTCTGCATGAGTGGGAAAAAGCTGGGCATAAAAGAGCCTTACCCAAGGAGAGAGCTATCAGATTTTTTTCAATTCACACTTCTGTGCTCTTTTTTGGCTTCTTTTGTTTCCTTTTCTATTCTCTAGGAGAAATTTGTACCCATCTTCTAGCTTTCCATTCTTGGGTAATTTATCTCTTTCTTATTTCTTATGTATCTTTTAAATCTTTTCCATCTTGTTAGCTAATGAAAACCAGGTGGTCATGAGTTAATAAATGTGAACTCTTTTTCTCCTTCCAAAGTCTGCTTTTGGCTGGGTCTTGGGATATAGATAGTTTGTTGTTTTTGAAAATTTGAGTTGGGACCAAATCTAAGTAGGACAGATATTTGTTGATTTTTCAAGACTGGTTTGTCTTCCTAATTTATCTCCTTATACTGTTAGTGTAATCCTTCGTTCCAAATGCCACATTGAACAATTACTTCAAACTCTGAGCCTCTGGATGTCCTTCAGTAATTTTCTTATCTGTATACCAGAGAATAGCAAAAGGTTTCTGGCCTGTGGGCCCCACCATTGGGATCAGCTGGGGATATTTTTTAATGTCCCAGGTCCCACCTCCAGTGATTCTGATTCAGTAGGTTAAGGGAAGGAGAATGATTCTGCGTTTTTAAAGAGCCAGAAGGTCTGTCCTTTATTCTGAAGGAAGACCGTAGGCCTTAGTAGACTCTTGGTCTCTCCTGCCTTTGGCACATGAAGCCTCTGCATTGTACAGACCACTCAGCAGGACTCTGCACTACACCTAACAAAGATCATGTAACTGGGATTGTCCTGTCCACTCCCAACCCCATCCAGTCCATCCTCAATCCTTGTTGCCTCTATCTCCACATCATATCCCAAGTCATTCTCTTCCGTTCATTTCCATTACCTCCTCCCTGGTCTGAGAGCCACTACCCTTTCTCGCCTAGATTAGCCTCTCTGAAATCTTCCCTCCACACAGCAACCAGAGTGATCTTTTAGACTCACGAATGAGATCACATCAATGCCTTTGCTTAAACCCCTTCCATAACTTCCCATCTTGCTTAGAGTAAAATCCAAACCCCTCACTTGGTCTTCCCAATCTTAACTTGATCTGGCCCCTGCCTTCCTCTTTCCTCTAGTCTACCCATGACCAGCTCCTTCTTGTGTTCAGAGCTCACCATCAATGTCCTCTACTCCCAGAGACCTTCTCTGATCACCCATATAGAGAAACCACTCAGTCACTCACTGTCATATCATCCTTTTAATTCTTGGTAAAGCACTTATAAAATTAGCTCTTGTTCTTGTTTTTGTTCTTTAAGGGCCATTTTCTCTACTAAAGAATAAATTCCATGAGAGCAGAGACCCTGTCTTCTGATTTACTACTGTATCCCGGCACCCTAACAGCAGAGACTTGGTAAATATTTGCAAAACGAATGAATTTAAGCTGAGCAGGGAAGTATGAGGAGAAATTAGATAGATGAGGTAGTAGTAGGGAGGAATTGTTCTTTGTGCAGGGAAATTAGTGTTCTAATGCCCAGAGGCAGGAAGATACTTGGCACATGTAAGAAACTAAAATAATGTGTCCAAAGGGAGGAAGAGAGAGGAGGTAGGCAGGGGCCTTACAGGCTATGCTAAGGATGTTCTCCAAGAGCAACAAGGAGTCATGGGAGGGTTTTAAGCAGGAGAGTAACAACAGATTTCCTGACAAAAATTCTCAAAAAAAGCCTTCTCCTAAAATTGCGTCACATATGCTGTAGTAAGTCGAATGTCCAAAGATGTCAACTTGTAAATATCACCTTATCTTTGGATAAAAAAGCGTCTTTGCAGATATGATTAAGTTAAGGATCTTGAGGTGAGCAGATTACCTTGGGTCATCCAGGTGAGCCTGAAATGCCATCACAAATGTCCACATGAGAGAGAGGCAAAAGGAGATAACACAGACATGCAGAGGAGACATCCATGTGAAGATGGAGACAGACACCTCAGTGATGTGGCCACAAGTCAAGGAATGCCTGGAGCCACCTGAAGCTGGAAGAGGCAAGAAATAGATTCTTCTCTAGAGCCTTGGGAGGTTCTTTGGCCCTGCAACTGCAACACCTTGATTTCAGACTTATGGCCTCTCAAACTGTGAGTGAATACATTTTGGTCATGTTAAGCCTCCAGGTTTGTGGTAGTTTGTTATGGCAGCCACAAAACATTAATACACAAGCTTTGGAAAAGAGAGAGAGAAAGAAATAGCAATTCAGATGATATGCACCGTTAATGCCCATGAATCCGCCCAATGAATGTAGGCCCTGAGTATGAGATTGGAGATGTTCATCTGCTGTTTCCTCAGTCAACCTTCTTTCCCTTGTGGCTATTGTCATAACTCTGGTGGATAAAGGGAAGCCTACTTCATACAACATGCTGCTCAACTCAAGCCAGCTACTTCATGTTATGGTTGGCTAAGAGGGAGAGCTGTATATGTTGGGGGAATAAACAAAGACCAACCAAATAAAAACACGCTAGGCTTTTGTGAGCTTGCTAAAGAAACGGAGTCAACCACCATTGTTTGCATTCTGGCAGAGACTCAAAGGCCAGCAGAGGAGTTCGTAAGCTTTAGAGTGGAATGAGGAAGGCTCAGGTGTGCCCTGATTGTTGGCATGGGGAAGCTGGCGATGGGCTAACTATGTGATTGGTTCGGGTGCGTATGTGGCTTTCTCTGGTCGGTCCTAAGCTGGAAGCAAGGTCGAAAATTAGAGACGGTGTCAGTCATAAATCAAGTCTTGGTCATTTGGGGCTGATTGTTATAGGGGATCGGTTTCAAAAGTTTCATTGCAGAGGTGAGGTGGTACCTGGAAAGGAAAGGACTCTCCTTTTGAAAAAGACATTCCTTTGACTGTGAGTGCAGCTGGTTATGGGCAGTCTGCAACACTCAGTTTGCATAGCACAACGTCTAAGTCCTCTTTTTCTACACTGTGTCTGCATGACCTCCTCCAGCCTTCAAACTCTAAACTAAGGAAACACCAGCATTTTAAGGCCCCATTTTCTCATGCTGTCAGAGATGGGTAAAGCAATGATGCTGATCCAATTTTAACAGACAGTTGGACGACCTTCAACATTGCCAGTCACATCATCCACACTACAGTGGATGCATTAAAGCCTGAATCTAGCAATTCATGTTGGCCAATCCTACAGAAAGCATATGCAAAATGCATTGTTTAGGGACCCAGGCAGGTGGTTGGTGATGGTTTCATTAACATCCTCAAGGAAGAATTTAAGAATTAATTGAGGACCCTCAGGAAACCATTGCCTGATGAATAGATCTCACAGTGGTTCTCAGTCAGGAGCAATATGCTGCAGAGGGGACTGGGTAATGTGTGGAGATATTTTTGGTCATCACAACTGGGGAAGTGCTACTGGCATCTAATCAGTAGAGAGACCAGGGATGCAACTAGCAACTGGCACTAAACAGTGCAGTCGACATGTAGGAGGAAAGAAAGACCCAGATCCGATTCAGGAAATGAAGATCTGGTAGAACAAGACACAAAGCAGCTTTTGCCTGGTATCTGGAGGCCTCCCTCTTTTTCTCCTTTCCCCCAGGACTGAAACTCAAGCCTGCACCGTGAGCCAGCTGGGACCACATGGATGAGAACACTCAGGGGTGATAGAAAATAAGATAGTGGGAACCTGGCTTACCAGGCAATCTCCTAGAGCAAAACCACTCACCCACTGCGGACACTCATGTAACTCTCGACTGTTACGTAGGGGAAATTAACTTTTATTTGACTGTTAGGAAAAAGCAAAGTATTTGGAGAAGAAAATCACTCATGCTATCCAAAGAGTAGATCTGAATGGTGACTCTGGAGAAGTTAGTATGGAAAATCCCAGTGCCATAAAGCCTTCTGCAGATGTTATGTAAAGGTTCAACTCTGAGCCAGCAAGTGCCTCCGGAGCTGGTTTGTGTTAGTTTCACAGCAAGCAGCCACACCATGTGGGAACACGTGCACGCCATCTGGAGTGCGTAGCTGGGTGTTCTGAAAGTTGTGGTGGGCCAGTCTAGGTGCTAGGTTTAGACACACGCCATTATATTTTTAGAAAGTACTTTAAAAATCTCAATTTCTGAGACTTTATTCTGCAGCTAAGCCACTCCAATCAATGCCTTTGCTTCCAGCTCAGTCTGCTACATACTTTATTTTTTTTAAACTGTGTTTTAGAGTGTTTCATTCTTGACTGCTTTATTCCCGACATGCTGCATATGCAACTTAGGAAAGTAACACTGGTTCCAAACGCTGCAGCCAGTAGGGATGGGAGTTTCACGTAGTGTCGGGATTGATTCAGAATCCAGGTGGTGCAGAAATGAGAGGATGGGCCTCAGTTCCCATTGGAACATGCAACTGGAAAGATGCAGGCTGACCCCTTCTGCAAGGAGTCTATATTTGGATTTTCCTATAATGCTTCTTGTGAAGTGTGAAAATCGTTATGTTTCTATAGGAAGTAAACTTTAGTCGTCAGTCATACCAGGATGCTCTGTTCAGCTCACCCACGCTGACAAGCTGGAGGCTAAGCAGGATGGTGAAAGCTTAGAAACCATGAGACAGAAGGTGGTGAATCTCCCAGGCACCGGAGACAACCACTTATGGAGACAGGAGAGGATATCCATCAATCGGAGAGAGAATTGATTTGGTAACCATTGACAACCATATTCTCGGAGGGTTCCTTCCAACTCAGAGAACATGAAGACGTAAAAGCAACTTGTCGGAGAGTTGGACAGCCAGAATTGCAAGTTCTCTCTTTTGGTCATTGAGGCTTGTGCCATATTTGTAAAAAGTCTCTAGGACTGGATGCTCTTCCTGACTCTCTTTTGCATATAGCCACCAAGAGGAATACTGTTCCATTTGGAGGCTTTGTACCTTTGCCAAGTTAAGAGGAAGCTTGTCTTTATAATCAGGATTAGGAAGAAAGCACAAAGCATCTAACTGCTCATGATAGATTCTTCTAGATGAACTTGCCCATCTCCTTAACAGTTCAGAACAACTAAATTGAGAGTAGAGACCAGTTGAGAGGACTCTACCTGAGAGTGTTTTAATTCTTGCTGGTTTTAAAAAGGAGTAAAATCATCCCCTGTATAAAGAGTATTCCCTAGGCAGCATACAGCATGCCACTAAGGCTGTCTAGACACTTGGGGGATGTCACCTTTGCCCTGTTCAAGAGTCTCCAGAAGGTACAAATAGGCCCCCTTGAATACATGACTGTGCCTGCTGTTTGAGGTCAGGTGCGCTGTTGGTGCCTGCAGTGAAATTCTGTAACTGTTTCTATTCTTTAGCACTTTCCATAACACTTCAGCCTACCAACTGTGTCTGAGTAGGGGAGAATCTGCATGAGTGGAGATTCTCATGCCACTGGGAACATGGCCAAAGAATATATTCCTTCTCCAATCTCCACTCTATACATATGCATCTCACTTGTCTCTCTAAATCTGTCCATCACAGAACACTCATTTCTTGAGTTTGGGTCCAGGGTGAAGGTGGGAAATGTTTTAACTTTTATCTTACGAAATCTTGAGAACATCTGTAAAGCTAATGTACTATGGAGATGGTGCTTTCCCCCTCCCGGAACTATGAATATGGGGACTTTCTAAGGCAACGATTTAATCAAACCTTGCTTGCTTGCTATGGGAGATTCAGTCACCAGAGAACCAATGAACGTGTTTGATCTGATTTTCTGTACTTTGGGTAGGCTGCAATCTTTAGTAGCAAGCAAAATTATATCCTGAAGCTTCCTTCAGATGGCCTGCCTACTATCCTTCAATCTCATCTTTCTTAAGGTGTGTCTGTGTTGTCCAGTATCTCCGCAGCCAGAGGAAATGCAGCTTTCTTGGAGAATTGGTCACTAAAATACAAGGGTGCCAAAAATATCAGAATGGAGTGATTGCCTTTAGTATCTTAAATTTTTAATTTAATGTTGACATGAGAACTGGTTGTTTGCCATCCTTCCCACCCTCCACCATCACCCACTTGTCTGCCCCTGACTATGGGCCCTGAAAGAAAATTTCCAGACTTTATTCACAATGGAACAGCTCTTTAGGCCACAGCATCAGATCCTGGGATGATAAGGAAGCCACCAATCCAAGAGACTTGGGTTCTGATGCAAGTTAGTTTGCCCCTCTGAGATTCAGTTTCCTCATCTATAAAATGAGAGATTGAGTTAGTTTCGTGACTAGTAAGAGTTCACATAAGTAGTAACAGGATCAATAGTAATCTGGGTCAATATTTGTTGAGCAGCTATTACATGCTTTTCAATATGCCAGGACTAGTTGTTAATCAATGGAGTAGGGGGTGGGGAGGCAGAGTAATAAATGAATACTTTTGATAGATTAATAATATGGTGAGAACTAAGTGCAAGAGAAGCTACAGAAGCATAGCAAGAGCCCACTTCTTTTCAGTATTTGAAAATCAAATAAAACGCCTACATTTGCTCTGGTAAGATTGAGCTGCCAAACTAAAATGCCTAGTTTCTTTCTGGTAGCTGGAAAAATGTCAGCCTAGTGTGGTAAGGTTGGTTCTTTTATGCTGACCCAGAGCCCTGATTGGTAGTTGGAGCCATAACTAGCAATTTTGGCACATGTGGCAAACACCATGCGACAAACCCTAAAATCAACTTTTTAACTCATGTTGCGGCTCACAGATGGGTGTTATAACCAATGTGCACCATCTGGTAGCTTTCTATTTTAGCTCTTCATTCCTTCTAACTAGATACTGAATTTTTAAAATTATCATTTTAAATTTATGTGACCTCTAAACGTTCCTGACCTGGGACAAAAAGTCCTCGTCATCCTGCCCTCATTATAGTCATGATTTTGACTTCAAATGAGAAACATATTATTACTTAAAGCAATTTGTTTCATAAACCAACATTTTTCAAACATGAGGTCCATGAAATAAAAATTAGCAGAAAAGAGCTTTTGCTGGTTAAAAGACTCTATACTCCATTCCTAGGTGGTAAGTGTCTCGAGTTCCAAAACTTTGTTCTCCATCTTGCCTGCAGTGCTTGGTACTTGGCACATAGTGGGTACTCGATAAGAATTTAATTGGAAGCATACCAATGGATCGGCAACAATACAGCAATCCAATTTGGTTGCTAATATCCTTCCAAAAGTCTAGGCCCACGTCCAAAGGCTAGAACAAACTCCAGGATGTTGTGTGGACAGAGCCTTGAGCTAATTGGATGTCCCTTCACGTGTTCCAAAGATCTGTTTTGCAAATTAAAACCTGCACAGACACACCCTCAGGCACTAGCACTCCATGGGAATGGTCCTGTGGTTCCTATCATATCTTCTGATGTTGTGATGTTATATTTCTTGCTTACATCTATCTTTTAATTTTTGCTCATATGTCCACATGCGTAGATTTTTTTCCTTTTTCTTTAAGAAATGGAAATCTCTTGCAGGACCACCTGAGGAAGGCCAGAACACCCAACAGTGACCCAAATAACTATCGGGGAAGCCTGGGCAGGCTCGGTCGTGCCCTGGTTCATTTTCTCCCTGCTTTTGGCTATGAAGCCACAAATACTAATATCTCAAGACAGAATTTCCTTCTTCTTTTTTCCCCCAACAGATCAATTCATCAGGCTTCCGGGAGACACTCCCATTACCTCTTATTTCTAGTCTTGCAACATTTATGTTTCATATACACTTACATTCCTTTTTTACTAAACAATATGAACTACTGTGTAGATTTGGAAAAAATAAGAAAAGATGCTTATATAAAGCCTTTCGGAATATATAATGGAAAGATGTTTTGAGCTTAGAAAATTAGAAATTGCAAGGATAGGGAAGAAGAATTTCACAAAGTCGGGCATCAGAATTAGATCTGAAATTATTATTATTTCTTTGTTACTAAACTCTAAAATGGTAAAAAAAAATGCATAATGGAAAAGTTAATAGATTAGGCTTCAGTTTTAAACTACTGTACTTAAAAAGAATACCACATTTAAAAGGCTAATATTTTTCAACAACTGCCTAAAAAGATAAATATTTCTAACATGATAGACAAGGGGATAAAAATTTAATCTAGAATGCATTCTTACAAACCAATAGAAAAAGAACATCCCAGCTGCAAATGGCGAATAGACCTGAGTAAATAATTGCAAAAGAAGAAATACCAATGGCTAATAAATACATGGGAAAAGAACAGACAAGTTTATTTGCAATAAAACTATTCAGACTTAAAGCAGTGAAGTCCGATATTTGTTTAGAAATTAGCAGAGATTTCCTGAATAGATAATACCTACCCTCAGGGAGGGGTCAGTTGAACAACCACTCTCAGACTCTGATGAAGATACGGTTTGGGTCCACCAGGCTGGAGGGCAGTTGTCAAAGGCTTTTCAAAAGCAGCTTCTCTTTAGACCTACCAATCTCACTTCGTTCAGCAAATATTTTTGAGCACCTACAATGTGTCCATGGTTTCCAGTTACTAGAAACTAAATTTAAGTGCTAAGGACTAAATCTATCCTAAAGAAACACTCAGATAACTGCATACTCATTTACAAGGGTGTTATTAAGTGTTTATAATAATGAAATATTGAACATAAGTTAAATGTCCAACAGTAGGAATTTGGTTAAGCAAATTATGGTATATCCCTGCAGTAGAATATTCTACAGCAGGCCAGGAACCATTTTAGAGATCATCATATGGTGGTGCACAGGCTCACACTGTGCCCTTGTAGCCAGGTAAAGTCACTTCTCCACCAATTTTACTTCTTCTGCGCAAATGCTGTCATTTCCCACACATAGTAAAGACCCACAGCTATCAATCACTATGAGGTCTCCCAAGAATAATAAACCCGGACTTGATGGGTGGAATCTTTCATCATGAGCAGAATCTTCCATCACCGCATGTCTTGGTTTATGAGGTCAACCTTTCCTCTAACATTTTACTTGGAAGAAAGAAAAATTTATCCCAAAAGGGACACATATACACAAATAACTCAAGGGGTAGGTGGAGAGAAACCCCAACAAAAGCACTTCTTTACCAGCCTCTTACTCCCAATCTATCCAAAATATTACTGTAAAGGAGCTAAACTAGAAGGCTTTGGAGTGTTATTTATCTACTTTGATGTCTAAGACACTCACTGTACCCTTTCTGGTTGTTTTCTTGGTTCCTTTGTTACGGATGAGCACTGGGCTGGCAGGAAGGCGGTATGACTGAGGATGGCCATGTATTTCTATTTCCAGGTTTATTGTACATTTCGAATGGTGTGTGCCATGACCTTCTAATGATGTGTGGTTGTTGTTCTTTCCTCAGAATGTCGAGTGGTGAAGTCTACTTCTTACACCAAAATAGCTTCATCATCCCGCAGGAGCACCACCAAGAGCCCAGGACCTTCCAGGCGCAGCAAATCCCCTGCATCAACCAGCTCAGGTAAAGCAGCAGAGGAGGCTGAAGAAGCTGCCTTGTTCTGATGTATGATGAGCAGAGAGTATGTGAAGCCAGAGCATGAGGTTTCAAGATAGTGTAGACTCCGGTTTATAATTTTAGAACATGTTAGAGAGTGGTGGAACAGATTCGCTGAAGTCTAGCATGTTGGCTGTAAGAAAAAACATTGAGCTCAGGAAAACTAACTTAGTGAAGACTCAAGAAATCCAGATTTGCCCACAAATAGATACGACTGACTTGTGTCATTCTACCACACAATTTAATTTTTCAGGCTAAGGCCCCCCAATTCCAAAAGTCTCTGTTAAAGCATTTATTCTACTTGGGACTGGCTTTGAAGAGTTGCCAGTGTATTTGCTGAACTGTTGTTTTAACACACGTTCTGCTCTGGCCCCCGCGTGGCTGCAGAGCTGAAAGCAGTGAGAGCAAGAGCCTGGGGCTGGGAGAGCTGCTCTGACTCTGGGCCTGCGTCCTGGCTTTCAGGGGCTCTAGTGCTCATGTGGGAGCAGGATGTGTGCTTACAAGATGACCATCTCAGCCCTGCCTTTTCCTTCTTTGGTCTTAAAACTATCATGAGTCAGTTAGAAGGTGGTTTTGGGTGGGGTTTTTTTGGTCTCAGGTGTAAGGTCTATTTCACTATTGAAGGGAATTATTTATTAATGGATATAAATTGTTGAATGGGAATTACTAAATGATACATACATCAAAGCGATTGTCACCTGATTTCATGAAGACAAAGAACCTCTTATAAGTAGGGACAGAGATCTTTAGGGCCTACACACAGGCCTTCTTGTACTCACCAGTGTGGGCCCAGAGGGATATGAACAGATCCCTAGACTGGGCTGCAAGGCCTGCCTCCAGCACCACTGGCCAGCTGTTACACTACTGTATCAATTATCACCTCCACATTTAAAAACAGAGGTGCTATCATCTGTTTTTCCTAATATAAAGTAAAACTGAAACCTCCAAAGTGAGTCTTGGAAGAAGGAACTTTTGTAGGCTGGATAGTGGAGCCCCAGCCCAACTGGGTTCTCTAAGAGACACCTTCCCCTTGAGCTTTACTCATTCCTGCTCTTCCCTGGATAGGTCTACACAGACCTTCTTCTTCTTTGATATTCACTCTGAGGGTGGCAACAGGGGCTACCACTGCCCCCTTCCCACAGCATGGCCTACTTCATAACCAGTAAGGGAATAAGTCTCAGAACACTACTGGCACTTGAGATGCAGCTTATTCACCCTGCCTAGTTTAGAGGTGGGCTGAGAACTCCTCCCTTGATACCACATAGCTCACCCATATTGGATAGAACACCAAAATAAAACTTTGCTAAAGGGTAAGGTAGTGAGACTCAAAATTTAAAGTGCATGAGAGTCATTTGGGAACTTGATAAAGTTTGTCATCCTGACCACCCCCCTCCCCGCCTTGATTTTGACTAAGACCATAAACTTGTGTTTTACCAAGTATTCTAGGCAATTCTGATCAGATAGTGTATGGGCCACATTCAGAGAAACAGTGGGTTAAGGAAGTGGTTCCCAAAGTGTGGTTCCTGGACCAGAAGTATCACTATCACCAGAGCATGTTAGAAATGCAGAGTCTTGAGTCCTTCCCCAGACCCGCTGAATCTGAAACTCTGGAGCTAGATCCCAGCAATCTGGGTTTTCACAAGCCCTCCAGGTGATTCTGATGCTCACAGAAGTTTGAGAGCCACTGAATTACAGGTAACAAAAGAGAAATAAATACGAGAAGTCATTTGACTCTGGATAATCTGGGGTGAAAAGATATGACTTGCTCATCTTCATTTATTGGCATGACAGAGTTGACTTCCTTTCTACCTCCCTGCTTGCCTCCAAGTGGTAATATCCATCTTTAATCCTTGCAACCCAAGAGCAGACCCCTAGATACCTTGAAGTGTAGGCCAAGAGAGCCATGAGCAAAGGAGAGTACCAGACACCAGCTACCTTTACTACTTCCTTACGGTGGCATGCCTTCAGAGAACCAGTTACCTGGGAGAAGAGAGAATTTCTGCCAAGATCATCCCTTCCCTGGAAACTGATATTGGGGAAAGTCTCTCCCTTTAAGAGAGACGCCACCTACATGCAGAGATAGGGACCTCCACAAAGTGACAGACTGATGCTGGAATTGCTGCTTTCAAATTCCCCTGGGAGACCTTAACTTGTTCATTAGCCAGCTGACAGGTTAAAACTGAGCCCTTTGGAAGATTTTCAGCCTTGACCAAAGAACATTCCTCATTTTCTCTGAGAAAGCCTGGGCTGTAGGATGAATTCTCATGGGGCAGAAAGGGAGAAAGAGGGCCTAGCCAGCCTGTTTCCCCTAAAATGTTGGCTGTTTAGTACAATTATGGAAGGATATGAAGAAGAATAACATCCACTTTAACTGAAACATTATTAATACTACTAAAAAACATCAATATTAAAAAACAAAATTAGTCCCCAATCCAAACCAACTTTGACATTGACAAATGTTACTTATCTTTCCTCTTATATACCATGTATATACCATGAATTTTAAAATATCAGGTGTAATGCAGGTAAACATCTATAATGGGTGGGTGATTAGCCAAATTCTTGCATCTTTTACAGAATAGGTATTTCAAGAGACTCAGTATGCACTATCACTATTAACTTTTTGTTGTTGTTTTTAACAGGTTTTGTTTTTAAGAGCTCTAGGCAGTTAGATGATCCTGGGTTTGGGAATTTCTTTTCTTTTCTTTTTTCTTTTTGTCCCCATAAGTCAAGGAAGGTAGAGGATAGGTCAGATTATCATGCACGTGTCAAAGAGTGGAATCTTGAGATTTGGAGCAGTGACCGTCTCCTGCTAAGGTTTCCATTACAGATGCAAGAAGTGTCCCCACACTTTCTGTCTGTCTGAGGTGGCAACTAAGACTGCACAGGTGAATAAAGGAGGAAAACATGGAGAGAGAATTTTTGCAACTCAGAAATAACCTGTAAATAGTGAAGAGCCTGTTTTACTCCAAAAAAGAATATAAAATTTGAGTCACACATACAAAAGAATCATGAATCTAATCTTAAAATGATAATTATGAATACAGGAAATTATTTCACTTTAGAATTAACTGGTAACGTAGTCACTATTCAGCATCTCTAAGATTATATAATTCTTATAAGTATAATATATTTAATTATAACCTTGTAGATGAATAGATTATTTACCAAGAGTAATTTTAGAAACTCAAAAAAGCAGACAGGCAAATGTATTAAATATGTTTGTATTTGTTACTGCCAACATTTGGAACTATTCCTTTTAGAAGTTTAAGCTGGTAGGACACATACCTCAAAATCAATAGATTGCTTCAAGCAACTGTTTTTATTTTCTGTTCTTTCCCAAAAGCCTTTTTCAACTCTAGTTGAAACCTGGTTTATTTAACCAGAGCTAACTTAGAATCTGTGATAGGTAAGCCATGCCAGGTAGTATCATTTCCATAAAGAAAGTGGAATCCGAATCTATTCTAAAATCAATATGTTCTTCAAAAATTAACATTTCATTCAAGGTGTCTTTAACTTCTAGGTCAAAATTAATTAAATGGCAGTGATCATGTATTGTTTAATATGACCGTTTATGCATATAAAATGTTAAACTTCCTGCATTTTGATCTAGAAGATATGCCATACAAGCATTTCTCGGTTATATACAACTTATAATATGTAATGCCTTGTCTCTTGATTCTGACTTGCTACCAGATCTTACCACCTTCTGGTGGATGATTCTAAGTTAGAGATGGTTTACAGAGCAGCAGTATTCAGTTGCAAATATGTGGATGATGCCAGTGATCCAAGACCACTCCCTTTCCCTGGGACCTAAGCCCAGGGTTTAGGAAGTACAGTGATATTTCCATTTTGAAGTGTAGCTGTTGGATGTCAAAGGGAGACCCTCCCTCAGGTCCCTCCACCACACTAGCCCAGACTCCTGTCTCTACTCAAGTATGGCTCTTGAAACCAGTAGAAAGGAGCAGTGAATTATCTCTCTATCGATTGTATCACCATTTTCTTCAAATAGCCTGTTTAGTGTTTTTCATAAATCATAAAGACTGGAATGTGAATAATTTTACTTTCATACCTCTCAAGCATTGATGTTGCCCCAAACTCAGTCACCACTATGAACCTAACTTTTTAACTTTAAAGAATCTTTGTTTTCCCCCCTAAAATATTAAAGTTTGAAATGGTTTTACTTCACTTTTTTAGTTTCTACTTCCAGTATTCATCCTTCTACCTTATGCAGAGATTGGAGCATGGTATAAAGTTAAGATTTGCTCAGTTTTTGAGCCATGCTGCTGTTCAGGGTAATATTGTTAACTTATATTTAAATGAAACATCAGAGTTTACATAGGACTTTTATCTTTTTGATCTTTTTTGATTTTCCCAACAACAAGCAAGACAAGGTATAAATAATATAGTCTGTTTTCAGAAATGAGGAAGCAGAGGCTCGGCTGGGGGGAACTCTTTGCCCAGTCTCACAGAGTTACTAGTGGCAGCTCAGGGCTGGCACCTGGGGCTTCCAGTGCTCCAGAAACACAATCCTTGATATCTGTTTCTTCACCTCTGCTTATTAAAGTTTTGATCTCCAGGAAACAACTAATACAATACCTGGTTTAAGATTGCAATTTACAACATCATTACACCTTGCAGCAGAAGCCTAAGGATTAGTCCCAGGCACCAGCGTCCCAGGAGGTGAAATGAGTCAACCCAACTTCATGATGTTTGTCAGTGTCAGACAGAAACTTCCCTGTGTAAGCCGGTGTTAGAACAAGAAGGAGAATCTTCTATAAATCTTCTCTTTGTCCCTTACCCGTTCCTCTTCTTGGGACTAAAAGCAGTAAGAGGTGATTTATTAACATAAGGTGTTCATTTACACATTCAGAAATATCAAGCACGGGCCTGCCAAGGTCAGGCATTTGCTGGGCGCTAATAATGCAGAGATGAAAGAAACAGCCCCCACTCTCAAGAAGCATACATGTCAAGCCCCCTACATAATTTACAGATAACATAATTCACATACCTGTTGAATTGTTATTAGTCTCCATAACGGAAAGAGTCCAAAGGAGGCAGTTGTAGCTAGAAAAAAGAAACCAGAAGCCTTAGTAATACACAAGAAGAATAATGAGACCGTAGACTATTGTGTGCTGAGACATTGAATGTGGTTTTCACTAGGAAATTGGAAAAATGATTTTTAGTTGCTTCTTAAAGAAACAAGAATACATGAGAGCATCATAAAAAGTCTTTAATATGGGTTGAATCTTTGTTCATGTGTGTCTGCCTTTGGAACACAGATGTCTCATAAGATGTACAGTTTAATAGTAAAATTCCTTTATCTGCACAGGGAAGTTATAACAAAGTATCTCCCAAGATAAGAGTATAATATACACTAATTCAATTTCTGTAAGAATGGGTAAAGTTTAGTTTTGCTTTATATTGTTTTCTTAGTATTAAAAGTATAAGAAAAATATATTTATCTATCTTGAATTTTCATTGTTGCAATCCTCCTTAAAATGTACAGATTTCAAAATTTTGACCTCTTCTTGGATCCCTTAGAAGAATTTTGGGGTCTTCTGTTTGTTTTAGAGTTTTTATTAGCATTTAGATGGATGACACATCTTTTCTCGTAGCACGACAACCTCTGTTTAGAATCTCTGTCTGTAGAAGCCATGGCAAACATAACTGAATCCCCATGGGTTGCCTTCCACCCATCCATTCAAGTATGAGCTGATGCACTTTCTTGCTCTCTGGAAGTTTATAGTCTATGGTAGAAACACTCCTGGCAACAACCATTCACTCATTCAGTGTTCATTGAGAACCCGTCATGGACCAGCAATGCTGATATGCAAGAGTGAACATTCGAAAGAAGAAAAGATGGATGCCTTAGTTAATGACTTTCTACCATGACTGAAGCACCATTCCATACTCCCTGGCTTAAAACTTACTTGTATGTGACTCTGGAAATCCTGAAGTCTTTTTATTATGCTATTCAAATTTTACTTCTTTACAGTTATATAAAATATTTTATGCAACATATGCAGATAAGACAAAAATCAAAGCTGGGGAAGTGAAGAGAATTTTAATCATCTTACCACTCCAATTTTTCAATATTTTTATTTATATCAAACATCTTCAAAGGCAGATTGCTAGCTATTAATTTTTAGCTCAATTTTTTCCTCTAGTATGGAGATTTCAGCCTTATACATTCTATGGAGGATCTTTTCTGCTTTGGGGTTCCAAGGGAATTGTTGAAAACATGATGCACCAAGAAAATCATGGGGGCTGATGATTAATCCCTTGTGTTTTTAGAATTTGTCCTGCATGTAAAGCTCAATCCTCCTTCCATTCTCTTGCCTTGCGCCCATCACTTCGCTCCTAGTGCTCACCCTCCACATCTCCACAGATGCTCTTCAAAACTTTGAACCATTGTCTTGACCCACTGTCTATGTGGAGGCAGCACCTCATGTCAACTGCTTTTATAAACTCCTCACTGTTAATGCCCCATGTTAATTAAATAAATATTTCCTGAGCATCTACTGTGTTCCAGGCATGTATTAGGTCCCAAGGATACAAAGATGATTAAGCCACAGTTCTTGTCTTCAAGTTCTTCAAAGAGACAAACATATATACTACTTACTATAATAGTGTAGTAAGTACTATGACAGCCCAGAGGATGAAGGGGTTAAATCACATTAATGAGATCAGAAAAAGCTTCCAAGAGAAAAGGACTTATAAATTGGGACTTGAAGGATCCTGCCAGGATAAGAAGGACCAGGGTGGTGTGACCACCTGAGAAAACAGTGTGAGCTAAGGCACAAAGGCATGAAAGTGTTGTATGGAATATTTAAGGAACACTTGCTAGTCCAGTGAAAATGAGGGAGAGATACTAGGAAAGAGCTGGAGAAGATGGTAGCGCCTCTGTTGGTTGTGGTCAGATTGCACAGGGCCATGAAGGCCTGATTTTGTTGTTGGTGTTAGGGGGTGAAAGGAGATTTTTAGTAAGGCCATGATTTGATTTTTATTTGAATTTTAGAAACAACAGTGTGATGTTAGAGAGGATGGTTACATATGAGGGGTCAAGAAAGGGCCGGGAAGGCTCCATGAGGCCACTCAGTCATCCTGGAAAGAAACCGTCAGGACAGAATTTAAACAGCAATGTTGGGAATGGGGGAGACTTCAAAAGGGAAATGAAACCAGGAATTTAACTGGATATGTGGCCAAAGGAAGAGGGAGGAATCAGAGATGAGGAGCAGGTTTGTCAGTTGAGGAGGAGCGGTAGGGAATGAGTTCCATTTTGGACATGTGGAATGTGAAATGCTTCAGAAACATCAGCAGGCAATTAGGAATATGTAACTGTGTTTAAGTCAGATTTGAGCTGCCAATGGGTATTTGGGAGATCCTGGCATATAGTAGTAACTTAAATAATAGAAATGTAAGATAGTACCCCCCACAACCCAACAAGAGATTTGTAAAGTAAGGATGAAAAGGGGAACATGGGGAGCATGTGCAATAATCAGAGTACATCAGAAGAGGCGAGAGAATGATGAGAAGGCAGTGACAGAAGACAGAAAGTTTTGAGTTAGAGAAAGAGGCCAGAAATGTTCTATGTTAGGAAGCCAAGTAGCCTGAAAACTGAAAGGAGGTTATAGGATTTGGCAGTGAGGATACCACTTGTGACCTGTGAAAGATCCATTTCACGGGGCAAGACCAGACACTAGTGGATCATTTGCTGGGCATGTTGTCCTTGGGGGTCATGCTGGGACTGCTTTAGGGCTAACTCCCAGGCTTAATTCTGAGGGGAGATGGTCCTGCAATACCTGGTTGGGTGGGGACAGAGCACCCACCGGGGACCAGGGGGGCTGCAGAGCCCATCAGTCCCAGGGCCCCCAACCACCCTAATCCTTGGTGCCCTAAGCACCTCATTCCCTTGTGATAACCACGGCCTGTTCTGGGATCCCAGCTGACACATTTTCACAGTTGTAAATCAAAGAACTCCAGATGATCCTATTTTATTCTTGAATTAATCTGTTTCCTTTTACCTAGAAATCATTTTTGATTCTTTTTGCCCCTCCCCTTCCACACTCAGTTTGTTACCAGTCGTCCTGGTTCCTCCTTTCAATGCTGTCCTAGGACTCTGGTTTCTCACAGGCTACAGAAACTGCTTGCTAGCTGGTCTCCTCCCTGCCTTTGTCCTCTGCTCCTTGCATCTGCCCTGCACACTGATGTCCGACTTGTTGCCATTGCTTATTGTCTGCCAAATGAAATCTGAACCCTTTATTCTCAGATGGAGAACTGTCTTGCTTTGGCCACAGTCTTCCTTTCCAGCCATATCTTCTATCTCCTCTGGACTTGTCGTACATCCTATAAACTAATTGAGATTTCCACCAGATACCCCTTGTGCTTGTCCACCTTGTACCTGTACTGTTATCACTTGGCCTAGAATCCTTCCTCTGTCACTTCAGCTTTCTAAAGCACGCACACCCAATTCAACCTAGCTGTCCTCTGTGAAACATTCCCTGATCACCTCACTGTTGAGGGTCTTCCCCACCTCTACAATCCCGTGCCAATTGACTTGGCTCTCAGTCTACAGGTGACATGTTGTATCACCCTACTAGGCTGCAAGGTTTCTGAGAGCAGGAGTTCTTTACACAATCTACAGTACTTCCAAGTTCATGGTAACTCTGGGTAAATGTTGACCAGATAAGTGAATTGAGAAATACTGGGATCTGTTCAAGTTGCCTAGGTTTTCTGAGGTTCAAGGGCTTTTTGTAAATATTTATTTAAAAATTAGCACATAGAGCCACATCCCTTTCTCCAGCCTCACTTTTCCATTGACCTCCCCATTTCCCATTATTCTCAGTAGATAGTCCCTTTGAATTTGACCCATTGTCTCAGGTTAAGAAGAGAACGTAGACAAATGGAGAAAATCAGGGTTCCACCTCACCTCTGAGGTGAGCACCTATGAAGATAGAATTAGGACAAAACATCTTTTCCCAAGAGTGCCCCCCCATTAGAAAGTTGCCTGTTTTTTTCTCTTTGCTTCATTTGACTCCATTTGCTTTTTCTTTCTTTCTTTCTCTTCTCAATAATGTAGCAAGCAATGGCCAAGGGCTGAGAAAAGAGACTGTACGGTATTTAAAGCTTCCTCCATGATCAGGGAGTGAGGGAAAGTCTAAGGCCAGCAGCTAGATCTCCTCAGCAACATGCCTGAATCGGCAGCCCCTGGACACACAAATGGACACCCAGATACATGCAGACACATTCCCTCCTCTCATCCCTGTGGTGGAGCATCACAAATGGACTAGTCACCTTCGGTGCAGAAAGAAAATTGGGAAATGGCAAGGTGGATTTTCACGTCCAAAAAGTCACTCACCTGGCAATTAGATCGTCTTACTTGGAGATTCCTCTGATTTCAGTATCAGTTTGGGACATTTGTTAGCTTTCACTTGATGTCTGAGACTCTTGAGAAGAAACCCTATATCTTCACAAAGGGGTTGCTAAATTAACATGCACACATGAGACTAAAGTCAGCTAAAAGGAGCAATAAATTAGTAGTTCCAAACTCTAGAATGTTTTGGTAACCTTCATATTCAGTTATAAGCTTTTGGGACACAGGGACCAATGGACAGAGTCAGGCGCATAGTGAGTGTACACTGTGTGTACTGACTGGTTGATTATAGAACCCTGAATTCAGCCTCCAATGAGTAAATATAGTAGGATCATCCATCTAAAATGATGAAGGAAAAGATGAGACTGGATCCTTCATGAGGGGCTATGTGCTGTGACCCATTCATGCTGTTGTGTCCCTGACAGGCTTAGGTGATGGAGAGTTGAAAAAGAGAGGGGTGTGGATTAGGGATGAAAGGAGTGAGCTCTGCAGAGTTCTTCCACAGCCCTTTGGGGGCCAATTATATAATTGATCATCATGGAATCTGTGAATAATCCAGCCTAAGCGTAGCGCTTCTCATTCAGGAGGTAATAAGCAGAGCAAGGCATGCAGGATTTAAGGAAAATGTACCCAGACAGATCTGAGCAAAGGAAATCAGAACTAGATATAAGGCAGTGGATCTGAAAGTACTTTAGTATTCAGAGTTTAATGAATTCAGATTGAAATAATTAATGGTTAGATCTGCTTGGCCACTTAACAACAACCATGTTAAGTTGAATTTTCCTCCTTCAAGATAAAGAATTGTTTAATAAAGGCCTCTGTAAAGTAATACCATTTGTCAGTTGAATTTTAATAAGTTCTGTTAAATAAGTGACAAGGCCCTTTTTATTGGCTCTGAGGGACTTCTGGTATTACAGGATAAAAAACAACTGAACTCAATACATATCAAACTTACTTATGAAATATAATTCTTTATTCCAGCAGTGATTCAACAATAAGGTGTGTGATGTTTTCTGGAAGTCGAGAACCATTTTAAGAAGTCACTAATGCTTTTCACTTGGCCAAGTGGAAGAGTCTGAACAGAACTCTGATCCTAAGAATACCAGCCATTGCCAACTTTCAAGCAGGTTATGTTCCAAAAATGTTTGAATGTAGATGACTTGTCTGGCACTTGAGCTTTATTTTTCCACGAGAGGGCAACACAAGTGGAAGCCTTGAGCCCGGTGGCTTTAAATAAAGGAGACAGGCCAGAGTGCCCCAGTGATAGAGAAACCTAGCTGTCTAAGGACTGTAGACAGAAGACAAGAGTCCTGGACATGTCCTGAGGTGCCAGGACAGGCCACTCATGGGAAAAGCGTGCAGTTCTTTGAATAAGACATAAGTGAGATCCCTTTCTGGTTCTGCCACCTTCAGGCTGTTTGACTTTGGGAAAGTTACTTTTTTGAACCTCAGTTTCCTCATCTAAAACAGGAAAAATTACACCAACCTACAATGCAGAATTTTTTGTCTTTTTTTTCTGGTTAGATGTATCAGGGCACAGACATTGCAGAATTGATGTCACATAAGATGCTTCAGTTTAACATGGCCCAACTCTCTATGTCCTTCCAAGCCTGCTCTCTTGCTAGCCTTAATCCTCTTCAACCAATCAGTTGCCACTTCCTATGGTTTTCTCTCTTAAATCTCTCTGGAATGTTTCCATTGACCTCCGCCCCCACTGCACCACCCTAGACTCAGCTACTCTATCTCTCTGACCACAGGACCCTTACATGTGCCACCCTCTTTCTTCCCTAGACATTCTCCTAAGGGATATCCTTGCACACATTATTGTTCTCTAATCCATTCTTGACAGAACAAGAGCTCTTGAGAGCTTTTTAAAATGCAAATCTGATCCCCTAGGTCCTGCTTAAAATCGTTCAATAGCTTTATCATTGCCCTTTGGATAAAAACCAGACTCCTTAACATGAATTTTGAAGCCCTGCATTATGCAACCCCTGTCTACTCTCCATCCTCATTCATAAGGCTCTTTCTCTCCAACTCCACTTATCTGCTACGCTAACTTACTTAGGTCTCTTCAAAGCACCACACTTGCTCCCTCCTCCGTGCCCAGCCATGAAACAGCTGGTCCCCTCAACCTGAAATACTTTTCCTTCATTGTGCCCTTCCCTGTTTCACCTAGAGAACTCCTACTAATGCTTAGGTTCTGGCTCCATTACCTCTTAACCTCTCTGTAGGATGGAGGCCAACCTTGACCCCATAAGTTGTTAGAATTCCAATAGCAAAACCCAATACTTCCCCTCTCTAAATACTTTATTGTGATTACTAGTTTAGTTATCTGATTTCCCTACAGGCTAGAAGGCTGGCAAGGGAAGGGAAGACAGTAAAGACTACAGGTTTCCATTACCTAGGTTAGATTTTGGGCTCTGCCCCGCATTTGCTGGTTAAGTTGCTTATCATCTTCATGCCTCAGTTTCCTCATCTATAAAATAATACTTCCTCCCTCACAGAGTTATTGTGAGTGTTAAATGAGATAATATGCGAGTGTGTGTGTATGCACATATATGTGTTTGCGTGTTAAATATATGTATGTAAGTTTAAGTGCATTAACTGGTCCATAGAAAATAACTCCAGCAAACTGAGATGCACACATAACGAGAACTTACTAAATGCAGGCTTTTTGTTGTTTTGTTTTGCTTTTTTAAGCAAGGTATTCCTAAGACTGTTTTCCTGGGAGTCCACTTTCTCTTTTTCTTTATTTTCCATTGGCTTGATAAGATTAGAGTCCCCAAAGTAAAAAATGTTAATACAGTGTTTGCTTCCCCATTTGCTCATTTTTTCCCAATCTGTGTAGCCTTTATGTGTGGTGTAAAGACATAAGGCAGAATAAAAGTGGGCAAAGAAAATGTTACATTCATAAAAATTGTGTTCCAGTCAACTCGTAGGGAACCTCTTGCTGTATTAGTTGTAGATTCTGCCTCTGCCCACAGTTCTTGCCTATTTCAGAGCCCTTCCCATACAGGCCACTGGCTGGGAAGTTCAGTATCAAGAGGCCTGAGCATCAAGCTCATTCAGCAAAGACAGGACTGTAGAATGCAAGCGAACTAAAGCATTCACAGTGCTTCCTACTTGAATCTGCCAAAAAATAGTTGTTGCTGTTTTTTTTTCAGAAGGAGTCACCAAATACGTTTGAGAGGCAAAATTACAAATTAGTGCAGTATGGGTTATGTGACATGTTTTGAAGATCTTTGAAAAAGGTGACAGAACAAGGAGCTTCCCACTTTCATGGGCCCTCAGTTTTTGTGCAAATGTTGTGTGTGGAAAATCAATAAACGCTGTACCTTGCCACTGAATTTTGTGAGGGTGTACTTATTCCCCGGTAGTCACCAGGCTTTGCAAGAGTTATTGTCATTTTGATTTTCAGATGAGTCACTGGGTCTCTTGCCCCCAGAGGCACTTCATTATGATTCAGTGCAAAGTACTGAAAGGGCTTGGGCTTCCGGGAGTTAGTGGTGTCTGGTGGGGGTTGCAGTGGCTCCGAGTTGGCATGAGGCTTAATTGACACCTTTGATGTAGCCTAAGACAGAACCCGCACCTCCCACTGCTGCTTAGAAGACGTCAGCCTTACGCAGAGAAGGCATCTGCTGGTGAATCCTGCATCTCATTCAGCCTGCTCTGGGAGCAGCCTTAGCCATCCTTAGCTAATCCAAACGCTTCCTGTTTCCGTGGGTCCTTGGCTTAGTGCTCAGAAGGGATTTCGCCTCTTGCTATTGTCAGGTTTAACACTAAGACTGTGTCCATGTTAGAACTCATAGAAGGTAAGTTCAATCCATTATCGCTCTCCCTCGTGGAAAATGTTTCTTATGCATCCTTGAGAATGTGTGTGTCTCATTGCTAATTCTACTTCACTGACTGTGGATGTAAAACATATAAAAATGTTGTCATTTTTACAGGTAAAATAATGGTGATCTTATATGTCTTTATCAAGTCATGTCTTTAAGTGTTCGATGTTGTTACTCAGACAAAAGAGTTGCTTACTTGAGTTGTGTGGCTTTGATTCCGTTTAGTGATAATCTTGTGTAAAAGTCTGGAGAGTCGGGTAGAATTCCAGTGATTTAAACCTATTAAAGAGCAGCTTTTCTTTAGAGTAGCAGCAAAGACAGATTGTGAGGAGTTCCTGAGCGTCTGCACCAATTACTTTGTCCTGTTTACGGCAGGTCCTTCAGAGTTAGGCTAGGGGGATGTACAGGGCACAAGTGAATGCAGGAACTTCTAGAAGTGAGGACAACGATCTTTTTAACAAGACACGGGGAATATCACTCGTGAGCTATGCTAATATTTACTCCTACTATGTGGTACTGGGAAGCTAAACCAAAAAATTAAGGGTGAATCCCATTGAAAATGTCTCAGGACCTCAATCACGTGCCTCAAATCTCTATTGGTGCTATTAAAGACATCATTAATAAATTCATCAGGAAAGTTGTGTAAAGTACATTTTAAAAAATCTTTATGTAAGCTGCTGCTCTGTTAAACACAGGATTAACAAAACAGTGAATTTCTAAAGAAGGTTATTCCCCAAAGCTTTTTTTCAGGACTACAGATGAAAAGCTGTCTGGAATTTTAGCAAATGTCCCTCCACAGTTGTTTGTTTTTCTGGAGAGATTATTTGTCGTGAAAATTCTTTAACATGCCATTTTTTTGTCTCTGTGATTCTTTGTTCTTCTAGTTAATGGAACTCCTGGTAGTCAGCTCTCTACTCCGCGCTCGGGCAAATCACCAAGCCCATCACCCACCAGCCCAGGAAGCCTGCGGAAGCAGAGGGTAAGGAGATAAAGCAAGCTCTTTGTTTAAGACGGGTCTGAGCCGTGGTGCAGAATGGCACAGGTGCCAGCAAATGTCTCTCTCATAATCAGGCTGCTTGACTCTAAGTGTAATAATCAAGCAAGGGCAGGTGGTGACCAACGGCAGGTCACTTATTATGGCTGTGGTTTCACTTGCTGTAACTCAGGGCTCTTAATTTCTCTGTAAACTTGTCCAAATCTTAACTCTGAGAAAAATAAACAGTTGCTGCTTCCCTGTTAAATACCCCACTCTTTTTGTCCTGAATGCACGACAACTTTATTGGCACTGCTTTCTAAGCTTCCTTAGTTGTAACAAGATTTATTAGATGTTATCACTGATCATCAGCCTTCCTTAAGAAGAAAAGGAAAAGTGCCGTTGTTGGACAGGTGGGCCATGGTGGGGAGTTGCTTTATGGCATAGAGTGGTGGTCCAGAGTGGCTTGGAGTCCATGGCACAAGGAATGGGTACATGTGCCATGTGCTTTTGTGAATGAAACCCACACGAGCACCTTCTCTTTCATTACTACTTGCCTTTATTTTTTAACTTCTTGTGTAATAACGAAGAAGTTGACTGAGCTTGGAGACCAAAGTCAAACAGTTACTGGAGACAGTGTTAGCTTCTCTATGCTAAGCGAGGGGTGAGGATTAGCAATTCTTTCAGGATGGAAGAACTACTCTTCTTATCCTCTCACAACCTTACTGTTTGTCTTTTCCGGTAATACCAGGGCAAGAACACAAGGAGTGGGAAGGGAAGGTGGGGGAAGGTGCAGTGGAGGAAATGGAAGGCCTTTCATTGTCCAGATTTCCCAGGTGCAGAGGGAGGAGTATGTGCTTTTAGGAGGCTTTATGATGGGGCTCATCGAACATTTTAATCAGCAGGGGCTCCCTGGAGGCTTCTGAACTCAAAGCCTGGCATCTGGAATTTGGTTTCTTTTACTATGTGTTTTAAAATGAGACTTCTAAGTTCCATCGGTCAAAACTGCATCCAAGATGGAGGCTTCTCTCTTCAAGCCTCTTGCCAAGGTTGTGTCCACACACCACTCTCTGTCTGGGGCAGGGAACTCAGTCAGTCCCCAATCCCTTTGCAGTCTCACCCACCAATTATCAGGTTGTATTGTCTTTCTCCGCTATCCTCCTGGCAGCAGGTTTAGCTTGTTTAGATTATTTGATGAGGCCTGGGGTTTGGCACCAGCTCCTCCACTAAATGGCTGTGGTATCTTAGATATGTCTATTATCCTCTCCAGGCCTCAGTTGGAAAAAAGAAAGAGGCTCTTTCCATGCAGAAAACTCAATAATTTTATTCCAGTTTCATCTGAATGTTGTCACTATGGTTTTCTTCTTGGCCACAGTCTAATCTGGTATTTTCAAATACTGCAATCATTAGTGAACTATTAAAAGAAGAACTGACCAAATTCCTTTACTCTCCCAAATGTCTATCCTTGAGTGGAGGAAGCGGTAGTGGAGTGATTCTTTCCTTGTAAGTTTTGCCCAACAAGGTCCCCATCCATAGGGGCTGCCATTAGGATATGGCACAGATAGGGCCCTCTTTCATAGAACGTTCTCACTTTTGAAGTGTGTACTTTGGAGAATGCACCTGGCATAGAAATCCCTCTTCATCATTTGAGCTAATTAAAGTCACATTCAGGATGTAGCTCATGCTTAGTGGTTGAGATTAAATGAGAGAGACTGAGAATCCTTGCCACGAATCTGAGCTTCTCGCCCTGCTTGCTTATTATGAGACCTTCATCTTTGGGCTATAAAGCACTTTGCTCAACTGCCCCTTTGTTGGCAGAATGAGGCTAGAATTTGCTTCTTCTGCCCTCTGTATTCTCTCCTTCACTATGATTTTGTCCAACTGAGGCAGAAAATTTCCATCCAGCTCCCAGCAGCTGTGTGGCTGATGGCTTATGAAATTGACATTGCCAGCACTTGGGAAATGTTTATAAGGGATGTTTCTCTTATAGATTCTTCGTTTTGTCGTTTAAACTACCAATGCAAGCACCGTACTTGAGAGGGGAAAACAATCCCATTTGTTTTAGGGAGACAAAGCATTTATCATCATCTGAAAACATTTTTTAAGCACATGTTATTCAGAGCAGAGCAGTGGATAATTCAGAGACAGTTCAGTTTCCCAGCTTTTGAATTTAGACCATAAATGAACATCCTCCATCCATGTACCATGTCATTGTGTGGAGACACTCCCAGCTGCTTCAGCAAGAGGAGCTTTCATCTTGGTGTGGAGGCAGTTGCATCAAAGAAGCCCTCCCAGTTAAAATCGGCCTAGAATTTCTCTAAAAACTGATCCTGTTTCAAATTTGGTTAATGTTCCTCTCAAATGGTTGGCTATACTCCTATGCAGGAAATACTGAAATAAGTGAAAGATGGCAAGTGCTAAAAGAAGACACTTCAAAGAATAAATTAACTCTTTTTATTGCAAATTGGAAAACAGTAGCTACTTCTATTTTTCCTTCTGTGTTGCCTAGCAACATGGCCAGGAAAATGAGTTGGCTGTCCCCCCCCCAACACGCACGCGCCCGCACACACACACTCACACTTCCTACCTCATTTTAAAACACAGGAACATAAGTTGTGGGGGGGGTTTAAATGGAATGTTGAGACATTTGACTGCTTTCTTTACAAATAACAAAAATTTATAGTTTTATTTTTATTAATTATGATGATTTAATCAGCTTTTTTTCCTTACCTTAAAATCACATTTTTATGTTATCTCTCTTGGTATTTTCGAATAGTCATATGCAATAAGAGTCTGAATGCCAGATGTTTTTCTTTATAAAAGTATTAGTGGCAATGGACCAAGCAACCTCCCTCTTTTTCCAAAACACTGTTATTTAAGTTGCTGTCTAGAAGCTTTTGACGGGTCACAGAAGCAGGTGTCGGAGGATCTTGTCCATCCATGAACTTTTTGGGGGCCCCTTTCTTAATACGTGAGGAAGAAATGTGTTGTGTTGTGTAGGTTGAATGAAGCGCCCCATTATACTCCCACATCGCTGACTTTGTAGATTATCTGATCAGTCAGATGATGTGAGGAGTGGGTGGTACAAATTAGAAAAGAAGCCAGGATTCTAGACACTTTCTGCAGATCTGAGCTGGTTGCCTGGCTACCAACAGAGAGATCTCCTAGCAGAAAGGGGTGGAGTAAAGAAGAGTTTGGTGATGGGTGAGTGGTTGGGGAACTGGGAAGAGCTTTGGGAAGGGAGCGGGGAGATCAAATTTGCATTCTTTCTGTCTTCCAAACATAAAATTTTGAAAAGGCAGTGTTTATTGGGCTTATGTGATGTGAAAATGCAACACTTGACTTGAGGCTCTGGGACCAGAATTTGCTGAATGCCAGCTGGGGCTCCTAATAAATTATTTTGTAAGGTAAGCACATCCCTCTTGCACCCAGAATGAGAAGGAAATACTCAAGGAAGAATTGCGTGGATACATAGTAGCAGAGTTGGCATTGACAGACCTCAGGGACTGTAAAACTCAACTGAACAGGAAAGAAGGCAAAAGCTCATAAGCAGATAAAGCCAATAAGGCAAAATAAGCACCACTGTGTCTATTTAGATGGTTTCTCAATTACAGTCTTTCCTCCTGTTCAAATTTGGTAACTCCAAAAGGTCCAATGACATTACAAACCAAGGATGCTCATTCAGTGTTGCTCCACTCCTAAGAGAGCCACAGGGCACCCAAGAAAGCCAAGTAAACAAATCTATACCGCCCTTCATCTTACAGGACCTGTATCGCCCCCTCTCTTCGGATGATTTGGATTCAGTAGGAGACTCAGTGTAAAAGAAACAATGGAGCAATGTATATGGTTTGTGATTGCGTGAAGGTTTCACATTTCCTAAGCAAAAATCTAACAGCAAAATACACAAAAGAGTTTTGCATACCTTGAAATTATGAAGCCCAAATCAAAGAAGAGTAAATATACAGGCATTTTATATTCATGATGTTAATCCTTGAAGGAGATTTTTTTTTTAGATCTCCTACATTGATTTGATCAGGGAGCTTGAACACAAACTTGCTTAGTTGCTGAGATTTTTGTGCGAGGCCTGGCTCTAGGTGAATTTCATACATGGACCCAATATTGAGTATAAGAACATGCTAATGATGTAGCAATACAGAGCCATAATTTCTGTAGATGGAGTTTCCATTTTAATCATAAGTAGTCACATAGATACAATGTTTCTATACTTTTGGTTAAGCAGATTAAAATGTCATTAGCAGGCATATTTTTTCTTAAAGTTGTATTCTTTTTAAAATTTGGATTGCTGATTTTTTGAAGGTACTACAAAATAATAAAAATATTCAAGTAGATTTTTCTTTCTTTCTAGACAGTGGACAAAGCTACTTGTCATTTTGTGGGTTAACATATTGGAGGAAAAACTCTCATGTCAGGGACACATCTCACGAAGACTCTGATGTTAGATATTAAGAACTTTCCTTGTTTCTGTTGTCAAGTAAATTTTATTTTTTAAATATCTTTTATTGGAAACAGCATGATTATAGCTTAAACTATATACCAACATGAAGAACTTGTTCAGTGGCTTTGCTATAAATTATACAATTCCTCCCTATAGCCATATATGTAATTTTTCAAATATGTAAAAGCTAAAGCCAGAAATCTTTTTCTTTTCTTTTTTTTTTTTTTAGCACACAGACCTAAAAAAATCATGTCTGGACTTCTTCCAAAAAATCAATTTGAAAAGCAGAATTCTCTTAAATAGTGCTATATAAATCAGGCCCAAAATATCCAAATCTCCATTTTGATAAATCCTGAATCTTGCTGATGTTTTGGAAATTTTCATATGCAAAACTCCTTTTGTGTTAAACCAAGTAAGTCTATGATTATAACCCATTTTTAAACATTAACCTACTAATTCTGCTCTTCTAGTCCTCTTTTTAAAAAATTATAGTCAGCTTTGCTTAAACATAAAATGATTATTTTAAAATCTGAATGTTAAAAGTTAATGTGTATGGTCTGTTGTATTTAGCCATATCCTAGTGATCACTTAGTTTTACTAGTTCAAACACTAACAATTTAAGACTTGTGAAGCATGATTTTTATTTTCTACAGACTTGACATATCTCAGTAGGTGATAAATTAAAAATGTATTTTATGCCATTTGGAGGCTTTTACTTGAGTCTTTTTCAAATTTTACTTGAAAATTGAATTTAAAAACAAAATGTTTGATTCAAGATGGAGAGAAATTCAGTTGTCATATACTGTTTTAAATGTTATCAATTTATCTCCTTGATAAATTGCTCAACTATCAAATTTTACCATCTGGTTTATAGTTACATATGTTACCATCTCACTTTCCAAGTGAATAAAATATTCCTTCCAAAAGAAGAAAAAAAAGTCCAGGCACTCTAACAGCATTTGAAAACTTAGGCTTATAGTAATTAGTGCCTCATTATCCTGTCTGTTGGAGAGAAAGACACTTCTCTGGCAGGTTATTCGAGAACCACAAACTGAACCATTCCATCTTGAAAGAACAATTCATAATAATACCTGTTCCAGACTTCAGGTTTTAAAACTGTTCCCAATAGAAATGAACAGAGGCTCCTGCTGAGATCAAAAGACTGCTTTGTTTTAGCTGAAACAGTAAACATCTGTGAAGTTGCCTGTGGTGGTGTCTGTTCTAGTTATGTCTTCATAAAATACGTTACTTCATACAATTGAGTACATAAAAGATTAGTATGTCTTTGACTGAACTGTCAAAAATGCATTGAAAGCAGTGGAACAGTTAACTTAAATCTGGTGGGGTCAGATGGTCCAGAACTAAAATAAATTCCAATAATTTTAACTTCTCTGCGCTGTCAATCTTACGGACGACTACTGCTTAGAGAGGTCTGATAAATGCTATTTGTTCTGGGTAAGTGGCAGATATTACCAATTGATATGAAACCCATGGCTTTGTTTAGACACGGAAAAAAGAAACTGGACTTGTACTAATTGCCGATAGATATCATGGCCAACTTTCCATTCAAGCAGTTCCAAGGGAAATGCTATTCCACAGCATTTAATCTTTTGAACATATGACTTTTATTAAAGGACTGTTCATGGGGCGATATATATCATTTACTTTTGAAACTAAAGTCCCTCAGAGATTGAAATAGCACACCATTTATAGACTTCGAAATCTCTTTCTATGCAGAACGTAATTCCATTATACTAAAGTAGAAATAAAAAAATCCTTAGCTACAAACCAGAACTTTTCAGCTCATTGATGGAACCAAATTGATGATTTAAAGACACTTAAAACTTACTTATAGAAGTTTTTTGAAAAATTAGACACTGAATTTTAAAAGTGTTCCATTGAACGGGAAAGAACTCCAGCAAAAGCCATGGATTTTTGTCCTTATGTTAAACCTTAAATGTGCTGTGAAGACATTGTGCTCTAGTTAAAAGTTTGATACTTTTTCATTTGCGCTCACCTTTTTTCCTTAGACGTTATAGAAAAAGATATGATAAATATTTCACTGCTCTCAGCATTTTAGAAATGCAAAAACCTAATAGTATATCAAGTGTGAAGGTCAGTGTGAACTCAGAAGACTGGTTCTGAAAGCCACATGCTTTGTTTCTTGTCTTGCTTAATCAATTAAGTGGGGGGAAAAAACCCACAGTGTTTCTATACTGTCATAGGTTTTTAAGAAGTATCAGGTTTACCCATCTGTACACATTCCTGTGTTCTTATATTGGCTCATCTAAATACTAAAAGATCAAGTGGTATCTTCTAAAAACCTTCTGAACCAGCATTTATGTACTATATGTGTTCCCTGTGTTAGCCAGTAGGGATATTTTGGTTGCATCCACTGCAGATTTATACATGATTGGGTTCTTTTTTTTTTTCTTTTAAAAGCAACAAAGTCTAAAACCCAGATTTCTTAATACTAATGAATGAAAACGTAGACTAATATTCCTGAAAAATAATAAAATAATTCCATGTATTTTAGCTATTGGACTACTAAATTTTTCATATGTGGCCATATATCTATACAGGTATGTGGGTGTTTATGTAAATTTGCAGGGCTCAGTGTGTATGTGGATGTGCTTATGTATTTGTATATGTTTGTAGACCATGAATAGTAAAGTATGGTATTTGTGACACAGCCTTGTAAGTTACTGGCTCTTGTGGAATTTCATGTAAAGCCTTCATGTCCTAAATTATAATAGGTCATATTAAGATATGACCTATTAGTTGGGGCATGTTTAAGTTCAAAAGTAGTTCGCTTAACTAGTATGACAAAATGGTTCCAAATAATCAGACATGCTGATTTATTTTTTTAAAAAATTGGAATCCAGATAAATGAAAAATTTGAAATTGAGATAAATATTGTGTTTAAGTATTAAGTATAAGCACACATTAATGTTTATATTGTTATGTCTTAATATTCAATTGTTAAAATGATTTAATAGTATCACTAATGTTTCTCTAATGTGTGCGTATTGATGACATGTAATGATTGTCAACCAGTGTTCACTAAAAAATGGAATACTGATTTACAGAGTTGTGAGTAGTTGAGTATTATATTGAAGCATAAATGGAAGAGAATCCAGACTATATTTGATTTGAAGTAAGTTTAATGACAAAGCCAGATAACCTATAAGGTAATTTTGTATGTTCTTTCAAAACACTATTCTAAACTGTTGACATGTTTTCAGTAGTAACCTTACTATACTTGTTATATGTGTGTGTATATCTATATAAATATATACACACTTGAAAATGTTAATGGAATGAATTTACTATATATGCATACATTTGCCCATTTATGTGTATTTGCATTAGCCTTGCTAGCGTCTCTAATTCTGCTTGTTAGTGACAGCTGTATCTGATTGAGAAATTCCATAGAAGTACAGTGTGAAAATTAGAGATATAGCGAATTCAATGTACCAATTGCCTGAAGCAGTTTGTTATACTGTCAGTTGAAAATATTTGTAATTTTGTGCCTGTGACGCATGTGGAAAAGATAGGAAATCTGAGGCCCTAGCTATAATTTTTATGAGTGCATGATATATAGTGTCTTTAAAATGTGGTTCGTTTTAGTAAAGATGATGGATAAATTCCAACTAGTATACATGATGCATGTAATACTTGGGTGTTTTTATTATATATGGCCACAAAATGTTTTTGAAGCCAAGATAGTGGGTATCTGAAAGGTTGTAGGCAAAGAATTATGAAAGTTAATTTTCTTGTGATGTGTTTTTTGGGTTTATATTCACCAACAAGCAAGGAATGGAGTTTATTTGTTCTAAGGACTTTTTACTTTCATTGAAATACGTTATGAATATTGTAAATTCGGATAAAATTTTTATAAACAGGGTGACCTAATTTCTGCTTACAATTTGAGTTGCTTGTATGTGTATTCATCTCTTAAGAGCATTTGATGTTAAAATGTTTCAAACAGCATTATGTTTTAAAGTCCATCAGTATAGGCCATCAGCAGAGTTTTATAGAGCTAAACAATGAAATGTTCCATTGAACTACACAATTTTGAAAGTTCCATCACTTTGTGCTTTTGTTTTTTTGTAAAATGTTGTACCTTGTGTTTCACACTGGACCATATTCTTCCTCTAAAAGTTAACTTTGTGACACTCACCACCTTAGAATGACTATACAATAAACAGAAAAAACCACGTGTGTTGTTCAGTGAGTTTCTTTCAGAAAACTTGGTAAGTAGACGTTGACATTGAAATGACCATGTCGGATAAGGGTTACTTTCATCATTATATTTATGGCATTCTTGTGATGTAATTAGCATCAGCAAGTGATATTTGACATACTGCAGAATGGCACCGCGTGACTCCTAATGTCTAAAATAACAACGATAACAACAAAATAAGACTATTTGATGAAGAATTTTATTTCAGTTGGTTACATTAAAATCGTTAATACGCTTTCCTCTTGGGGTTTCCTTAAGGATGAATTTGTCAGACAAATAGGCAACTGGTTGAAAAAAGAAATTAACATGCATTATTTAAATATACGAGCTGTGTCCTGGACTTGAAGGCATTTTTCCCAAGGTCATCTAATTTGCAGGGGGGAAAAAATGTACATGTGTATATGCATATGTGTGTGTGTGTGCCAGTTACTGTAAAAGCACTGAAAAAATAAATATGTAAAATAAGCAGATATACAATAAAATAAATAATTATAATAATAGAATACTTGATTCTCCAACTTTAATTTGGGACAAAAATCCATAATCTGGGAGAAAAGAAAATTCTACTGGCCTCGTTAGAAAAAATATTTTACATTAAAGTTATTATAGAAGTCCAAAGTTCTGATTTTAAATCTAACATTTTTAATAGGTTCATTTTAACCTTAAAAATATAGGTTGCTTTAATTAGTTCTCTTTATTATTTCCCTGATAACCAAATGTAATCAATGCCCAAAGCAATAATACAACTGGAAGGAATGTTTACAAATTTATAAAATGCCAAATTGTGTTTATACTTTCTTCATATAATAGAGTTTAAAATAAAATGTAGCAGGGTCCTGGAAGAGTAGTGAGCTCCCTTCATCACTGGTTGGGAATCCCATTTGAGGAGTAAACCATGAAGGGCATCATTATTTTATCTCTTGGGGGTAAACTAGATGACTTCCTGGTCCCCTTCCAAACTATGATTTCATGAAGGGTAATTCATAAGAGTAGACATTGTGCCCCACTTCCCCTCAGTCTCTTCAAGACAAATAGTTCAGACTCTGAATTTATAGATCTTGGCCTAAGGGAGTATAGCAACTGGATGGTAGAGGCAAAGAAGACTGCCTAATGTGACAAAGTTGTAACCAAATACATTTGTTTTTGAAATCTTGGCTCCTGTGGCTTTACTAACGTAGACTGAATGTCAATGTTCCCATTTTCACTTTTTCTTCCTCTAAGCAAACCAATTTCATTAATGACAGTTCTCCAGTCTTTTAAAAACTTTGACCAAATCTTTATGATAACATTTTACGTTTTTCAGTATTCATTCTTAGTTACGCACTTGATCGCCTATATCATAGACTCTATTTAGGCTAAATAATCTATGAAGAAAGCAGACAAAGTAATTTGGAAAAAGGAGTTCCCTCTGTGCCTTGTTTCAAATAATGGAGCCTTATTAGTTATTGCAGATTAATATCACTAACTTAGTATTCTATATCTACTTAGAAAATAAATAAATGTCTGGTTTTTCTGTATACACATAGAATCCCGTGGATTTCAAGCTCTCTACAGCAAGATTATGATTTAATTTTGTAATATGAGGGCATTTATAGAGATTCTGTAGACTTCAAGTCAAGATCACCAAGACAACTGTTTGAGTTTGTTAAATATTTATTGGTTGTGTTTCCTTTATAAAGTTGATTTCTAAACCCTTTTTACCATTTTCCAAATCAGTATTAACAAAGTAATAACTGTATGCCAAGACAAAATGTGAGGTGGAAGTAATACTATTATCCAGCCAACGCTAAAGTTATCTGGTAGGAGTTTTCTAGCTTGGTTAGATCCATTGGATCAATTGGACATTTTCTAAGTCTTTATTTAGTGTGGACTCCAGCTGAGAGACACCATTAATACACATGACAGGAATAACTCATACCATTTATATTTAAAATGAACCATTTTTTATTCCGTAGTCATCAGATACATCTTGGTAAAATGTGGTTAGAGCTGTTATGTCAGCTTTCTCACTTACTTGGAAAGTGTGATATGTTCTCCATCTGTTATGTGATTCCAAGCTAAATAGCTACACTTAGGATGTGTTCTTACTTAGGGAAATGCTTTTATGAAGGTGTGCCATAAGAGCATCCAGGTGCCGGCAACCTGCCCGCCTGGTTCCCATTAAATCTGCTGGGAGGTGATGACATTTCCAATGTCACAGTATCTCTTAGAGCAGCTAATTGCATTAAATTCTAAAATAACTGTGTGTTTTGTACTGTATACCCAGATGCCTTGGAATTAGCAGACTGACTGAAGCAAACACAAAATCTTATCATCATGTATACTCTAAAATGGTTTATCTGCTCAGAAAAACCAAATAAGTAAATTGATTTCATTTATAAGCATGCAAAAATAAGTGAGCTTTTTAGCTTCTGTTGGTCATAATTAAAGGCTGATTAATCTCATTGGATTAATTCTAAAGAACAAGAATTTACACATTTTCCCTTTACTATTTTCAAAATCCTTCAATCAGACTTATGAACAGTAATAAAAATCTTCCATCACCATCTAAGTTAGTGTATTTAGGGTTAGTAACAAGCATACACAAAGAGCTATGCCCATTACTGAATTACTTCAACTGGGAGAGAGAGCAGAAGCGTTAGGTGACAAAATCAGAATCCAAAAAATAACAGGCTGGCAGGATATGAGGTAATAAATATGACATTTAACATGAATAAATGAGAAGTTTTAGACTTGATTTGAAATACCAAACTCCCAAATACAGAATAGGGAGACCTGACATAACTATGAGCTCAGTGCAAGGCTGGAAAGTTACCGTGCTATCAATAAGCCAGAATGCTCTTGAAGTATATTAATATTCTGTTCACAAGGAAGAAAGCTCTATCCTTCTGTGCTCTGTGCTGGTCAGGGTACACTTAGACTATTGCACTTGTTTTGAGCATCAGAATTAACAAGAGATATTGACAACTGGAGTGTGTCCACAGGAGGGTGAAGGTCATGGAGCCCTGTGACATGATGAACAACCAAAGAAACTGGGAATGTTCAAATGGAAAAAGAGAAGACACACAAGGGGCCGAGTAGCTATTTCCAGATATCTGAAGCACTGTCATATGAGAAATGGATTAGAACTGTACTCAGTGGCTCCAGAGGTGAGACCTAAGACAAACAAATGGAAAACGTACAGGGGCATCATTTCAACTTAACTTAAGGAGGCCCTTTCTTTACCTCATAGCCTCGGGAAGTAATGTGTTCAGAACTGGAGGAGTTTGGACAGAGGCCATCTGACCACATAGCTGGGATGTTTATAGTGGGAATTTGGTCTCTGGATGGAAGTAGTATGGAATAGGTAATATTTAAGGTCCATTCCAGTCCCTGAAGTTCTTTGAATCCATGAATGGTTGTTGTCTTGGAAAAGTGTATAATGTTAACTATCTTCTTTGGACATTAGAAATCTAGAACATTTATTTTACTCTATTTGAGTGTAATAAATAAAATGAAGACTTTCCATTTTCAGAGTACTCTATTTGTAATTAAATAAGCTTTTCTCTTAAAATTGTCTGTTACACTCAGACACCCTGAAATTTGAAATGACTTGGGGTATGTTTTTAAACCTAAATTGAAAATAAGCATTTTTAAACATAAGCAAACTTGTGTTAACCCTGCTTTTTTTTTTAACCATGAGCCTGTAAACTTTGCGGGGTTTCTGTTCATAAGGCGGAGAAAACACAGCTGGTGTTGTGGCAAGCATTCAGGGCATCAGACTTTTGGTGGCACTGTTGAAAGTGCAATTCATTAGTTAATAAAGGTGTTTAGTGAATAATATCCAGCAAGTAGATAGAACATTACAGTTTAAAAGATGTTTTCATATACTTTGAGTCAGAGTTCTGTATTGAGTATCTGACGTTCTTATTAAAAGAACAAGCTTTTGGAACTGAGTACATAAATTGTGGATATCTTTGCTGGGAAACACGCTACTAGTCTATTAATTCGGGTGCTTGATGAAAGAATGTCTTTGTATTCTAAAATTTAAAACACCATATGACAAGACAGCACCTGCCACTCCAAACCAAAATGTGTCGACATTTTTAAACACCATTTGCCATGCTGCTGGAAGAGATTCAAGGATCAAAAAGCCCAGAAGAGAAGGTCTACATTTAGATATTTTCTTACTGCTTTTCTGCTTGGAATATCATTATTTCTACAGCAAAAGCAATGACATGGGGGATAAAAGATCTCACTGTTCTGGAAAACATGCAACCTTCCCCTCAAATGTGGTAATGTTAATGGTTATTTTCTTCAGACACTGACATCATAAATCTGCCTGTCTCAGCCTTGTATTCCAATATTATAAATACAAGATTTTCACAGACAGACAAAAATCTGTAAAAGTCAGCAGAGCATAGCTCATACATTTACAGTACCTTCAACAGAGCTGGTTATGACTACATAGTTAGTGTCACACCAAGAAAAACTCTGTTTCAAGGTCACAATCTGAACCTCTCTTTCTAGGCTGACATAGGACAAATGTGGACTGCTGGTCACAAAGGGAGCCTCCATGAGAGAAGACAGAAAAACAGCTCCAGTCACCAGGCTGATTGATGGGGGATTCTTATGATTTTGGAAAATAAAGAGCACATAGTTTTTGTGGACAAACTGTCACATTCAGGGGTATACTAGAGTATTCACAAAACTTCTAGAATATCCTATAAGAAAACAGATGCATCACTGCTATGAATTTTACTTTTATTCCAATTGTGTCAACTGTTGTCAGCTTTGATGAACTCATCCAATGGAAAATACTCATCTTAGCCACACCCAGGAAAGTGTCCTATGGCAGTTGACTCAAATGGCCCTGCAGTGATTTAAGTAGCATTTCCCTAACTATATTAATCGTTTTAATTAATCTTTGGTGAAAACTAAAACCTTTGAATTTCCTATGCAAGATACTGTTGGGCATAATGAAATTATGTAAAACTTCTCTCTCCTCTTGCTTTGTACACATTAAGGCTGGATGGAATGGGGGGGAGGTTGAAGGGAGACAGGTAAGCAGAGGAAAAATAGGTCAACTTTGCTTCTCGCCACCTCTTCATTATTAATTCAACTACAGATGCTCTTTCCCTTCTCTCTGCTCCACAGACAGCCGGCACCATGAGCCAATGCCGCCCCCTCACCGCCTCCTGCTCCCATCAGGCCAACCAAGTGGATAAACCCAGGGAAACAGAAGGAAGATCTTTTAGGACAAGCTGTGTTCACTATTTAGAAATAGCATTGAAATGTGCAAATTGTTTTCTCAAGGAATAGATGCAGAAATGGAAAGATTCGTTGTTAAAGTACTACCCCATGACTGATCATAGTATTAAATATTTGGCATTGTTTCATCCTCTGAGCTTTGTAATATAGTTGTTACCCTGTTTGCTCTCATGAGTCTTGGATCAAAATATGCTAAAAATACAAGGGTATCACCAAGCTTAGGCTTTTATTCCTGTCTTTGCCTCAGACTTATTATGTAATATTTAACATATGGATAACCTGCTTAGTGCTTGTTTCTTTATCTCAAAGTGGAATTAACAAACCCACTCTTTAACCTTTCTCCAAGGATGTGGTAAGGCTGCACATTTTTTTTTAGGCTATTCCATAAAAACAAACTGAAGAGGAATTCTTTTTTTTATGGTAAGAGTAGAAAAAATATTGGATGAGATCAGAATGGCGCGGTATCTAAGGCCTGTTTGCAGATAGACTGTGGAAAAGTGAGGTGAGATGCCTAAAATCTGACAAACCTAAACAGCGAGCTAAAGGATGCTAATTTTGAGAAAAAGGAATAAAAAGTAGTGGAACATCCAAATTTGACAAGGATTAGCCTGACGTAGTTAATGCCATCTATTATTGGTTAAAAGAGTGGGAGGGAGAGGTAGTCCTAATTGAATAGTCTAAGAACCTCCCTTCCAAGTGTTAAGACCAAATCCTCCCAGGTAGTGGGTGCAGTTATCTCCCGAGATTCTGGGCTGGGCATAGCACCCGGAGACTCCGGCCCTCTGACCAAGTATTTTTATTCTCTGTTTCTGTTCCTTACAGAGCTCTCAACATGGCGGCTCTTCTACTTCACTTGCGTCCACCAAAGTCTGCAGCTCGATGGACGAGAACGACGGACCTGGAGAAGGTGGTGAGCTTGGGGCTTGGTGTATGAGGAGAAGGCTCAGCTTGTTCAGGGGGCAGAGGACGGGTTGGCTAAATTTACTCCAGGAAACTGTAACTTCTCAAGCAGAATGAATAGACAAGCCTGAAGCAGCTCATTAGGGCCATACCAAGGGGATAGAATTGAATAAGCCTCCCACTGGGGATCAGAGTCTACTCTGTGGGAACAGGAGGAGGGAGTTAGCCTAATTTGGAGACATTTCACATCCTCTGAGGGTGTAAGTATCCTAAGAAGGCCAGCTGTTGCCCTCTTTGGAAATAAAAAGGAGTAATTGCTGCCTTTGTTTTCCTAAATTCTGTTCACTTTCAGAATATTAAAGACAATTTACTCTCTTGATTGACTATTAGAGCCCCCCAGATGTACTTGAACTTAAGTGCACTCAACATGTGAAAATGCTGCTTTACAAAAAGATCTAATTGATGGTGATTGCAAAAATATTCTTTATACTTTAAGCTAATTCACTTTAGAATTTCTCTGTGATGTGGTTAAATGACCTGGATTCCAGAACTGACCTTTTTGCTAACTCACTGGATTGTTTTGGATAAGCTTCTTCGGTTCTTTGCATCTTAGTTCGTCTTCTGTAAAATGAAGATTGTAATACATGGCTATTTCCTCCCTGGGGCTTGTTATCAGGCTCACATCAATTATGGGAAAGTATTTAGAAAAGCATAAAATTTGGTATGATCAAGCCACTGTTGAAGAATGTCCTTTTTGTTTTAAATGATATGATTTCATTTTCCAAAAAAGTACCTTTTGGGGGAAGCACTTTTATTATGTTGCGTGAGATATGTGACTTACCCAAGAAGTATTTCCTGACTACCATGCAATATCAGACTTTTTTTGTATTTTCAGAAGTATGAAATTCGCCGTCTGGAAGTCTCTTTTGTTCCAATGTGTTATATTTACCTAATGAAATGAAATGGTTCTTGATTAAGCTTTTGGCTAAGCCTTCTTAGCCAAAAGCCTAAGTGATACATTTTATCAGGAAAAATACCCCAAGCCATGTGCTCCAGATAGACGCCTCAGTTATGCTCCACTGGAAGAAAAGATGGAAGTCCTTCCTTCCATTTCCCATCTGAAGTCAGACTTGTCCCTCAGCCAAGAATGGTTACTTTTATTATCCATGTAGTAAAGAGCCTTAAGACCGTGTCATCCGAGAGATGTTTTGTAAATTCAGAGCTTTGCAGTGGATTTGAAACTTCTCCAACCATCTCCGCTAATAACCATGGAGTGGACAAAAATCCCCAGGCTGAGTCCTTCAAACAGCGGCAAAATTGTGGCTTCTTTGGGGGTGAAGTGGCGAGGGAGGGTGGGGAGTAATTGGTTCCAGCTCTCATTTTATTCTGGAGACCACTGAGCTCACTTCTAGTGGGTTAAGAGTACAATGTCACCCATATAGAGGTGAAGAGGTTGCATAAATACCAAGGGCAAAAGTACAGCAGCAAATGTCCTACGTTTATGCAACACTTTCCAGAATGTCCTCCGCTCTAGAATCCAGAGTCGCAGATGGGGCACTATCACAAAACCAGAATAAGGGTCATAAAGCAGATGTCTGAGCACCGTGCGTTTCCATTTGCCGTTCCCAACAATTCAGACTAAAGGAGAATATGAAAAACACCAAGAAGGCCCATTCGCCACCCAAGGTTTTAATTTTATTTTGAGAAGATGTGTTTAGTCTCAGTTTATGGTTAAAGGTCAGAAAAGGAGCGCATTTAGAAAGCACACTGGGCTTCCATCACATTTTGTATTCAGATTGCCTGAGGGAAAGCCAGGATTTATAACTTTAAAGCATGTAAATTTTAGAGCCCAGCTATAAAAGGCTTTTTACACCCCTAAGATGTTAAAGGTTATCCACTATATTTATGTGACCTAAGTGTGGCTTATTTAGTTTTACGGCCTTAGATATTTAAAGCATTATTAGGCATTTGTAAAATATTTCAAAATGCATTTTAAGAGGGAAAATGCGTTGTGTTAGTGGCACTAACATAATTGAAACTACAAAACTGCTCTGTTCACAGACATAATAGGTATTGCAATTTTAACTCAACATCTGCTACACAGGTTGCTGGTGAGAACATTTGTCTAAAATCTGCTCATTGATGCTGGGGAGGGGTGGCAATCAGAGCTTAGTTCATAAGGAATTTTACGGAGATCTCCATTTCAGGATGTAGTAACGCTAAGGGTCCAAACAGCAGGCATTTTTCATGCTTGCACAGTGTCAAGCAGCCCAGAAACCCTTACGAGCTGCATTTTCCTTCTGAGCCATACCTAAGAGGGTCATTTCTCTGTACACAGTGGGTCTTCAGTAAACTCTATGGATCAAATTGGCATGAAATAAAAAGAACAAAACTTCCTCCTCAGAATCCCCACTGCAACAGAAAGCGTCAGTTGCTCTTACGTAGGTGGGAGTAGACCGCATACGTTTTACATTTCCTTTCGGTTTATCATTTGTCTTTTGTAAAAACTGTTGAGTATACAATGTCAGCAGGGGCGGCTGGCCTCACTGTACGGAAAATGACATATTGATTCTGAATCAGTTCCAGTCGATTAGATGACACTTCTAAAAGTCTCCTTTGTGCAACATCTGTGTTCTCTTTTCTACCAATAAAATTGTACTAATGATTCTTTCAGAAGTGTCAGAGGAAGGCTTCCAGATTCCAGCCACAATAACAGAACGATATAAAGTCGGAAGGACAATAGGAGATGGAAATTTTGCTGTTGTCAAGGAATGTGTAGAAAGGTGAGAAAGATATCGTTTGCATTGAACTTTAAAGGAAACATTTGGCATTATTTTCCAAGACTGTGTCTTTATTTGCAGTCTGTGGCACATATGGAATAAGTTAATGTCTTAACTCCAGATGTAAAAAAATTTTCAAAAAAGAAAAGCCCACTTAACAACAGATTTGAAAAATGTAGTGATTCCTGGGGACAATCTATAAATTAAGGACTTTGATTTTTTCTTTTTAATGTACTCAGCGAAGCTTTGCCAGATCTTTCAGGTAAGTCCTTTGATTTTGTTTTAAAAAAAAACATTGCGTAGTTTTTTCTACACTTTCCTGAGACATTTTGTAGAGGTCAGAATGTTCCTGTCATATATCTCTAACATGTACTTTCATAAAATTAAGTATAATAACTTTGAAAAGCTTTAAAATGCATATGTATTGATCCCAACAAAAATGGTATTTAATACGTTAAAATGTTTTAAAATGAATGAGCCAGGTACTCTTGTGGGCCAAGGGGAAGGGTTTAGAGTGAAAATTTTATCCCTGGGATCTTGATACCTAATCAATAACAGTAGCTGGTGGCTACTAGATGGAGAAGTGACAACTAGCAAAGTTACAACCCAGATTAAGGCTGCCTCAAACCCTAAACCCAGCGTTAGAGTTGGGATTCACTTCTTGAATAGCTTGCTTTAAGGGGACCCAGTCAGCCAGCAACTTCTTCTCAGAGCTGGGTGAGCAAAGTATTGACAAGTCAGGGGGACCTTGCCTCCTTCCTGGAGGCTGTGTGTCTGCTGGCTTCCTGGGGGCTGGCCTGGGCCTGCACCCTCTCTGTTACTCATCTTTGGCCCCTGTGGGGCTGTGTGCCCTACTAGTTCATCAACACTGTGTGAGAATGATGCTGCTAAGCTCCACACTGCCTCTCAGAGAGGATGCCTTGGACCAGAAGCATTAGCCTGCAAGATCCAGAAGTGTTCTTCTCTAAGAGCTTTGATTTGGAAGCACAGATTCATGCCACATTACAGCTGGACGTCTACACAGGGCCTCAGACACCATGAGGGTCCCCGCACCCTTTGCCATTCTTCGGAAGGTGCTTCCCTGACTAAGGTAGTGGAGCTCTCATTAAGCCACCCTCAAGCAGTGGATCTCAAAATCTGCTCCACCCCAATGTACCAGTTAGGCCAAGATATTCCCAACAGTGACAGTAACCCACCATAGCAGCCACTCTTTGTGAGGGAGGGGCATGAGTAATAAGTAGCTTGAAAATCCCCTAGTTGATACCCCTAGGCCACCCAATCTCCTCTCTTCCCCTCATTATCCCACTTGACTATTTGTTGCTTTACTGCCAAATATAGAAATTTCACATTATTTTCTTGGGCCTTACACCTCCAAAAGCAGGAACAACCACTGTTTACTAAACATAAACTATATACAAGGTCCTTCACTTACATTTCATTTATTTACCATGATAATCCCATAATGTCAGTATTGTCTCCATTTTATACAAGGAAAGCCTGGAGAAGTTAAATGCCCAAGGTCGCTCAGCTAGTAAGTACTTAGCAAAGCATAGGTCTGAGCCCAGCTCTAAAATCCATGCCTGTGACCACTCTACTCCACTGCCTCCAGCAAGGAGTCTCCCATGAGAATGTGGCTTAGCTGAGCCAGTCACACACACCACATTTGCCCCTGTACAAAGAAAACAGAAATTAAATCAGGAAAGCCATTCCTAAGGTAATGAATGGAAGTATGTGTGCATGTGTTTATATAATTTTACATTTCATTTATACTTTTACTGATAGGAAATCCAACCCTCTTTAACTTTATTTCCACTATAGGAGAAAATGCCATTTTTAGCAGATTGTCATGCCCTTCCACTGTAGGGTATCTGGTTATTTGCCAGTTTTCATCATCTGTTGAGTCTGGCTGGGCGGCCATGGTCCATTTGCTGTTTCTCCTAGCTAATACGTGGATCACTATGGCATCTTAGTCCAACAGCAGTGGTCCTCCCCACAATAGAAATTTCTCATTTCTCCATCCAGAATTAATTTATTTCTTTCTAGTTTGGATTGTGTTCATCTTACACGTGTTCACATCTTGAGTCTCATTGTACGAACCTTGAGAGTCTAAACACCAGATTGCTCCAAAAAGTGTTAATATTCTGCTCCTGCTGAATGAGGACATATGGCATGTGCCCTCTCTCCCAAGAGGCATCATGAAACATTCTTTTAATATTTTCCAGAGGTCCAAGAAAATAAAAGCGAGCTAAGAATGTTGTGAATGGCACACATTGCTTGCGGGTACATTCTGCCATATTTTGAGAACGAATATGTATTAACAAGAACAAGTATGTCTGTCCTCTCTGAATAATGTGCTGTCACAGGGAAGGTTATATAATGGATATAATAACAGTGTTGCACAGGCCTTTCTTTCCATGGTCCTATGCCAGGTAGTGGCTGCCAGTTCCACTTGGATTTCTGCCTGTCCCCTGGTAGCAGTTTCTCCAGTGGCCTCAGGAACCCCTACCACATGTTAAAGAAAGTTGGTGGACTGAGATGTGCTCTGTTTTGAAGCTGTTTTGTGGAGCATTTTGAGGCCCCAAAGAAAACTCAAAGAGCTGAAAAGCACTAGCAAGAGGTCAAACATGAGTAGAGGGCTCACGTTAAGGTGCCCTTTGTCTCTGGCTTTCCTGGCCCTGTGTGGACTAATTACCATACAAGCTAAGGTACGAGTGATACAGTCGGGAGCACTGATGGTGTCTCGGGAGGCTCTTGACCTCTCCACCTGCATTGCTGGCATTTTTTAGTAATGTAGGCATCGGAATTGTATTAAAATTCTAGCTACTCATGATTCCCTCTCCCCCTCCTCCCCCTATAAACCGTAAGAGCTGCACAGCACAACTGCTTGCTCTAGCAGTGAACATAGGCTCAGACCCACCTGAACAACCTGAGACTTTAATGTCACCAAAAATGGGTTTCATCCACCTCGAAAATCTTCAGAATTCTCAAGAACCTTGTACCTATGATTTGAAGGCATTTCCTTCTGAAGTGGAATTTAGAGGATGAGTCAGGGTGAAGAAGCGTAGATATCTCTGGGCTGGCTGATAATGTTCTTCCCTCTCTCCTTCCTGGGGATGCTGTGGCACCTGATAGTCAGAGGGCCCGAGTTCAAAATCAAAATAGAACACCACTTCTGAGATGTTTTCTTTGCTCTTGGCAGTAGCTGAGGAGGAGGCTGAGGTCAGGCTTTATTACAATTACTCGGTAAACAAAGGTGCTGTTTATTAACCTCTCTTGCTGAAGGGTCTTCCTGCCATGTCCTAACTGCTACCATCCTCTGGAGTTTCCACAACTCCACCAACTTGTTGGAGCCCCTGCTAGTTCGGGCATATGCTGGGTACTTCTGGGGCCACAAAGACAGACAGACACAGCCTCTCTGCTTAAGAACCTGACCCACAATGAGGATTGCCATGGAATTCAATAAATGCTATGGAAGAGGAATGCCTGTGAAGTTGTTTTCTCTTTTCCACATAATCTTTTGAAAAACTTTCAAAACATAGCAAACAACAATAAGAAACCTGTTAGTCCAGGGCAGCCCCGTCTAGCTCAGCCTGTTCCTCTTTCAAAAGGCATTCTGCTGCCCTCCGGGCTGGGACAGGGCAAGGAATGGAGAGAAGACAGCCCTGGGTTTGAGAATCACTAGGTTAAACAAGACAGCTTTCTGCAAGCCATTTTTAGCACCAACATTAGAAATTAGATTTAGTTCAAGTTTGTAAAATTTGGAAATTTCTCTCTAGTAGTTCGGGCTCTAACCTTGGGTCAAAGTTAATAGGGAGGAGGCCTTACAAACGGAGTTCCCATAGACGAGGAGGAAGACGGAGGAAGACGAAGTTTGTTCTGCTGCTGCTGCTGCTTTCGCTGTGGCATTCCAGGGCTCCCTGATTCCATAAAAGGTCAAGAATGTAATTTTGGGAACAAACAGGCAAATGGCCTGTATTTTCACCAGCAATCTAGGAGTCTAATATTCTTCTCAACACAGCAAACTGTTGACTCCTTGGCGACAAGAACCAGGTCTGGTTCACCTCTGTAGCCACCAATGAACCGTGCTTATAATTGCTTGCTGAATAATTACACAGGCATAGGTATCCTTAGAGTTTAGGGTGGGTATGAAGGCAAACGCTCTATTTAACGTTTTGTTTCTTGCCAAGTGTTTTCATTTACCAACTTAAAGCAAGCAGTTAAATTTTTATTCTTACAGCATGCATTTAGTCCTAACACCTGTTTTCAGTCTCATTTTCCAGACTCAGCTACTTTCCTATAAACATGTACTTCAGTAATTAAGGATTTTCTTATGACTTTAGAATTCTGCCCTCAAGGAATCAAGAATGAAAACTCGCAGTAATTTTGGTGGTCCTCTGTGGGGCTCACTGATATGACATAACAGATAAATCTCATTGAGTGTTTGATCCTGTTATGTAAGGCTCTGTGTACTGAACCCACAAAGTCCTTTTTCCTAGCGAGCCTAGGTTTGCTGCATTTTCCCCTCAGCTGTAGGCTCAGGGCATAGCCCCATTGTTTGGCATCCTGGGAGCTGTACACCCACTTGCTCACTTGGGATGCTGCTCTCTGTCTGGCTGGCTGTAGAGATTTCACCTTCCTGGGTCCCACACCAGCCCTTTGCCTTGAGTATAGCAAAGCTTCAATGTTACTCATTCCAGGGAAATGGAGGATCAAGGCGCGAACATGAGGAATGACCAAGCTGAGAAAGCCCACTCTCTTCTTACCAACACCATCCTGTCCATCCACCCGCTTTGTGGAGGCGCTGAGTGGAAGAGTCAGCTCCATCCTAGCTCCGTGCCCTGCCTGAGACTGCTGGCATTTATCAAAGCAGTCAGTCCGAGAGTCTAGACTCCCCTGCCATCAAACGAAACATTTTAAACCACGTAGGAAATAGCTTATGTATTCTTATCTCAGATTTGCTTTATCATAATTTTTCAGTGATTCATGAAAAGCAGCATCCAGAAACACTCCAGCTTTTAGTTTTCCTCTTAAGTGTTTTTAAATTTGTAAACAAACTCTTCAGAAGCCTCTTAAAAAGAGGCTACTTAGAGGGACCCCACGATCCTTCTGTGATGTGAGGAATCCCCTTGTGTGTGAGTAATTTGACTCTCTCATTTATCTGTTTGTTCGTACATTTTAAATGTCTGCGTTAAATTTTTCATTTTCCCTCTTACTGAAGGGTTTTTTCTCCGCCCTTATCCCACGGCCTTACTGGTGGTCTGGCGTTCACGTGGGCACATCTGTTACCCCGAGCACTGCGCTCAGCCACAGCCAGCTCACACCTTCCTCCACTTCACGGCCTCTCTGCCCAGCCCTGGGCCTGAAGAATCCACAAAGGCAGAGAGACGGGCCTCCTTGGGCCTCTGAGTCCATTTCTTCATGAAGCTGAGGCAATTTGGGCTTCCCTGGACAGCCCACAGTTTTTCAGGAGAGTCACCCTGAAGCAGGGGCCTCACCTCCTCCCTTCTGAACCGCAAAGCCCTTTAGTATGGAAAATGGGCTTCAAAGTGATTGTTTTATTCTGGGGATATTCACCAGATATAATTATAACAATTTGGTCAATGCTTATTGTTTTCTGCAAGCTACCACCGTGCACGGGCCTGGAAGTGTAGTGGGAAAAGCATTTTTAGAAGCAAATGACATGAATAGTTTCTAAAGTGCCCTGGAAACATGTTGTTAATATCTGGCCTCTTAATTTCTTTGTAGACAGATCGCTGTCTTGTCCTAGCTGCGTAACTAGGAAATCCCCCTTTGATTCTCTGTATTGAAGACTTTAAAACCCTATTTTAAAATTGTGTTCCTAATCAACCTCACTCCCACTGTATTCATTTGGATCCCTAAAATTGGCTTTTATCTATGAGTAAAAAGCTAGGCTGTCTTGGTTTCCCACCAGAAATGAAATGGCAATGCTTGTGAAGTAGTGGTTTATTATGATTATTAAGCATGCATTGTTTGCTTCAACAATAGACCTGTCTGTCATGTTTGGCGCTACAGTATCTTAGAAATGTTAGCACAAATTAGGAAGCTATTTAAAGGTAGCCATATGACTAAACCCTCCCTCCCACACCCTTCATGGAGGAGGGGCAGTGTTGGTTGGGCTATCTGTGAAGCAGAGACCCCAAGAACTCAGTCCTGCTTTTAACGCTGCCATGTGGCTTTGGGAAAGTGAGTTGATTTTAATTGTCACCTGTATTTTATTTCTATGAAGTGAGACAGCCATAAAAGGCCCAAGAGGTCACAGGAAGCTCAGATAATAATTTTGTGCCTTTTATACACCCTGAACACGTCATCCATGAGTTCTCTAACAGAATGCATAGGCTTGCACACTGAACCAAGTCTACAGAGTGTGAACTGCTTCTTGAGAGTTTTCAGTGTGACCATGAGAGCCATTCAGAAAACTGTCACAGCCACACTTTGTGGATAGAGAACTTCAAGAGAACTGGGAAGAAGAAAGGCGGAAACTCATATCTGCTTTATGTCTGGACCACACCAATTCAGAGGGAAGGGCAGGCAGGGCACCGCAGCAGGAGGAGTTACGCATGACAGTAGCATTGGTAGTGTTTGTATTACAGGTATGGCAACATTAACAGCTCCAGATCTTTCTATGCTAGCATATTTGTTGTCCTTACACTTGGTCAACCCCTAAAAGTTTACATATTTCTTTTAAAAAAGGAAAAGAGAGTTCTTCACAAAATATTTATGCCTTGATGCAAGATCTGTGGGGCAAGGAATTAATCCTTAACAAGAGGATTCAATCTTGTTAATCTGAAATTGTTTCTTTATTTTAAAAAAAGACTATCTCTTTGCAGGTCGACTGCTAGGGAGTATGCTCTGAAAATTATCAAGAAAAGCAAATGTCGAGGCAAAGTATGTATAAGGTTTATTTTTATAAAAATACAATATTCGGGGGGTGGAAACACAAAGATCAGTTTCCAAGTAGACATAAGGTCACCCTAGTTGTTGGATTTGGGTGGAGTAAAATGTTATATACTAATTAGAATGTAACTTTATTCTATAAATATCCCTGGAATAAAAGTTAGTTAGAATGATTGGATGTTATTTCTGTTCCTTATCTATGTTTGTTTGCTTGCTTGTTTACTTTCTTCCATTACTTTTGTGATTTAAGTTTCATTCCATCCTTCTATATGCAATTATAGTTATCAGGATAGGTTCAGAAATTAACAAGCATCATCCAAGGACCTTCAACATCTTATGGCAATACTAGGCTATCTGGAGATCAGAATCTAAGATATACTTATATTTTGCAAAACACATCTCCCTTGATCCTCAGCTGGTATAGTTTTACTCATTTGAGTTAGCTCCTCCTACGTTTTGATGTGTATACTGATTAAGGTAACTTTTCCCTTGGACAGGAGCACATGATCCAGAATGAGGTATCTATTTTAAGAAGAGTGAAGCATCCCAATATTGTTCTTCTGATCGAAGAGATGGATGTGCCAACTGAGCTGTATCTTGTCATGGAATTAGTAAAGGTATGTATTTTGGAAAAAAAGAAACCTGTACAAGACACCACACTTTTCTATATAATAGAGCTCTCTCCTTTGTTTCCTCCCTCCGGTATTCAGCCTCTCATTTCTGTTCGTTGGCAAAATGGTGAAGACTATTAACATTAGAATTATACTGCTGGAGTTCGAGTCCCACCCTTAACCTAAATAGCTCCAAGACCTTGGATATACCTCTCTGTGCCTCAGTTCCCTCATATGTAAAATGAGAATAATAATAGCACCTACCTAGGAGTGTTATTCTGAGGATACGAGGGATGGCTTCCACCAGTCTGTGTGACACAGAAAGTATTAGATACCCATGATTGTTGTTCTTATCATTGTAGTAGAAATTGTTCACTTTTCCATTAATTACATCCAAACATATCACCTATTTTTATAAAAACAAACTTTAAAGTTTTAGTCACCAATGGAATTGGAAGAGGGCACAGTCTAATAATAATGTAAATATTCTACCACCTTTCAGTGAATGTTACAATCTCATCCTGTCATGTAAAATTTATGTTTTTATTCTATTAAATCATAGAATATTGTAATGGCCAAATATTGATAATGGTCGAATCTAGGTGAAAGGTGACCCACCTATTCCCTCTACTTCTATGTTTGACATTTTCACTAATTAGAAGCTTTGAAAAGTTGAATGTTTAATTTCATGAAGTTATACTTTCTCAAGCCTTTTCTATTATGTTAATCTAACTGAAGGTGTAAATAATGTCTACTTTAGTCGTAAAGTGTTGAAAATTAGTCACACCACCTTCTGCATCAACTGTGTGCACCATCAGTGAGATCCTGGGGCTCCAGGAACCGTGTTTGGAATCCTCGGCTGAGCTGGTGGCAGAAATCAGCTCTGTGGAATGTGGGGTTTCCTTTTGTAAATATTTAAGACCGAGAAAGCGTTTAATAAACAAATATGTTACTATATAGAAAAATATTCATTCTAGGGCCTTTAAACTTTCATTATTCAGAGTTGCTTTTTCAGATCTGTTGGCGTTGTTTTTACTTAGTGGTTATTCATATTTATAGATGAATTCTACGTTTTTCTACCTCAAGTTAGGATTTGTTTCTTTCAGAGGGGTCGTAACTTGTTGGTTTGTGGTAACACAAGGTTATTTTCACATTTGAGGATGAGGGAGATAAATATGTTAAATGGTTATTCCAACTAAGAAAGGTTGATTTCATTTATTCAGAAGATTGAGTCAATTTCAGCCATAACTGACTCTTCAGGTTAAGAGTCAATTTCATATTGACTCTTTATTACTAAATAAAGTTTGGTAATTACCAGCATTGTAAATTATACTTTCTCTAGCACCAAGGATAGTATTTTTACAGTGACTTTAATTTTTAGAGCAACAACTTCGAACCATTCTTGTTGCCTCTCTGTGTGCTGTTAAAAATTGATTAGCCCCCTGTTATTGGCTGAATTTTGGAGAGTGAAGACTAAATTAAATTTGAATGTGAGAAATAAAAGAGGCAAAGACTTAGGAGTTCAGAGCATACTTTGTGGGAAAACTTAGTCTGATTGTGAATCACATGCTTAGTCAGGTGACAACAGCTAAGTGCCAGTAGGGAGGTCTTCATTTTACTTAACAGCCTTTGCGAATTCTCTCTGGATGACCAAGATAACCTAACAAGGCCAGAGAGTGCCTACATAGCTCAGCAGTGGGACTCATGAATTGTACCCCTAGATAGTACTCTTAAATTTAGTGTGACCCAGGACTGCTGTGAGGCCAGGTCTAGAAGCATCCCAAGAAGTGAAGGGCAACCCAAGGCTTGACTTGAAAGCCTCCTGTTGTTACCAAAAGTTTAGTCTCTGATCCCACTGCCAATCCAAATAACAAGAACAGAGTCTTGTGAGAAAAAGGAAAGGCTTTACTTTGCCAGGCAGAAGGAGAAAAGCAAAGGGCCAGTGCCCCAAAAGTTGCTTGCTCCCTGTTAAGAAATGGGTAGGGTTTTTATTGGGGGTTTTAGGTAGGGGAGGGGGGCTGTGGCCTTCTTGATCAGCATTTTCCCAATGACTTGTGTCTGGGGCTCCTTCCAGCAGAGGAGACAAAGGATTTCTCAGATGAGTGTCCTTGGCTGTTTATCTCCATGGTGGAAGGTAGACTCTGACGTCAGGAAGCCGAGGAGTTGGGCCTGGGAAGCTTTGGTTTCTTGATATTCTTTGGATATTAGTTTCACTGTAAAAGAACTCTAAGGTCCTGGGATCAGCCACAACTTTAGTAGGAGCCCAGCGTGAGGCCATCTGGACTTTAACAGTTTGTAACTTCTATTTGGCTCTATAGCTCAGGGAGTCAGCAGTTAAAAAAACAAGCATTTACATATGAGCGTAACTAAAGAACCAGGGAACTGGAAATGTGTGCATTTAGTTTTAACCCATATATGCTGGGTTCACTGTAGGGGAACCAATATCAGGGCTGATAGTAGCTAAGAGCCAGTAACACTATAACATTCTCCCTGAGAAACTTAGCTAAAGTTGTGCTTCTCAAACCCTGAGTCCTGTGCTGTGCCAGAGTGCCTGAAGCTATGGAATAAACAAGGCCTGTATTCCAGGAAACAGTGAGGTAATAGTTATTAAGAGTGAAATTCCGTAATTATTGAGAAGAGGACTTTAGACTTCTGCCTGCAGAGGTGTTCACAGGCAGACCGCTTGTGTGTTCAGAGGAAGGCAGGCCTTGTGGAGCAGGTGGCCCTGCAGCCAGGCTCTAGGGGATCAACAGGAGTTAGAAAGACAAAGGGTGTAGAGGGGACATTCCAGGAAGGGGGCTCTCATGAGGACAGGTTTGGAGTGCAGAGTGATTTTGGCTTGTTTTGGTGACCAGGGAAGAAATATCCTACCTGGAGCATCAAGGTAGCTGGTCTGGGTAGTGGCAGGAGATGAGATTAGACAGTTGGAATGAAGGTTGAGGGCAGAACTTGGAAGCCATGGGAAACAGACACTGATTTGTAGAAGAGAGAAAGAAGATATCCACATGCCACATGGGAAGGTAACAGTCAGTACACAGGACACTTTGGATAAAGAGCGCGAGAAAGCAGTGCAGGTTGTGAGGCCATGTGACAACAATCCAGGGGTGATACAGCAAGAACCTTCACTCAGCTGGTGGAGTGGGGTGGCCCCGAAGGCAGTGTATGAGGCGTGCCTTAAAGGAAAGACTGGTAGGGTTTGTTGACTGCTCCTCTGAGGATGAAGAAGAAATGAGATTATAGGAAGCCTGGAGCCTCGATAACTGGGACAGTGGTGGAGTCTTTGCAGGTCACTGTATAGAGCCCCACACACGTACTACTACATGGGGTGCTGTTCACATACACCACTGTGATAAGCCTGCCCCCTGGGGTGGCATGGAAACAACCTGAAAACCCACTTATAGCAGACTTGCCTGAGAGAGAAGCAGGAAGTTGAGAGAGAAAGTGTTCATTTTGAAAAAAAATATATGTGTTTAAACACTTTGGGGATTACTGAGGCTAATGGCCAGTGGGAGAAGCCACCCAAGTGGAGATTATACAGGGTAACAGAGGGCCAGGCCCAGCAGTGAGGTCTGAGTGTTGTCAGCTTAAGTGCCGTGTTGTGCTTTTGCTACTTAAAAAGAAACATTAAGTCCTTTACCACCGTAGATAACAGGCAAACACAACTGGCTACTGTGCTCTGCTGTTCGGTGCATTGTATGCGAGAATGATGCAAACATCGTTAGGACATCAGACCCAAGTTCTCTGAAAGGGTTTCAAATCCATGCAACTAAAATTGGAGCCTAAAATCATTCTGTTTCACCAGATAATAATAAATTAGCCGAGAAGAAGGGAAACAAAAGTTCAGATGAATAATGGTCCTAGAAAACTTTCTTTGAAATTTCTCCAGCCTCCTCCCTCTCTTTCTCTCTTATCTTTGGAATGACAGTTTCTGGTCCTTTTCTCTCTTCCTTACAAAGAAGCACTTTATTGAAAAAGAAAACACTGTGCGCACTCCAGGAGAGCTAACTCTGGAGAGTGGAGGCAACTGGCTGTGTGTGTGTCTTCATTTCACAAGGCAGCAGAACGTTTTGCTGAGGGGGCAGTTTGCAGTATTGCCTGTTTCTCATTTGGGGAGGTTTAGGATTATGAATTTGAACTTCCTCTGGCAGTTGGCATGAGGCGTGTAGCACGTGCCACCAGGACACCCAGGTGTCACAAGGCCTCTGCCCTGGAGACGCGACTCCACCCGTCTTCCCTGGCCGGGGCCTGTGGAAATGGCTGCCTGTCTGAGGGCAGAGCATCCTCATCCTGCTTTTTCCTTAGAGCTCTGGAGGAAATATCGCTGGCTTTCACAGTAGAGAGAGAAGTCACCATAAAGTCTCTGAGGCTTTGAGAGGGAAGTGGCAGGGAAATCCCCAGGCGCTCAAAGATCCTGCCTGTGTTCTTCATTTCCTTTGGAGTCTGTCAGTCGCCTCTCCAGGCGGCCCCATTGGACCATCTGTTATAATGTGCTGCTCCTCCTACTGTTCTCTTCTTAGGGAGGAGACCTCTTTGATGCTATTACTTCCACTAACAAATACACTGAGCGAGACGCCAGTGGGATGCTGTACAACCTGGCCAGCGCCATCAAATACCTGCACAGCCTGAACATCGTCCACCGCGACATCAAGCCAGAGAACTTGCTGGTAAGAGGAGTTCCCACTTCAGGGCATCTGGAGTTCCAAGCACTCATGAGTGAATTTGAGTATTTCTCTTTTTTTCTTTTCTATTTGCTTTTCTTTCTTTTTTAGAAAGATTACCTTAAAGGCTAGCTTCCAGCTGGCCTTCAGTGACTAGCTGGAAACCAGTCTTTTAATTTGATCTATAAGGGTTACTGTGCCATTAGGAGCACTTGACTTACCAGCAAGGAAAAACCTGAGGCAGGGCTGGGAAGAGAGCTCAGGAAATCTGGGGCGGCTGTTAATACCTTGGGGTAGGCCAAGATAGATACAGCACTTTTATGTTAGAAAGTTTGTACTTGGAAAAAAAAAAAACAGGAAGCCCCTTTAGACTTTCTCTTAGTCTCCCAAATGTACATCCCAATAATATGATCTAAGCTAAGAGAATAAAGCAAAATGAGTTTTAAAGACCCCAGCCCCTCAGCATAAAAATAATCATGATAAAGACTGATTTTAAAAATCAGAGGCATTCTTACCCCCTTTATGACAATTAGTTTGCTGTTCACAAACTTCATCTCTCTGGGGAAACAGTGCTAGTTCTGCAGGCAAGCCAGTGAGGATCCCCTCCAGGTCCAGTTGTTAAGGGGACAGTATTGGAAAGAACTGAAGAGACAGAGACCGGGCATCTGGGATGTGTCACTGGTGAACATGGGAGTAACATAATTTTCTGCCTATTCAAGCTGGAATTTTAATGAAATCTGTTCAATCTCCCCCACCCCCAAGATGCTAGTTCTTCTTTTACTTTCATTATCCAACCCCAAGTGTCATGTATTATGGGTAACTATTACTTTGTCCATCTCTTCAGAAATCTGGGAATTGAGGACTCTCTTTCTGAAGCAGTATTTCTCCAAGGGTGGTCCAGACTCCCTGCATCAGAATTACTCCCAGATGCCTGTTAAAAATGCAAATTTCTGAGCCTCCCTCCAGCCCTGCCAAATCAGAATCTGGTGACTGGTGACAGGGTGCAGGTCTACACTGCAGCCACCTCCCCACATGGTCTGAATGAACACTCAAGTTTAAAATGAGATGAGCAACCCAGCTCCCAGCACCCAATAAAGTCTGAGATCCTCCGTTATGGAGCGCCACCTCCGTGTGCCCTGTGCTGAGGGCTTTATGCTCATCTCATTTAATCCTCACAACAACCATGTGGCGTAAGTTCTATTACTGGCCCATCTGAGAGGTAAGGAAACCTGGGTGTTTAGAAGTTAAAAGACCTGCTCAAGGCTGTAACAACTCAGAAAAGGAAGAGCCAAGATCTCACTCTCACTCTGCCCTGGTCCAAAGTCCAAGTTTTTAAACACTAGACTACAGAGAGCTGTGAATTAGGGAGAGAGCTTTATTGCGTGCGTGCATGCCCTGTGCCAGGTACTGTGCAGAGAACAGAGAGACATGCCTTCATGGAGCTGAAATTCAAGAAGGAAAAATAGCCATTCAAGAAATAAATACACGAGCAATTAGTTAGTTGCAATTATGTTAGTAATCTTGTAGCTGCTGGCTAATGAAGGCAGCTGAGGTCAAACAGAATTCTGATTTAATTGCCCCTCAAATTCCACATCTCCGAAGTAGCCTGAACATTCTCTTCTGCATAGTCACCTCCATAAACTGCAGCCATTTTCTCTCGTCTGCGCTCATTATTCCTGTGTCCTGAATTATGCAGGATTGTCTCAGGGGAACAGACTTACAACTGGGCCTTTGTTTAAAATCTTCTCTAGCCTCCGAAAATTCAGTGACTGAAAATTAAAGTTTTATTTCCCTTCCCCTTTTTGCAGTTCAATTTTGTGTACCCATTGTTCACTTGCGTCTCACCAGAGCATTATGTGTTTCTGTAAATGCCATCAGTGATCACAGAGCAGTGTACTTTTACTAAAATTACAATTTGCAGGATACTTTGTAAGTATTGTGCTCTTTCAAACATTTTAAATTACCCAGAAAGAAAAAAGTTTTCTTTTTTCTTTCTTTCCTCATTTAAGAATATTAAATACACACCATTGTGGTCACTCATAATATAAGTTTAAAATATATATATGAAAAACTAAACTACTTCTACTTTGCTAGTATAGTAATTTCTTACTATAGGGAGTGTTAAGGGTCGATGAGTTTTGCGGGATAAATCTGTTATAGGATAAAATAGGAGAATAGAATAAGTTTAACAAAATTAGGGTGACACTGGTAATTGCACTGGAAACCTCTGTTAATTTCGCATTCTGTTGACCTCTGTGTGGAAATGAGAGCACTGTCGTGGGAGGCACACATTCACATATCAGGATTTATAGTCAGACGGACGAAGTTCAAAACCAAGTGCTTTACTCTTCCACTGGCTTGTCTTGTGACCTTGAACAAGTTACTTAACTCCTCTGAGCCTCCTTTAAGGGGATTTTATGAAGATAAAGAGATAACATGTAACTATTAGTTACCTTCCTTTTTATTTCCCCTTGATTTGTAATAAAAATTAAATTATTCCTAAAAATAAAACTGTTTAACAATAATATTATGTGTTGTAAAAATCATCTCTCATCTTTTTTTGACATTGCTTTTAAAATTTTACGATTTTCCCATGCATGGATTTGCCATCTCGTGGCAAAACGTAGAGCTGCAGACTGTTTGAAAAGTGCTAGGATAGTTTGAATGTAAAGATTTTGAATCCATTTTCTTACTACGGAGAAACTTACCAAATAAATAAAAAGGCCTCATGCATGCTTTGCATTATTGTTTTATTAAGAGACCTCAAAAAACCCTATGAAGTGTTACGCTGCTGATGAGATTTTTGCTGTTCAAGTGTTAATGTTTGTTATAACTAGCAAAGGATTATTTATAAATGTCTAATTCAGGTATAGATTTCACTTTATTGTAGTATCATTGCATATACAGAACTTTTAGAACTTTGTCTTTTTAATTCTTATAGAACAATATAAAAATATTGTAACTTGTCTTTAAGGATCTATATTGATCATAGGAATGATTTATTTAAGCCTAAGTAGTTGGTCAGGTCAAAGCATTTTAATGAGAAAATATGATTTGATTTACAGTGATGTTTCCAGCCACATTGTAGGTGAAAACTGGGACCTGACCCAACAAAAATACTTCTTATAATTTTATTACTGTGTCATTACTAAGATTTTTTTCACAAGGTAATCATATCAGTGACTTTATATGTGTGTGTGTGTGTGGGGGGGCTGTTTGCTTTGTCAGACCTGGTGCTTAATGGTCCATATGGACAAGTGACAGGTGAATGAGAGGGTGGATGAGATGACAGAGTGAATGAGTGATACTTCTTCACAGAATAGAGGACAGACCCAATGCGACACGTCCAAGCCATTTCTCAATTCATCTGTTACATTGAAGACTCACGTTGATCTCAGTCTAAACTTCACTGGGTGGGCAGAGAAAGTACAGTGGGACCATTGTGTGTGCGTGTATGTGTCTGTGCCGTGATAGTTTATGACTAAAAGGAACCTTTTGCTTTTTTCAAAAAAAAAAAAACTAAGATCAACTGCCTTCAGTTCACATAAGTCACCACTAGATGGCAAGCTTATACCCTTGGCAGCAAAGATCATCAGGGGCAGCCTGTGTTTCTTCCAAGGAGCTGAGAGGGACTTTTATTTATATATTTTTTTAATTAATTTATTTTTTTAATTGAAGTATAGTTGACATACAATATTGTATTGATTTCAGCTTAAAACATGGTTCAACATTTATATACATTACAAAATGATCACCCTGCTAAGATTAGTAACCATCTGTCATCATACAAAGCTATCACAATATTATTGACTGTATTCCTTATGCTGTACGTTCCATCCCCATGACTTGTTTATTTCATGACTGGAAGTTTGTACCTCTTATCCCTTCACCTATTTCGCCCTTCTCCCCACCACCTACCCCTCAGGCAACCACCAATTTGTTCTCTGTATCTATGTCTGTTTGTTTTCTTTTGTTTGTTCATTTGTTTTGTTTTTTTAGATTCCACATATAAGTGAAATAATACTGTATTCTTTATTGTTCTGACTTATTTCACTTATCATAATACCCTCTAGATCCATCCATGTTGTCACAAATGGTAGGATTTCATTCTTTTTTATGGCTAATATTCCATTGTCTATATATACCACATCTTCTTTATCCATTCATCTGTTGATGGACACTTAGGTTGCTTCCATATCTTGGTTATTGTAATCAATGCTGCAATGAACATGCAGTGCTGATATCTTTTCAAATAAGTGTTTTTGTTTTCTTCAGATAAATAAATACCCAGAAGTAGAATTGCTAGATCATATGGTAGTCCTAGTTTTAAATTTTTGAAGACCCTCTATACTATTTTCTATAGTGGTTGCACCAATTTGCAATCCCACCAACAGTGCACAAGGTTTCCTTTTTCTCCACATCTTTGCCAACACTTGTTATTTGTTGTTTTTTTCATAATAGCCATTCTGACAGGTATGAGGTGATATCTCACTGTGGTTTTGATTTATATTTCCCTGATGATTAGTGATATTGAGCATCTTTTCATGTGTCTGGTAGCTGTCTGTATGTCTTCTTTGGAAAAATGTCTATTTAGGTCCTCTGCCCATTTTTTAATCAGATTATTTGGTTTTTTTATATTGAGTTGTATGAGTTCTTTGTATATTTTGGATATTAACCCCTTATCAGATATATCATTTGCAGATATCTTCCCCCACTCAATAGGTTGCCTTTTCGTTTTGTTGATGGTTTCCCCACTGTGCTTTTTAGTTTGCTGTAGCTTCATTTGTTTATTTTTGCTTTTGTTGCCCTTGCCTGAGGAGACATATCCAAAAAAATATTGCTAAAACGAATGTCAAAGAGTTTAATATCTGTGTTTTCTTCTAGAAGTTTTATGGTCTCAGGTCTTTCATTTAAGTCTTGAATCCATTTTGAGTTTATTTTTGTATATGGTGTAAGAAAGCGGTTCAGTTCCATTCTGTCCAGTTTTCCCAACACCATTTATTAAAGAGACTGTCTTTTCCCCATTGTGTATTCTTACCTCCTTTGTCATAGATTAATTGACCATATAGGTGTGGATTTATTTCTGGGCTGAGAGGGTCTTTTAAAATATATACACAGATGCCACTTCTTTAGGAAAATTAAAGTCTTTACTGGCAAAAATATAACTTACTTCACTAGTTTTATTAGATTCCAGAAATAAGCACAGTAATTTTCTTGAAATATAAAAGTTTATGTTCAGAAGCCTTTTTCCTTCCCAGCTCCCTAATACTCTCTGGGAGAAAGCAGTTTCTAAGAGAAACTGCCTGTCTTGGTCAGAAATTTTTCTTTAGAAACTCTGTGTCTAGGTATTTGTGCCTGCTTCTAGCTGCCCATCAAAATGGCATGTGTAGCTCCTGATCCGCAGTTTCATTAAGTGGATTGTGTCTAGTAATAAGCTATCCTGTTTTCCCTAAGTGATGACCATAGGTTGTGCTTCAGCTTTTCTTAGTTTCCAGTTCAAGCCAACACCAACCTCAAAAGATAATGAATTTCCTTCTGCCTTAATCCCATGACTCATAATGCCAAAATAAATCTATTTTGTGATAGGATAGCTAACTACACTGGTAGACAAGGCAAATGCCCCAGACAGAGTATATCTAGACTTCATAGACAAAAACATAGTTGAGTGGATTTGTAGTCAGTCCACTGTACTATGAACTTGAGCCACCAGAGTGTTGATTAATGGATTGGGGATCACCCAAAGGAAGGGAGCCAGGGATCTCACAGGAGTCTGTTACTAGCTCCACTCTAATCAGCACTACTAGTGACTTGAAATGAAGATGTATTCTACCAAATGACAGAATTGACATCCAAAAATATCTTTGGCTCTATAAAGGTCTAAAATCAGTTAAGATAAAATTTAACAAGAGATAAAAATAAATCCCTGTGGACTAAGTGGTTTTGGTGTAGTTGTTTTATTAATCATTGTGGAAAAACAGAAATGGGAAAACTTGGCCTTACGGGGTCAAAAGACTGTTAGTTGACCGTAAGTTCAGTGTGAGCCTCAGTGTGACGTGACTGCTAAAAATACCAAGACTCCTCCTTAGACTTCTTTCACTGAAAGACTGTCGCCGTCAAGAGAGTCCTCCACCTTGCTTATATAACCACATCACCCCTCTGGTGAGGGACCTGAATACATCATGTCAGGGGCCTTAAGTTGAGCCCACAGAAGGGGTGGAGAAAGTGGAGCATAGTAGCTCTCAGTGAATATGGCTGCTAAATGGAAGATGGGAAAATGTTTTTCTGCCATATTGGAGAGCACTGAACTCAAACTAAAGAGAAGGCATTAAGGGGCGAGAGATTTGAGACTGACGTAAGATAAAACTTTCTAACAATTATACCTGTTTCAGAATTAAATGGCCTTTATTACAGGTAGATTGTGGTCCTTGAAAATGTTCAAGCAGAAACTGAATGATTGTTTTTCATAGGTGTTTAGAAAAAAAATCTGCTCTCTGAATTTGGATAAAAGTTGAGGGAAAACAGAAGAAAAACAACATTTCTCCAAACATTATTTAATACAATAATGTGCCAGTTACTCTGCTAAGCATTTACTGAGGGCCCTTCCCCAAGGATCTGTGATTCCAACACAGAAAAGACATGAAGTAAGAGAGGAGGATGTCCCTTTGGTTTGTCTACATCTGTCTGCTCTACTACTCATCCCTTCTGTCATTAAGAACTTAAATAATATCGTTTATTTCATTAAAAATGACATGGCCTGAGGCTGGCCTGATGGCATAGTGGTTAAGTTTGCATGTTGCACTTCAGCAGCCTGGGGTTCACAGATTCGGATCCCCAGCATGGACCTACACACCGCTCATCAAGCTATTTTGTGGTGGTGTCCCACATACAAAATAGAAGAAGATTGCCACAAATGTTAGCTCAGGGCCAATCTTCCTCACGAAAAATAATAATAATAATAATGACATTGCTTTATTGGGCTATCAAAGATAAATAATAATAATAGTAATGTACATTGTTGGCAAAGTTATGAGGAGACCAATCATCTTATATGTATTGGTGGAAGAGTAACTAGATAGAACCTTTCTGAAAGGTAATTTGGTAACATATAACTGAAGCCCTAAATAACATATGTACCCTGTGACCAAGTAATTCTACTTCTAGAAATGTAACCTAAAGAAAAAAACAGATATGTATACATATATAGGGATGTTCATCTCAGGGTTTTTTAGTATGAAAAAAATATATAGAAACAACTTATCTCAGGGCACTGAGCAGTTAAATAATGGCATGATGGGGAGACAGGAGGGCATAGTGGTTAGAATCATGGACTTAGCTATACTGAGCTTAAGTTCTAGCTCTGCCTCTTGTTAGCTGTGTAACATTGGGCAGGTTACTTAACATCTCTGAAGCTCAATTTTCTCATCTGTAAAATATCAATAAGATTACTTAATAGGATTGTTGTGAAGATCAAATGGGACAGTGATTGTGAAGTTTCAACACAATGCCTGGTACATCCCATCTTCTCAATAAATGGCAGTCGTGGTAGTTGTTGGGATTATCAATATGGTGCATCCATACAATGGAAATCCAGCAGCCACTGAAAATCATGATGTAGATATGTGCTTATCCAACTGGGAAAACATTCAGGATATATTGTCCAGTGGAAAAAGAAAAGCAGGAAAGAGAGAGAAGGCAAGCTCTGGAAGTCCATCCCCCAAAATGTTAACAATGGTTATTTCTAGGTGTCAAGATTATAGGTGAGTTTAATTCCTTTCCCAGTGTTATTATCTGTCTTTTCTAATTTTCATACAATGACATATTGGATATTACTTGTGTGATGAAAATGTAATACAATTTTTTTAAATGGCAATGATTTTGAGTTCCCACAGTTTTAGCAAAATCCTAGGATATACAGTTGCTCACAGAATCTGGAATGTGCATGTTTCTTGTCTCTCACTGCAGCTGCATAGAACTCCTTTTTAGATAGTTTCGTGACTGTTTTAAGGTGAGGATGAGAATCAGGTTTCTGAGAGCTTCCAGTCACTTCTCCATCTTTCCAGATATCTCTCGTGGAATACTTTGAAAAGCTGTTTCATTTTTTCCTCTAATGCTGTTATCCCTCTTCTGGATTCTATGCAACTTTCGTTGTTTCACTTACCTTTTTATTTCATAAAGATTTTACATGTGGGTATAAAATGGGTTTGGTTTTCTTAAGAATTAATTTTTTTTCCAGGAGGTTTAATTCTAAAGTATGTGGACCATGAAGTGCATTTTGTAAAATAATTCCCTGCACAAATGTTGTTATACTTCATGTCTTAAAGGTTAAAGATTTAAATTTAATCTATTTTCCTCAGAAAGCATCGTAAAGGCCATATACCATGGCTGGAGGAAAATCAATATCTTTTTAGAGGGATACCATATTTGTTAAAAAGTAAATTAACTTTTTTTCATGGCTTTGTCGATTTCATGCCTTTTTTGTTCAATTCTATTTGGTGAAATAATTTTCAGTACCTACTGTGCTCCTCTGTGAAAAATATTTCGGTGGTTACTAATGATTCATTAGCCAGCATTTCAATGGGGCTATCCTTAAATTTGTAGCAACATTGAGAATTATGTTTGTTCCAACACATCTGTTATGTTAGTCAGCTTTTAGTTCTTTATTATGGGAATCTCAGAAACCATTTGACAGGGGGTCAGGTTATCTGTGAATTTTCATATTATTTTATGGCCACCGGCTGCATTTTATGACTCTATATTAAATCTTTTATTTTTTCAAATAGCTTTCCCAAATGGTCTCAATTTCTAATCCAAGGGAAATCAGGCATATGCCCAAACATCTACTGTTCAGCAAGTTACGGCTACTGTGAAACCCCAAATAAATGAAAAAGAAACAAAAATCAAAGTCTTCTTTAAAAAGAAAAGTCCTGTGTAAAATACCAGTGTGCCAAAAACCTACATCCCTGACCTTTTCCCATATCTATTCTTGGTAGGACCTGCCTTCAGCTTTTAATTGGAACCTTTTTCATAATTATTGCCATTTAACGCATTTAGTCTGTCAAATCATGGGATGTCTTTATAGCCATATAATAAACCCTAGAGAACAACTTCTCTGACTGTAGCCATCTGCAATGATCACAAGAGGAGCTTACAAAACACTGACAGTCTTTATGGTAATAGGATACATATGGCAGCCCACAATTATGTGTAGCTGCATTCAATTAGTGTTGTACAATTACACAGTTTTATTGCTTAGTTAGAACAGTGAAAGCACTACGTACTGGGTAATTTGCACTAATCCCCGTCTCTTTAATAGCCCCTCAGTGTTCAAAATGTGGGGGAACATCTATAGTATTTAAAGGGCCTGGGATGAACATTAAATCATATCTCATGTTGTGAATACTCTTTGATTGACAATTAATGTACTCCCACTGCTTGTGTGGGTCACGTTTTATGGAGGCTTTAAAATACCGTTGTAGCAAAAGTTCTTCATCCATCAGAACCCCGCTGGCTGGATCAGGCTGGCCAAGTCTATCCTTGCGGCGTGTTGCTGTCCTTCCTGAAAGGTGGTCAAGCTGAGGAGACATGCTGAGAACAAAGTCAGAACCGATTCAGAGTGCTAGAAACCAAGGACTTGGCATTTTAAATGTGAACTTGTTAGAGGCTTTTGTGATTCCTAACTTTTAATTAAAAACTTAGTTCAAAGTGAATTTATAGCTGCCATTTGGGAAAATACTTTCTGGAGATGGTTTTGTGAGGAGCGTGTGTGTGTGTGTGTGTGTGTGTGTGTGTGAAGCAGATGTATTTAGCAATCTGTGATTTTAACCAAGGTTTAATTACATATGCAAATAGCCTCACTCATGCCCCTCTGTAATTGGCTCGGGGAGGGAGAAGGGTGAGCCCAGCTCAGGTTGCAGCAGGAGCTAGCACTGCGCCCCAGTGGTGAGGTGAGCTCATTATGCCGCTTAGGAAAGGCTCTCTCCCATTGGAGGAGACAAAGCACTGGAATATATTCTTCTGTATCCTTCTCCCAAAGTGTTGACAGAGAAAAACCCAAAGCAACCTTGTTTCCTGCCCTGCGTGACAGTAAGTTAAACAGAATTCCAAACGAGGGGCCTGGACATGTATTCACCTGCAAAAACATTTTGCTGGAGCATTTTTAATGTACTTGGGTCTAGAAATGTCTTCAATTACATACGTGGGTTAGGTCTTTGTTGCTAAGCTCTTAGTGTCTCTCCTAAGCATCACTTTAAATCTCTTTATGTTCCTGAAAATTCTGCTATATGGTTTTCAAAACAAAAAAAGGGGGGAACATTGGAGAAGAGATTAAAGAGAAATAAAAAGAACATTAAAATGATGGATTCTATGTATTTTATTTAAACGATGTTGACTTCTTTTAGAAATATTATTACTTTTGGGTAATCCTCATTTTATTTATTTTAGGTCAGTTTTTTAGTGCTTTTTTTCCCTTAGTTATTCAAACTTTGAACTTTAGTGCTCAGCTGTATTAAATAAAATTGGCATATGGCTATATGTGAGATGGAATTCCTATTAAGATATAGATGCTCAAAAATAAACCCTTGCTACATGTAAGAGAATTGCATGGCCATATTCAGAACCAAAATGTGACTTGTCATTGGATCTGCCAACATCTGTTTTTGTCCAACTTTTGAATAAAGTTAGGTGATTATACATAGTATGTTTAGAAAAAAGCCGCAAAATTCCTGTATAAATGGAGTTGTGTAGATGAAATCTGCAGAACCTCACAAAACATGCACCCTGAATGTTTGGACCTAACAGAACATCAAAGTGAGCGATTATTTTGCATTTTGGAAAGGTTGTTGGTAACAAAATGGAATTAAGGAAGTAAACAATTCTGCTCTGTCTGGGAAATAAGTTAGATGATCTACTAGATGTTTCCATCTCAAATTTCTTTTCATGAAAAACATTTGCTTGTCATTTGGATGTTCAGAGTAGCTGACGTGCTAAGACAACAATTGAAAGATTTCTTTGGCCTGAGAACATTTACGCTGGGGATGAGATTCAGATGCCTCAAAGCTCCTAACTCAGACTTGTTCATGCTGACCAGGGCTGCACGGCTGTGTCACTAAAGTAGGGAGGACAGTGTCCATCCCAGATGACAACTGGGCAAAGCCACATCTGTGAGGGACATATGGCTGTCTTTGCCCTAACAACCCAAGTGCAGGTGACCCCACAAGCCTCTGCATGCCTGCCCGTGGGCAGCCCAGACTTGATCGTGGTCAAGCCCTTAGAAGGAGGACTGCATATTCTGAGGGTGGAGAAAATGTGAAAGAATATTTTCTGCCCAGAAAAGACACAGTCTCTCCAGAGAGGAGGATCTGACTGCCTGCCTCTGCCAAAACAGTTAGATCCAAATGATCGTTGCTGATGCTGCAGCTTAGCTGGCCAAACATCTGCACTTTATGTTCCAGTGAAATGAGACGTTAATCTACTTTTTCCAAAGGAAGGCAGACAGGGTGTGTGAACAGTAGCGCACCCCTGATGTGTGGAGGTGTGCCTTGCTGTGCAAGAGGTTCAGACCACTGTAGCAAGTACAGATGATCCGAGAGCAACAACAGAAGAACATGCAGGCCTCAACTTGCTGGATGAATTATTTTTATGTACATGGAAAACTTTGCCATTTCCTTGAGGCATCTCCTGGCAACTGCCTTTTCTGGGAATACTAGCCTTTTACTGTGGTTTTCCTTTTCTTTATCTTATTGATTCCAATGGAGGGCACTGAATTGGAATTCTGAATGCCCTTTCATCGTTTCTTTGAAATAATAGAAGTCGTTTGGGATACTTTTTAGAGCAGATCCATTTGGTTTGATCATGGGCTAGAATTAAAGCGGTAAAAATACCTGCCAGAGGTCACATGTGTCCTTTTCTTGATTTGTTGAGTGAAAGACTGGAGACTTTTACTGCCTTAATAAGGAAACCTGGACAGAATGCTGACTCTGCACCTGATAAATCTTTCCAAATTGCCACAGGTGAAATGAAATGTTAATATCCCTTTCAATTATTAATAAAAAAAAATGTAAATAGGTCTTGTTGGAAATATGGGACACTGAAAAAAAACTATTTTAATATACTTGTAGATTTTTTTTCATTCAGTTACTAAAAAACTGCATTTTTAAAGCTTCTTATATATTTAAATGAAGAGGTAATTATTTTTATCCATTGGAGATACTACACTAGATACTTTTCTGTATTTTACTGTATCATGCAAATCAATTTTAATTGTAGAAAACGTCAAATATAGATAAGCAAAAGGAAAAAATATCTCCTGTAATCTTACCACCCAGAGGCGGACGCACCACACTGCTCTTTCAGACATTTTTCTTCGTTATGTATTTTTTTCTTTAATAGATGTTTTATGCAAACCAGTTTGAAAACTGCTGTCCTCACTTCCCAAACATAATTTATTTCAGTAAACATAAACCCACATCACCATTTTAATGGTCTTGTAGCATCCCATTGTATGAATGAATGTACAATTTATGAATGAAGTAATTTGTGTAATGAATTTCCGTTTGTTGCTTGTTCACAATGTTTCCAGTCTGCAGTAACCTAAAGAAAGATATTCTTGTATGTATCTCCTTGCATAATTGCCTGATTTTTTTTTTACTTTATGATGAATACATTAAATTGAAACCATGATGTCCCTCCTTTCTTTGGAAAAGAGCTTTCGAGCTCTTAGTTTTAAGAGATTTCACTTTTTACTCTTACTTTAGGTGTACGAGCACCAAGATGGCAGCAAATCACTGAAGCTGGGCGACTTTGGACTGGCCACCATTGTCGACGGCCCCCTATACACAGTCTGTGGCACCCCAACATATGTGGCTCCAGAAATCATTGCAGAGACTGGGTAAATGCTTCTTGTGTGTTTATTGAAGTGCCGTGCTTGCAAAAGAACTAGTCGGCTTCAAGAATGGGAGAAATAACACTGCTCTGTCCCATCCAAACAGAATTAGCTATCAGATTTCTTTCACTCTTTTTTTTTTTTCACTTTAAAGTGGGAGCCATTTTCTCTGTTTTCCCAATCAAGTTGCCAATTACTGCAATCTTGTTTAAGGTGTCCACTTGGCCTTTGTTAAAGGTAGAACAGCGGTTATTAACTTCAGAGTAAAAAATGTTCAGACTAACAGAGAAACATGCAACGCTAGTAATTAACTAGCTTTTGGAGATAAAAGAAACAGACACTGCTGTGTGCGGTGATTACTGTCTCCTGTGGTTATTTCTCTCAGCTGTCCTTGTTCTCCAGTCCCTGTCCCATCTTGGTCCTCTTGGCAGTGCATTGGTTATCTGTGGAGTGAAAACACCCTTAGGCATTGGAGGGCCATTGGGAATTGGCTGGTTTTTGTGTGCAGTAGTTATCAGATGAGTGAGAATCTCTAGAATCGGAGGAGGCAAGATGGCCTCATACTTACTAAGGACCTACCATATGCCAGGCCCTAAGCTCCTTTACTTAATTCTTACTCTTCCAGTAGATGGTATGATTCCATTTCGCACATGAATAAAATCAGACTTTGATGATTGATGTATCATATAAGCTCATGGCTAGTTGAGTCAGCATTTGAACTCAGATGTGAGTATAAGGCTGTTTGAGTAAAGAGCCGTATTTCTTAGCACGGATCATAGGCAGGGGTCTGAAGCACCATCCTTAAACAGAAGAATTGGGGAAAGGTGGGGCAGCAGGGGGAGACAGCCCTATTCTCTCCTCCCATTAGCAGCACCAACCCACACCTAATGGTCTGGGTTGTATCTTCCACTGTGACCAGTTGGAGATAGTTTTTCTGCTTGTACCATAGACCAGAAAAGCAAAAGTACAGAACAGAGGAGAAGGGAATCCCAGTAGGGAGATCCCTAAGGTGAGATGTGAGGTAACAAGGACTTTTTTGTTCATCAAATTTGAATGAGTTAGGAGCCCACATCTGTGGCCCTCCCTGTCTGCCCTCAGAGGGGGCTGCTTCAGGCACTGCTAGGTTTTCTGCTGTGAGTACTCCGACAGCCTGCTGGGAAGGAGAGGTGTGGGGTCGAAAGGGGATTTGGTTGGGCTCTTGAAGACATTGCTTGGGACCCAGTTCTGCCACTGAATAATTGTGTGATCTTGAGCAAAATTATTAACTTCTCTGAACCTCAGTTTTCTCTTCTGTAAAGTAGGCAGTAATACTTACCCTGTACAACTTACAGAGTTATTGAGAAAACAAAATAAGATATTGTATGTCAGGGCTTTATAAATTGGAAAATGTCCTGTATGTAATTATTATTTCTAAAATTAGGGAGTTAGATAGTCTCAAGAGTCCAACCCTATCTTAAAATCGATGTGACTGTAATAAACCTTTTTGCTGAAGTCCTTCACTTACTGATATTTGGCTAGGAGCCTAAGCACGCATTACTTTGATTTATATTCATGTGCCTTGCAGAGTCTCTTGTTTTTATTATTCTTTTCTTGAATTCTGTTTACTCAGGGGGTTTTAGTTTAGTGTTTGTTGTTGGGTTTTCTGTTTGGTTTGGGTTTTGGTTTGGAATAGGAGTCATCTATTTTGCCACGTCCCGTCTTTTGTCCTGGCCTGACTTCGCTAACTCTAACATCCCTTACTTTTCCAGATATGGCCTCAAGGTGGACATCTGGGCTGCTGGTGTAATCACTTACATCCTGCTTTGTGGTTTCCCTCCGTTCCGTGGGTATGGGCAGCGATCTTTTGTTCAGCACCACAAAGCATTTCTCTATTCTCTGACTGATCCATCGGGCCTTCTTCACAAAAGAGCCCGGAGGAGGAAAAGGACATAATAAGAAATTTGCTTGCAATGTCTGTTATTTCTTCCATGTTGTGCATGTTAATTTACATGCCTTCCATAAATCTTCCTCATATGCTTTAAAAACTCATTGTTTCTTAATTTACTAAAACAGTTCCATATTGACATTTTGAATTGCTTAGAAAGACACATTTTACACACTTACGGGGAAAGGAAGGGCTCTAGTGCATAAGAATGAGGAGACATACCCTGAGTTGACATTTGAGTGCTGTTTTTTCCTTGTTGTTGTTCATCTGGACAGAAGTGGTGATGACCAGGAGGTGCTTTTTGATCAGATTTTGATGGGGCAAGTGGACTTTCCTTCTCCATATTGGGATAATGTTTCCGATTCTGCAAAGGTAGGTTTCCAGTGCCTTCCTCTTCCTTATAGCCTGTGTGTCTTGATGGAGTTATTGATTCATTGTGTGCAAAGTAACTAATGATATCATAAATATGATTTCTGTACACATTTTACTTGTAATTCCTAGCTTCTCTGAGAGTTCACAGTCGTCAAGTCATCTGTTCATAGCCATCCCGACTTATCAAGTGCTTCTGCTTCCCTGGCTTCTCTCCCTGTTGTCACTCCACTTACATTGCTGTAGCCTCTTGCTATGCCCTACCCTCTCCAGGCTCGAGCCCAACTCAGATTTCTGCATAGCTTGTTGTTTCACCTCTTATTGTTTCACCTCTATTGACTTAATGTCATCTTCTCAGTGGAGCGTTCCCACACTACCCTGTTTCCTCTGGCAGCTCTTAAACCCTACCTGGATCACATTATCTTCCTTTGCTTTATTTTTCTCCATAGCACTTTCATTCTTGCATCCATCTGGTATACCATCTAACTACCTATCTAGATAGATAGATATAGATAGACGGATACATCTTATTTATGTTGTTTATTTTCTAACTCTCCTCACTAGAATGTAAATTCCATCAAGACAAGGATTTTTGTCTATTTTACTCATTATTGTATCATCATTGCCTAAATAGTGACCAGTACATAACTGGTGCTTAACATATTTTGAATGATTTGATGAATGTGTAAATTAAACAATTAGTTAATCGCTTAAAGTGGAGAAAGCTCAACATGGGTTGAAGTAATCAAGAAAGACATCATGGGGAAGCCTTGATTTAGCTTGGACCTTGAAAGCCAGGATTTAGAGGCAGAGGGGAACAAGGAATATGGCTTTTGTCCTATGAAACTAAAAGATCAGCCTCTAAGAAAACTCTAAAAATCTTACACTGAGACATTAGTAGACCTTGAGATAAAAAATAAAACTTTTAAATTGATTTCTTAAACTTACGTCTCCAAGCATTGACTTAAATTTTTGAAAAACTGATGTTGAGAAGTAATTATCTTCTGATAATTCAATGTATATGCCTTTCCTTTGGTTGTGTCCTGAATGTGAGTTCAACTTAAAACCTGACTCCTTAGGCCTGGCCACTTTCCGTAGAAAATGATGCATGTTGGGCCCAAGTCTCCGACTTCCTTTAACTGTCCAGGAATCTACCTCTGGACCTAGGAAAATGTGGAGAATTGAGAGAAGAGTCAAAGGAAAGGCACAAAGCTGAAAGGAGATGGGATGATACAGCTGCAGAGGTGGGGGTAGAGGTGTTTCCACCTGTGGGCAGGCTCTTCAGGAACCTGTCCATCTCCCAGTGCCATCAATCCATAACACGAGGGCTTGAAGACACTGACAGAGAGGACCACCTCCTACACCCCCATGGCACTTGGCAAAAGGCATTGTATACAGTGGGTGCTTTAACAAGTTAGAAAGTGAACGTGGAATCTCTATGTCAATGGAAGTAAATCATCCCTATCACGGAGTGGTACTCAAGAGCCTGTGAATGTAAGGAACCAGGTAACACATATCTAACCGTCCTGTTACATGGGAATTTCTAATCCAAAGTGGACAGATGTATGACAAACTCACCATTAAAACGCAAGCTGTGCTTTCCTGGTCCAAATAAATTTGACCTCGTGGGAAGTTTCATTAATTTCAGAACCCTTAAGTCATTTACCACTTAGTAGTTGTAATTTATTTGTATTGATTGATCTTGACGTTTTTGAAGCAATTTTAACAGATTTCCTTAGACTTCTTTGGCTACTAAAGGATAGTTTCTATTTTGCCAACTAGCTGTTGACAATGCTATGTTTTTCCTCATTCCTTTCTTGCAAACCTAAATATACCATCTTGCAGTTAGGAGGAAAAATCCCATTTTTCCTTTCAGCTGCCAAAGTGAAAATTTAAAGTGTTTTTAAAATGTGGTTTCTATATTAAAGTAATTTAGAAATCTGTTGTTAAAGTACAAAATCCTAGACAAAGAAAGGAATATTAATTCTTTAAGTTGTTTAGTTTATTTCTTTTCTACTAAAAACATTTTTTATGAAATTGGTTTCAATATTAATTTCAATTTATTTTTTCTCTCAACTACAAGCTATGCATTTTTAATTCCAAATATTTACCTTTACTTTAATTTTTAAAGGTGTTAAGTAGCTATGGGTAAGTTGAGTTGATATATTTAAGATTTAGAGCTTTTACAAATGCTTTTTCCAAACTAAAAGAGAATTTCTGCTGTTGAAAATGGCCTGATTTTTACCTTAAAAGTTAGACAAATAGAATCAAATGTTCCCTTTCACAGGAGCTCATTACCATGATGCTTCTGGTCGATGTTGATCAGCGATTTTCAGCCGTGCAGGTCCTCGAGCATCCCTGGGTTAACGTAAGTGACTTTCTCCCTTCCCTCTATGTATTCCTAACATTCCTTTTTAAAATTGCAGACTTCCTAATGATATCACCTCCTTTTTGAAGTGTTGTGTTTGTGTTTGTTCCTCCTCCTCAGATGTGCCGGGACAGGGTCTCAGAGTTGTTCCACGAGGGCCTCTATGGCTCAGTGCTCATGTGCATTTTCATGGTCCCTTACAAAGCATTTCATTTGATTCAGATGGAACTGCCTTCTGCTGGGGAGGTGCACATGATCATGACCCCACCCTCAGCCCACAAACTACATTCTGTGGTCCAGATTAGAGCTGAATAATCATCAGTAAGACAGAGCAGATTTCCTGAGTCAGTACTGTTTTTGCATCATTTCTGTGAAAAATATAAGTGACCCAAGGGTCTCTGCGTAAGCCTTGGACTACTCCAACGCAGCACTTCTCAAACTTATGTGTGCTCACAAGTCACCTGGAGATCTCGTTAAAATGCAGATTCTAATTCAGTAGGTCGGAGGCTCTGAATTTCTAAAAGCTTCCAGATGCTGCTGCTGCTATTTGAGTACAACGTTCTAATGATGCTTCTTTAGCTAAGAAAGAATTTCCCAGAGTCATTATTTTTTAACCCTATATTTCTCTACAACTGATATATAAGATTTGTTTTGATTAACTATAATGGTAATTAATACCTATAGAGTGCTTAACTTATGGAGTCTGCCCAGGACTATTAAGCACCTCACATACATTAATTGGTTGTGTTCTTCCTGACAACCATATAATCTAGGTACTATTGTAAACCCTATTGACAGATGTGGAAGCCCCATAACTGGGTTTAATGGTTCCTACTCCCAGAATAGAGGACAGATATCACTTTGGAACTGGATATGGACAGGGACATAGGCATGGACAAGCATAAAATTGTTAGCTCATTGACATAAATTTTGCCAGCCTCCATACTACTTTGAAGGATCTAACTGTAAGTTGAACACAACAAAATGTTCCACTTCTCTGAATTATCACCTTGGGGATTAGTCAAGTGGTTTTTTCCAAAATAACTCATTATTGAGGAACAGGTATGATTGAAAGCACAGTGTTGAGACAGACTAGAAGGGAGGTGACGGGAGCTTGGATCTTGTTCGTGTTCTGCCATTTGACGGCCATGGGCCTAGCTTCCAGCATTCCATGTCTGAACCTGATTCCTCACAGCCCACTGGGAGGTCATATATATGACAGGAGAATATGTGTGGGTGTGAGCATGCTTAGATGTGCAGCTAAGGTTTGTTTTAAATATTTTCATATAGCAGAGCTTCCTACCTGGTGTACAAATGTGCAAAGATGTTAATCCCATCAGCCCCTGGGACAGTCAGGCAGGGCAGCCAGAGTGCAGGAGTGGTCGCTTCCAGCCTCAGCAGCCTTTGTATTTACCCCAGGGTGCTAAACACTTTACTATGAAGTGGGAAAGGTCAGGAAGCAGCTCATGTAAGCCAAATAACAAGCCTACAAGATAGGCAGGATGGGTGTTATTGTACCCATTTTACAGATGAAGAGACTGAGACTATGGTAGGTGACTTGGCTGAAGGAGCCAAGTTGTGATTGAGAAAGAATTTGCAGGCGAGTATCTTCACTCCAAGCCCAGGTGCGTTGAAGACCTATGTACCATACTACATCTACTCTCCCTTTGTTATACACGAAAGCACTGTGAATATTGCAAAAGAGTGCAGTGTGTACGTTGTCGTCGTTATAATGATCGCTCATACAAGTTAGCAACCTTTCCAGAGTAACTTACCTAGGTCACAGGGTCTTTCCCTTACATGTTCAGAATGGAAGAGGCACAAGCTAGCTGCAGGCTCTCTAGGTGGCAGCAGTTGGTTCTGACTGATCTACATGCTAATTAAAGGCCTATGGCCCACAAATTGTCAGATTGCATGTTAGCCCTGGAAAGACTGAGAGTGTGACCACACAGAATAAACTGGAAAATTTCAGTTTGAAATGTGGCCTTTGAAGGCTCATAGAGAGCCATAGAGGAAAGAGATTCATAGATTCATTTTAGATTTTTAAATACATTTTCATCAGAGGACCACTGCCTAGCAGGCCTGCCCTCCAGGAGTTCTGGATGATACAACCAGACAGTCACATGGCAGTGGGAGAAGGGAGACCCCAGCCACCCTCTATGGGGAGGGTGCCATGGAAGGCTTCCTGGAGGAGGAGATGCCAGAGCTCCATCCTGGAGGTGGCTGGAAAGGAGATGTCCAGCAGAGCCAGCTCCAGCAGGATATGGATATTTGGTATAAGATAACTTTGTGAATGTGAACAAATTTGTCTGTATATGTGAGGGCCTAGAATGCTGTTGGGAGCAGCATGATCTCTTCCCCTGATTCCAAACCGAATGACCCTTCATCAACATATCCAGACTCAGTGGGGTAAAGAAACAACATTAAGAAGACTTTGGGATGTTACCTTTGACAAACTAGGTTGCTCCTTTTCCTAGGGCAGCATATACGTGCCTCAGCAGTAACTTTCTGCCTTCTCAATCTGCTTTGTATACATTTTTACACATGGTCCTACTTAGCTGATAATTAGGTTCCACAGCTCCCTCTGGAACTTGGACTTCTGTATCATTTTATTTTCTTTCTCAGATTCTCTAAAAACATTTCCCAAAATCAAGGCTAACATTTAAAGAATTATCTAGGAGATTTAAAACTAAAATATACCCTTTGTGTAATTCTAATGGACCTTAGATTCTAAAGGAAAAAATATATTTATTTTAGCAAAAAACTTAATGTATAAAGTGATTGCTTAACTTTTGAAATTATATTTATATAGTAATTGTCAGAAAACTGGTCATTTTTTAATCGCAAAATAATAAAGGAAAAAATTTATATAAGCTTTTACAACCAGCATTTAGTATTTGTTGAGGTCTCTGAATGCAACAAATGATAACCAAGCAATCAAAATAAATAAATTAGGAATTTAAAAGGAAGTCATTTAACGAGACATTTTGAATTTGGTGATCCAATTATATCTGATCACCACAAAGGATGCTACCTAAGAGAGGAAAAGGTAATAATAATTGTATGAGCCCTAACGAAGTTGTCAGAAAGCTCTTTCCATGCTCTTATTTGTCCTAATTTTCCTTTTTTTTCTTCTTCTCCCCAAAGCCCCCCAGTACGTAGTTGTATATTCTAGTTGTAGGTCCTTCTGGTTGTCCTGTGTGAGACACTGCCTCAGCATGGCCTGATGAGCAGTGCCATGTCTGTGCCCAGGATCGGAACCAGCAAAACCCTGGGCCACCAAAGCAGAGTGCGAACTTAACCACTTGGCCATGGGGCTGGCCCCCTAATTCTCCTTATTGCTTATATGATGACATTTTCACCTGGCACACTTGGAAATAAAAAGGCAGTCTCTTAATGAAACAGAGAGTAGAGCACGAGGGCAATAGAATTGAAAAATCTAGTCAGCAAAAGTCACTTGTTTTAACCCTACTCCAGGAGCCTCCTCTAGGCTCACATTTATTTTTCGAACACTCTGCATGAGAATCCCACCATGCTCCTTGGTGTCCTGGACCTCTGCTCTGTTACCAAGAGTCATGATCAAGGTCTCTCAGTGGATGGTGTTATCAAGCCAAATGGACAAAGGCAGCATCGATACGCAGCTAAGTGTCTAGGAGAGGAGTGTAGACCCCCAGAAGCACCAGCTCCCTTGCCCGTGTAACCTTTGGATGGTCATTTTACTCCTTTGAACCTGTTTTTCTGCTTATGAAATGGAGATAATAGAACCAACCTCTCAGGTTGTTAGGAGGATGGAGAGAGGATTATATGTTTGAAGGGCCTGGGAGGACAATCTTAAGCACTAGTACTCCATAGGTACTTGATAAATACTTGCGGACTTTGAGTCTGAGAGAGGCAGCAACTCTATCTATCATCCTTTGCTATGTGCTGGTGAAATGCAAATTGTGATCAATGTTGGTCTATGAGAAGCTTGGTTAAGGAGGAAAACCTCCTCATCCAAAAAATAAAAAGTTCTTGTTTGTGTGCTCCAAAATCCATGTAGATAATGTGTGCATTTTCAGTTCTGGGGTGTTCTCCCATGTTACAGCTATTTCCTTTAACATAGCTGCAAAATACCAACAGGAATTGTCCTAGCTACGTTTATCACCTTATTACTCATCTAGTGGAAAAGTATATGCTTTAGGCACATATAATAAGAGAATGGAATAGGCAATAATATAATAATCTTGATCATTCCAGGAATTGGGGAGGTGGAGTCACTTTCCCCCCAAAGGACGCTTTGTTGATGGAAAAATGTAGGTTAGTGATAAGATCATCCTTAATTGACATTTCCAAAAAATTTTTCTTATTTGTTATTAGGATTAAATTGTCACCATTGTGATATTTCAAATATATTACTATCATTGCATTTTTATTTTCATTTATCCCACGTTATTCTCCTGATACTAGGATGAAAGTCCATTTCAATGCTATAATTCTACAAATCTATGTTTACCTCCAATTATTTTCCTGATGAGGAAACAGGCTCAAAAAGTCTCTAGCTTGAAGCTCAGTGGAGTCCCTAGCACGAGGTCCAATGCCCGGGTTTTGCCCCTAGAGATTCGTATTTAACTTCTCTGCACTGGCATCAGGACATCCGGGATTTTAGAAGCTCCCAGGTGATTATAATGTGAAACCAACAGTGAGCACCTTTGTCCTAGTGGAAAGGACTGTTGAAATAAGTCAAGTGTATTTATTTAACTGATTCAAGACTTCCTATCACTTCCTGGCCTTTAAATTTTATTTTACCTCCTTATCTTACCTACCTCCTCTTTTGAAAAGATGCTACTAAGCCAAGATATTTTTTAAAAAAGAAGAAGAAGAGGAAGAAGAAAAACAAAAGCCTAGATAATCTACCAAGATATCCCCTGCTAATAAAAATCAGCCCTACCCACACAAAAATATATAAGCATTCATCTTATTGTGTTGGCAGAATTGTTTAGAAATTAAGAGAACCCCAATGATACTGTAATAATAAAAAACCCCACTTATCTATATTAATAAATTGTGAATGGTGACATGGAATTCTATTTTCCATTTGGGCATCTTATCCTCTTCTTTCTCCAAGGTAGATCTTAATTCACTTCATGTTTTCTCCCCAAATGCAGTGTGAATTACAGACATAAAGGATGCATTGGGCCAAGCTAAAGGGAGGCAGAAGTCCTGGGGTGCTCACAGCTGGGGATGGTTTATCGGAGTCGAGGGGCCACACGCTGGGATGTGAAATGGAACTGCAATTGAAGAGTCCTCTAATGTAGTTGGGATTTTTAAAACTAAATTGGAATATTCTGGTGGTAAACTGCTCAAGACTGCCATGCTTCTCATAAACTTACAGATATTATTAATAATGGAGTCTGGCCATGAATAGCTGGAAAACCAGATCCATGTTTCAAAAACAAAAATCCGTGAGAGGAGGAGGATTTTCTAAAGCATGACCCCTGGAATGGTTTCCCCGAGGAAAAACGTGAAACTCACTCCACTGAGTGACTTCATGTCCGAGCACCCCCACCCTCCCTCCAACTCCTCCCCAACATCCGCTAGAGAAATGGAGACCAGGAGGCTAGGTCTCCTACAGACAGCTGTGAGAGTTCATTTTCCATTTTGCAAACTAATTTTGTTCTTGTCAGTTGCAATGCTCTGCCAAGTGGTGGATGGGAATTTCTAAATCAAAAACCACTAACCTCAAACCACAACCAGCCGGTGTCAAACTTCAGAAACTGCTCCCAGAGACTACATACCAGAATGTATGGCAATAATACTATAACTATTTGTAACATACTGCCAGGTTTGTCACGTTTAGAAAATTCATAGCACATTTTTGGCACATCATCTATTCAGAATAATGGTGATAAAGACATATATATAAAAATATATGTTTTTAATGGCCCTATTTATTTTATTGTTGCAAGACAGTAAATTAGCTAAGTCTCCATCATCAATCCGTATGCCTCAGGTACAGATTAGGTCCCTGCAAAGCCAGTTGTTTATGTCTTTTAATCCAATTATGCTCAAAACCTTCAGAATTGATATAGAAACTCTGCAGACTTTTTAGCTGCTGTGGGGTTCGTGTGTGTGTGTGTGCGCGCGCTCGCCTGTGTGTATGTTTTACGTTCTCTAGCTGAGGCACCTTATTTCATTGGGAAAAAATCCCAAAATGGTTTAAGATTTATGAAGTCAAAAGCGTCTCTGACAACTTGTGAGGGTTGTTTCACTACTTTCATTGCTTCAGCGGGAACTAATAACCCAAGGGAAGCTCAAACCTTCACAAGAATTTAAAGCTGGAGGCCTGAACGCCCAGGCCGCAACATCTAAAAGAGTTGCTAGGAGCCTTGACAGGAGATTAGGACCAAGACAGAGTGGGGAAATGATAACGAAGTCCATCGTGAGGGTGGTGAGAAAGCAAACTCAGCTCAAGAACTGGCAGGAAAATAAAACAAGTCAGGCAAAGAGAAACTTCTGGCAAAGATGGCGATGGTGGGGACGTGAGAAGGAGGCGGGATTGTGCAACAAGGAATAAATCTCTGGTCAGAAGTTAAGTAGGGGCTGCTCCTCTGGAATCCCTCCTATCTGTCTGCTGTGTGTTTGCACCCAGGCTGTTAAACACAGCCCGTGCCAATCCCAGGCCCACGCTGTCGGCCCAGGGCAGCTTCATTCCACCCAGTGTCAGCAGGCCTTCTAGCATTGGCTGCTCCACATAGGATTCAAGGGCCCTGGCCCTAGGAGGTCACATTGCCACATCCCCGATTCGTGGAGGCCCAGTCTCTCCTTGATGTAGAAGTTTCTAAGTGCATTCCGCTGGGCCCCCGGAAGGGCTCTGTATCCGTTTTACTGACCTCCATCCAAGTGCTTCCCCGGCTCCACTAAGGCCTGTCTAGATAGTCTCTGTTTCTTCAGCCCCTGATTCAATCCTCCTTCCTCCTTACCATTGTGCTCCTTTCGTCATGAAAAAGATACAGCATTGAGTCCTTCTGTTTAGCTCTTTTTCATAGCCCGTGCCATGCTGACAAGTGCCCTTGATGATGCAATGCGGAGTGGTGGAAAGACCACAGAGTTTCAGACCTGGTTCAGGCCTGACTCAGCTTTCTAGCTGTGTGACCTTGGGCAAATTATTTAACCTTGCTGAACCTCAGTTTGCTTATCTTCATAATGGGACTAATGCATATTGCAGAGGATAATCTGAGGATTCAGGAGATCCTATGGATCGATCATTAGCACAGGACCACATCTCAGTTGACACCTGAGTCACCTTCCTCCCCTGCCTGCCTCTTTTAACTTGCTCCTGTCCATCTCTAGAGAGGACTCACCCTTTCTCTCCTTACTTCCTCTTGCCTCAGAGAAAGCGGTACACCCACACCTCCCCAGGGCACACTGGCTCATTTCCCCTCCATCCCTGCCCCTCACACTGGTCATCCCTCCTCCTGTCTGCCACCTCTTCCTTTTCACCAGCTTCTGGTCCTGAGACTGCACATATGCTCAAGGTTTTTTTGTCCTAAAAAGAAAAATCTTCCCTTGGCCTGCTTCCTGATCATATTTTTCATACTATTTTATAATCTAAAGCTCATACAAATCACTTTGCCTGAGGTACCCTGGTGCTCGATTAAGAGATGACTAGAAGTACATGTATCTTCCTAGAGATGGGGCCTTGGGCCCCACTGATCAGGCTACCCCCTGCCATTCAGGCAGAACCCCAAAGTATGCCAGAGATGTGATGCTGATATTTGTAAGACTTTCAGGAAAGGCACATCCTTCTATCCCTTGTCAAATGTTGAAATACTCCCCAAATTCGAACTGAGATTCTAAGAGATATTGTTTCATTCAGCATAAAAAAGTGTTTTACATACACCGTTGAATTCGCCCTTGTGTTTAAAAGTCTGGACTGCAGGATCCTAATTCATTTTGATCATCATCCCATTTCTCTTTCACTTGTAGAGTCAGGAACTGGATACTGCACTGTAAAAATGTCTGAGTAAAGGTGATCCTTTATTCTTCCTACACTTGCACCCCTTTTATTAAAAATTGAGACTGGGGCCAGCCCGGTGTTGTAGTGGTTAAGTTCGTGCACTCCACTCCAGCAGCCTGGAATTCGGGTTCTGGATGTGGACCTACACACTGCCCATCAAGCCATGCTGTGGCAGCATCCTTCATACAAAATAGAGGAAGATTGGTGTGGGTGTTAGCTCAGGGACAATCTTGCTCAGGCAAAAAGAGGAAGATTGGCACAGATGTTAGCTCAGGGCCAATCTTCCTCAAAAAAAAAAAGTTGAAACTCCGGATCTTTTTGTTACTCATTTGTGGCCAGTCTTTTTCTGTTCTTTCAGCTTTCTCTTCCATCACCCTCCCACGTAAACTAACTAGAGATAAACGAATTGACTCATCGTTTGGCAAACACGCCTTGTGGCCTCCCACTCGCACACGTCTGACACCAAAACATCTCCTCCCTTCCTCTCTGCCTGTCAACATTCTTCCCATCATTAACCACCAGGTGGAATCACATAGTCCTCCTCGAGTCTGCGCTGGCTGCTCACTGGCTGCTTTGTCTCCCAGTTAGCCTGCAGGTTCTAGTGGGCAGAGGTCATTTCTTCACCCCCCACCCCCGACATCCCCAGCACAGCCCTGGTCATAGTAGGTTCTTCGTAGGTCCCTGTTGCTGTTTCCTCCCCAAGTGTCATCCCACTGTTACCCTAATTAACCTTGACTTTATTTCTGACTCTTTCCACAATACAGGAAAATTTTTTTTAAAATTTTGAATTCACCCTGTATCATTGGAACACCTCCTTCCTCCAGATTTGGTTTCACATGTGACTTAATAAGCATAATAATTGTTCCTTCTTCTAGCCATTAATAAATCAGTCCAGGAATACCATAAATTGAGTATCCACTCTGTGCAGGGCACTGAACCAATTAAAGATTACCCAAAACATAGATGTGGCACAAAAGGGGAGGAGTTCAGGGTTATAGAGATACATATTTCAAAATATATAGATTTATATATATGCATTATATATATATACAAAGTCAACTAACACAAAAAATATAAATAATGCAAATATATAAAATGAAAAAGCATTAGGGGTTTACAGAAGAACCATTAAAATGGGTTGTGCTTATTTGGGGAGAATGTCATGGAACAGGTGATTTGGACCCAAGTTTTAAAGAAAAAGAAGTACAAAGTCCATGAGAGCAGAGCCCATGCCTGCATTTGCTCACCATCATTTCCCCATCATCTACTAGAGTGCCTGGTCCACTGTAGACAAGCAGTTATATTGGCTCAATAAATGAGTGGCCAAATGCTGAACAGAAGAGCAAATCCCACGTGGAGAGACCAGCTTATGCAAAAGAACAAGCATGTCACTCTTGGGAAGCAGCAAATTTATTTTCCTGGGTGAAGCAAAGAAATTATATGCAAAATGATGGAGAGGAAGGAGAGAAGGAAAATGATGAATGGCATTGAAGTCTTGCCAGGAATTTTCGTTTTAACAGATAGGAACAAACACTTTATTATCCACTCATTCATTTATTCCACAAATATTTATTAAGCATCTGCTATGTGCCAAGGCATTATGTTAAGACCTGGGGATCCTATGGTGAGCAAAACACAGTCTCTATCTTCAAGGATTGTGAACTGGTAAGTGGTGGCACATACTTATGACTGGTTATTGTTATTCTAACAGAATTTAGCAAAGGAGAGCAATCTGTCCAGGCTCCATCATAGACAGCTCCGACGGAGAGCAGAAGCCTTAGTTAAAATGAGCTCCAGTGTGAAGTATGTTGTAAGAACAGATGACTTGAAGGCAGCAAGGAGGATTTAAAACTTAAGGAAGAACTTTCTGCCTGGAAGGTTGTCTGGAATTATAGAATGGCCGATTGAGTAGCTGTGGAAGCAGCCTGAGTTTATTTACAGGCCCCTGCATGAGCCCAGTTCTGTCAGTTTCCTTGGCTTTCGGTCTGAATGATGGGCTGAGGATAAAATTCTTGAGTCGGAAAAAAAACAAAAGATGCTTACGTTGATTTTTCTTTTTTTGGTTGTCCAGATTAACTTGCTCTTTAGATATGTCCCTAGACCCATGGCTGAAATGGATTTTATTAGAAACCAAAAACAGAAATAAAAAAATTTATTTAGGGACAAAACTCTGAGGGTCAGATGACACAGCAAATGTGGAAGTGAATGAGACCCTAGAACAATATTTCCAACGACAATGTTTAATGAGGATACATCAGTGGGTTTATTTCTGAAATCTTATGAGTTTGAAGATCACTGCCTGTTACTAGAGGATCTTGGCCTCATTTTCTATTTATCTCACTTTTTTGTTTTTCTCCTTTTTTCATTTCTTTTTTTTTTCCCCCAGGATGACGGCCTCCCAGAAAATGAACATCAGCTGTCAGTAGCTGGAAAGATCAAGAAGCATTTCAATACAGGCCCCAAGCCGAATAGCACAGCAGCTGGAGTTTCTGTCATAGCAGTAAGCATCTGAAATATCCACCTATAACTTTTTAAAAGCAATCCACCTAAGAGACAGGCGTTCCTCAGGAGATTCCACCCAGAGTCAGCAGAATGGGTCATTTCTTTAGACAGCTCCACCACTTAATGCACTGGGGGAGGTTTGGGCTTATATATATTATGTGTTTTTGCTGATCATTTCCCTGGGAGTCACATCATTATCCAACACCTCCAGGGTGTCTTGCAGTATATATTAATTTCATGATTTATTTTTTAAAGCAAAAGACCTCCCCCACACCGGACTCTGCGCCAATGCAAACTTTTGGGCTCTGAGAAAAAGAGTTCATAGTGTCCTTTTGCCAGGACCTGGGAGAGAAGGGAAGCTGAGAGAGATGACATTGCAGAGGGAGATTAGAACACTATAGATCTTTGTACGAGACCTAAACGAAAGCCAAAACAGAGCAGAAAGCTTACGCAGTAAGATTTTCAGTGAAACTGAATTGCTGTGAACACCCAAAGAAATTGCGATGTCTTGCTCTTTAGAAATTTCTGTTTTTAAAGTTGAAAGTCTTTTAACATTTACCATTTTATTGATGCTGCTGCACAAGGATTTTTTTTCTTTCTATTCTATACAGGCAGACATGCACTACATGCAATTTGATAGCAGCTCTAGGCAAAGATTAAATTGGGCAGAGAAATAATGAAACCTCATACTTCCTGGTGTCATATTCTAGAATAAATATATGCAAGTCCCAGATTACTTGAGTTTTTAATGATTTCCTCTTTTTTTCAGAGTATGTACATTTTAACAGTGCGTTCAATGTGAAATCACTTAAGCTGGTTTTCTTTTCTCAACAAAGAACTTAGACACTATGATGTGGAATTTTAAAAAGTATTTATGCTACTAAACAGTCTTTCATGCTCATGAGCAATACTGGATATTTAACTACTTCTATGGGTGTTTTTATTTTCTTTCTCTTTTTCTTTTTTGGTTGTGCTGGAACTCTAGATAAAGCTAAAGATAAATAAAAGTGACATATTTGACACAACCAATCCCAGATCTGGGTTGCTAAATATTTGATATGAGCTTCCAGAATTTGCAGGTGGCGGTAATGCATGCATACACTTTCTTGTACTGTTCGCATTTCATGTTTTTGATTGAACCCTTTCAACAGTGAGTTACATGAATGTGAGCAACTGGCTCATGAGTACACTGACAGTACTAAATAGAATGCATACTCTTTCGGATGCTCCTCAGTGCTGCTGAGGATTTAAAATTGCAAGGTGTTCTTCTTGCCCTCTCGCTTTGGTTCTTTCTAAGGAAATTCAATGTAGAAGTACATTGTCCTTCACATCTTCATAGATTGTCAGTGTTCTTTGTTATGAGCTAATATTCAATCAGTAATTTTTGGAAGTAAAAATCTCATGGTCATTCTCCACCAAACCAGACATTCTGTACTCTATTTTCATCATTCATTTAAGATGTAAGTCTATTCCAAAACGTTTGATTCCACCATTTTCTTTTGGAATGGACTGCCAGCACGCTTGTCCATGAACAGGACTGCTTTTCTGCTCCTGCTGAGGGCTAACAGCTGCTAGAGAGGGTGCTTTTTCCACCTCTGTCATTTTGGTTTTGTTTTCTTTTTCCCTGGCCTTTTATTTTAATTAGTCTTTGGTTAAGTTTGCCTTGGTCGCTCAATAATGGTTTGTTCACAGTATTCTGGGAGTCATATAATGACTAAGTGCAGGAACTCGAGAGCAATTTTCAAACGGACAGACAACACAGATTTGAGAGGAAATCCTACATTAATCAAGCCTGGATAAATTCTGAAACCTAATCTATATGAGTTTATTAAAACTTCATCTAAGTAGATCTCAAAAAACTCCAGTTAGTATTTGAAGATCAAAGTTCCACTGATTCTTTTTTCTGAATATTATGATTGGACCATTTTGAATGCAATTTAATATCAATTTCTCAGTTCATCACTAACATGTTTCTATGGAAACTGTACGACCTGGTAATATAAATTGTACAAATGGGCTGTGTGATGCTGAGTTACACAGTAGTTGCATACTTATTTAATCTTCTTTATCCACTACAAAGTTTTAAAAAAATAATTATCCCCTTAAATCAGACTCAGAATAATTGACTTTTTGGAGAAATATGTGAAAACGTGCCTTGTTGACTCTAAAGCACAATTCACATGTTGACTAGAATCATTGCTATTTCAAGCATGAAAGAGAATATTGTTGTAAATTCCAAGGGTTGTTTCAGGAGAAACTAGCCTGCCATCATACATGCATTTATGCACCTTTTCCAGAATGCTTTTCCCTCATGTATGTCCACACCCTTCCTGAGGACCTGGGGGAGATCACCAGTTGCAGGGCGGAGCTGGGAATTAGACAGTGGCCAGTTTGGCTGTCTTTGTTAACTTTCAGAATATCATCGAATAAGTCAATTTATACTCCGTAACCATGTTCCTATTCTTAAAGTGCAAAGACTAAGTCTCAGAGGACTCTCTCAAGACAAAGGAGCCCTGGCATTAAATAGTATTCCAACTCTAACTAAACGCTAACTGCAAGGGAATGGTATTCTGCTGTGAGGCAGAAGGTAGGTGGTAAGTAGAAGGAATAGCCTTCATAAATGGTACATTCTGTAAGGACCATTTGACAATTTAATAATGCAATATATTTATTAATTCACCCACGTGATAGAAATTCCTTTAATTAGTATACTAGTGACTTCTATTTGATAGCTATAAAAAAAATTGATTTCAGCATAAATTTCATTTCGACGGAATTTTTTCCCATGGACATGTATGCTCTCCCCAGAGGCTATCAAATAATGGATTTTCTTTTAAACTACCTCTATCATGGGAGTGATTTTTTTGAAAATTATGCATACCCTTTAAAATTTAAAAAAAAAACTATTTAGAATGTAGCATCGATCAGCTTGTTTTTACAGGAAATCATCAATTAAATCATTAGTCCTTAACTGATACTTCTCTTTCCTTAGTTAGAAACCTAACTACCTGCTGGAGATCAACGATGCTTATAAAGGAATTCATGACACTATTTCTTTCTCAGAGTGACAAAGGAAAAAAGAGCATACTGTCATGCCAAACAGACTCTAGTCACAGGTGTAATTTATGACATGAGCAGAGTTTTAACATGCACTCATGGTTCTGAACCTTAGTAGTTTTTTGTTCGTGTTGTCATTTTTTTCTTCTCTGCTTCCCACCCCCTGCATTATTAAGACCAAAGAAAGGACAAATGATAACTTTATATTAAGATTTCAAGAGATCCTTGAGTTGGCTAGGAGAGTAATTACCAGCTGGAGGCTCACAGGGATCCGACGGCCCTTTTGAAAGGAGAAAAGGTGTTCTGACATGTTGGTCAGGCAACATGATTCGGTGGAAACCCACTGCTGTCCTTATAGCTGCAACCTTCTGCCTCAGAAAGACCTCATTTTCCCCCTACTACCTTTCTCAGTAGTTGGGGGATTAAAACAAAGCAAAAGAAAGCAGAACAGAACAGAGAAAGGAAAACAAAAGGTTATTAAAATGCAATTTATAGACATAAAATAGAATTAGAGATGACATCTTAACGGTGGACGTCTTGAGAGCTCAGGGAGGGGAAGGAGGCATTATTAGATTTGCTCAGCTTGATGAAGAACCGATGACTAAGATGTCAGTTCCAATTTATTTTTCCTCATTTAATGCTGTTTATTATTTTAACCGATAATTTTCCTAATGCCTTAAAGTTCTTCTTTTGCATTTTTCTCATGCAAGTAGAACATTTCAGTCTGATTGAGCAAATCCATACTAATCAGTGTGCAAATAATTGTGATTCTGGGAAGCTGAGTTCTAGAGTGAGAGAGTCCTTCACACTAGTGCGTTTCCCTATGCCATGTTGTGGGACACTTCACCTGTAGATGGCAATAGAGAACTAGTTACTAAGCAACCATCTTCGTGGGCGGAAACAGCAGCTCAGGCCTTCATCTTCCCAGCAGGAAGTGTACTTCGATTACGTTCCTAAATAAAACGAAATGTACATTTTTAAAAAGTTGAAATCTCACATTGCTGTTCGGTGCACACTGGCCCAGCCTAGTTTATAATCGGAATACCAAATCCTCCGATCAGTTTTTAGTTTAAACGCCGGGTGCCCGGGCATATTTTTGAAATGCCTTTGTGAATTGAGAAGTAGACGCTGTCGTCAGCGTGCCTCCAGTACCACTCCTGAGATCACTCGTGAGCCTCCCTAGAAAGACAAGGGTGCAAGTTCCCTCCGTTCGTGGGCAGAACGGGCGAGTGGGCACACAGCGTGATGCTTGTTTCTCAGAATCAGGGTTGAATCTTTTATTCCCAGGTAGCCAAAGGCTAACATCTTATTCCAGGATGAACAACTTTGAGAACTTATCCCGTCTCCTATTTGTTGTACCTTTTGTTAATCGTAAGCACTTAACTATACATATGCATTTTTAATACAAAGTGAAAACTATTTTTCATTTTATTTTATTTTCTGTATTTTCATAGGGAAAATTTACTGTTTTATTCTATATCTTTTTAGTTCAGAAATGCAATTGATTCACCTTTAAGAGTAGCTCCGCTTTTGAAGATTAACTCTTAAAGAAAGAAATCCAAATTGCTATGATTTATGGGGGTTCTGATTCTTTTTATCTTTTATTTCATATTTATGGAGCCCTCAAATTTAAGCCTGATGTGGTAAGATTTTCAGGGGGTCCAATCTGCTTTCTCTTAGGTGGCTAAAGCTGCTTTCAGTACTTTATTTAATTGTAAAGCATTTTCCTTTCTATAGCATAAGAAGAGATGTTTATATCTTTTGGAATTGAGGGAACATTATTAAATGTGCATTCAAAAGCTTGTTTGACAAATTAGATTTTTTCCTAACAAAATAGCTTTTGAGATATTCATGAGGGATTAGTGTCTTTTCTTGCCTTTTTATTTTCAATGTGTAGATTTAGAATATTAGCTAGTCACCCTGCAGAAGAGGCATCGTAACTCTATATACATATGTAGTCAATGAAGAACAGCTTGGTCTGGAGTCTTAATTCTTTAGCACAATGTTGATCCACTGAGTTGCCCCCATTTCTCTCTGCTCAGCTGGACCACGGGTTTACCATCAAGAGATCAGGGTCTTTGGACTACTACCAACAACCAGGAATGTATTGGATAAGGTATGAGATGGTGCAGCTCAACAGTCAGTGTTTCCATGGCAACGTGCTGGCAGTCTCCATTAACCAGTTCCTTCAGTGGATAAACATGCTTTTGATTTGTTATCCAGTCCATATGCTGCTTTATCAGTTTCATTTTAATCTTGATTGAGATGCCACACCCCCTCATTCCTTTTTTTCACCCATTATTCACACTGACATTTGCCAGCTTTCTTTCCATTGCACATGCTCAGTATCAATTTTCCTTACAGTTAAAAGGACAGTATATTTAGTGTTAATGCCAAAGCATTTTCCCGATGTTGCTAATGAAAACAATGATTTCTAGGGCTCTTCTGTCCCTTGACAAATGGAAGAACAACAGTACCTTAGTATATGTTCTATAGAAGTATATACTGTCATTTTAAAGTCATCAAGCCCGACCTTGACCTTATTAGATGGATGAAACAATGCATCTACACGTTAGCAGTAGAAGCTCCTCCAAGTACAGTGAGCTATAGAATGCATTGTGTGTGTTGGTAAGCTTGTGTTTTCAAATTCTCCACCTTTTTGTTTTGTTTTGTTTCCGTTTTATTGTTACTTCTCTCCCCCTGGAAATCCCTTTATGTACTAGCTATTGCATGAATTTATTTTTCAATATTTTGTAACTGTCAGATTACTTAGCTGGTTTATCTGCTCAAGAAAAAGGGACTATGGGAGGTATTGATTTCTTTTAAACTGGGTTAAGAATGCTATCCAATTGTTTTCTATTCCAGTCAACTGCCCTGGCATTTCCTTCAAGGGCCATTGTTTGTGTCTCTTTAAGTTATCCACAGGCAGGATGGTTTCTGATGATTTGAGAAATGAGCTCTGAGAAGTCCTAGGGAACTTTCCTCCTCCATCTTAATGTTTCTGAAATGATCTCCAGGTAAAGCTCCGCATTTAGCTTTTGCTAAAAAAAGTCTGCTGAGTTTGACATGTGTTTCCCCTGGATCAAGGAGGCTATCTGCAGAAATGTAGTGGCCGCCTGGTGGGGTTTCATGGCTTAGACTACTAAGTTGTTAAAAAAAAAAAAAAAAGAAAAAGAAAAAAATATATGTAATATGTAATTTCAACCCCCAGTTTTTACTTCTAATTTTTTCTAATAATTAGACATTCGAAACAGCAGACTTAGGGAATCAGAAAGGACACCCTTTGACAAATTGTCCAAATATACCAAGATTGTGATAATGTCTAAGTCTGTTTAAAGCAAGAAAATACCCAAACTTCATTCAGATATTTTAAAGTCAGTTTTACATTGAAATCTATTGGTATCTTCTAGATGGATATGCTTGCGGGAGATGCACAGCAACCTCTGTTTTGACCTAAGTAAATTAGCTTTATAGACGTAGAAAGAATGAACTTTTTTGGGGGAAGGGGGTTGTGAATCAGTCATGATTTGCCTTTGGGCAGACTCTTCTTTTTGACTTTCTCTGTGGAAGATGATCCTTCCATCTTTTACTTTTTTACTGAAAGATAATATACATTCAGAGGAGCACGTATATCATGAGTGCCCATCTCAACAAATTTTCACAAACTGAACACACCCCTGTAGGCAGCACCCAGATCAAGCACAGAACATTTCTGGCACCACCCCCCTCCCGGACCCCCCACCACCCCCTCCAGAGCCCTCCTAGCAGGGTCACATAGCCTCAAGGGTAAACACTGACCCGGAGTCTATCCACATTAATTAGCTTTGCCTGGTTTTGTCCTTTATATAAATTGAATCACACCATGCTCCATCCTCTCTCAATTGTATGCCTCCTAACCTCGGGCATATTAAGCAAACATATATGAGTAAAGTTAATATACAATTAAAAATAGGCATCGAATATGTCTAGTTACAGTTGTGCATGTTTATATAACAAAAATTACACATATAAATTAATCTAATTTCAAAAAAGGACTCTAGAAAATGATGTTACTAAATTTGTGAGATTAAGAGTAGGAGCGAAAAACCAAGTAAACACAATAATTAATAAACGTAGCCAAGTATAAAAAGGCCATTTGACTAAAATCCTGGTGATGGTTCCCATCAGCAGATAAAATGACACAACCCTGAATAATGGGCAGGAGCAGGTGGGAGATAATCTCTTTTCTGTTCCCCACATAAACTGCTCTGTTTTCCAGCTGGGGGCAGTAACAACAACGTTTATAGTTAATGTTGTACTAAACAGCGCACCCAGTATGTAAAGCTAAATTGGAGAAATGATGCTAAAAACTCATCGGCATATATGCTTAATTAGGAAGTTTTATAATGCCATTTAGCCCCGGACGAACACACTCTCCTCGCTGATTGCAAATGCTTGCATTTTATCTCCGCGGAAGTGGGAGCATTTGTCTAACCACGGTGGCAGCCAACTTTCTAGCATAAACAGTCATTACAGGCGAACATCCACGCTCCCAATTATTGTGTTTACCAGTCCTCAAGGCTGTTTTCACTACTCTAAGAACACTTGGGAGTCGCACTTGCGTTTTGTAAGGCAGCCCACATCAGGGCATAGGCTGGAAATAGCATCTCTTCGGGGTGCCCAGAATTGGCATGTCCCTCTTAATAGGCTTTTTGGTGATGGTAGAGAAATGGTGGGGGTCCATTTTCCTTTTCCTCTTCTTCATTCTCCTGCCTCTTAACAGAGAGCTGCTTCCAAGCTGTAGCCAGGGGAGCAGCATCCTGCTTGGCTCATTTTTCCGGGAGACCTTTCTGCTGTCACTCAGAGTCTGGGGGGGACACTCTCCCAGGAAGGCACTGCCTAGGCTGTGCCTCTCCCTCATGGCCCTACTGCAAGCCGCTGGAAAACATTTACATCTCGTTACTTTTTCCCCTCCTGGAAATGTGTCCTTATCCAGAAGGGATGTGGTCACACCCATTTATGCCTTTCTCAAGTGAAGCTGTCACTGTGGCAAGTGCTGTGGTCAACAGCACGTGGAGAAGAATTCCTGCATCTTCTGCCCGCAGAACAAGGCAACAGCCAGAACGGGGCAACCCAGTTAAACAAAACAAATATCAAATATCAAAACAAGACGTCAGCTAAAAATGCTAAATAAGATAAAAGGTGGAGGTGAGCTAGGACAAAAGGGTGGTTGAGTTCCCAGGCATGACGTGACTCAAATGTGCATATTGGATTCGAGCACCGTCCTGAAACAGTGAGTAATGAGGCAGAGCGGTGGCAGCCGCCCGCAGTCTTTGCAAAGCTATCAAATGCTGTCATGCTCAGTTGTTAAAAGGAATGGGGTCAGTTAAATGCATCTTGCTTGGCAGAGGTTTGAAAGAACGGTTCCTATGAAAGCCAGGGAGGAACCCCAGCCTGGTGTGAGGGGCTCTGCGGAGGGCCCCAGCCAGCAGCCCGAGTACACACGGCAAGTTGCAAGTTGCTTTGTGAGAAGTAGCCTTGGCTTTGCTCTGCCCATTGAGAAAGTGCTCCCTGATCAGTGTCAGAACCCCACAGGAAGGAAGGGCAGATGCCTCTGCTCTAGCAAGGGATTAACCGCCCTACCCAATCCAGTCCTGAGAATCCCTCTGTAACAGAAAATTTAACACAGAAAAAACACAGATTTTAGCTTCTAAACCACCCAAACTGTGATTACAGAGAAAAGTAATGGGAAGGTATGAAGTTTGGTTTTGCAGCTGCACCTTGATGCTAAAAAGTGAATTATTAGGCCAAGATGCTCAAAAGGTGGGCAATACCTTGTATTATAGTTCCACAAATGGCCATAGAGAGAAACACAGGAATAGTGAGACAGCTGTGTTCTTTTACCAAGTCAAACAGGTTGCTCGCTGTTTCAGATTTAGTTTATTTCATTTGACTTGCAGAGGCCCCTTAAGAGAGGATCCCAACAACATATATTTGCCTTTTTAAAATTTAATGTACTTATTATTAGAAATGAGAAATTGCCATGGCATTCCACGACCTACTGATTCGGCCTAAATTGAAGTGAGATTTTATGCATTTTCCTGAGATTCTTGAGAATTCAGTACTGATCGAAAATTTTGTAATATCATATTTATTTTGACCTTGCTTCAGAAGCTCTTTCCCCTTTTTTGATTTAAACAAAAATCCACTTTTTTTTTACCTATTCATTCCTGCCATACTTTGAGTCCAGGTGTTCCCTAGTGATGTTCACTGATATGATATAGATTTTATTAGGTGTAAATGTGTAGAAAGAATATATCACAAAGAACTTAATCATAAGTATTGACACACTATTTATTCTATTAAGAAAGAGCCTAAATGTTGATATGCTGAAGTCAGACAATTCTCAAATACATGTCGAACATGTGACACTCTTAGGAAATGAAACATCTTGAAAATTGAGGTGAAACGAACTTGCTTAAAGATTGGCAGCAGCGTGCATGGAGAGTTTGTGGCTTTGGTGTTGGGAAGCCCTGGTTTGGGATCCAGCGTGTCCTACTTCCTGCAGTGTGACTTTGGGCAAGTGACATGTTCCTTCTCTGATTTTCAATTTTCCCATCTGTAAACATGAGAAGAGTTTTATCAACCTTCCAAATCTGTGGTGAGGATTAAATGAGCTGCCTGTGCAATGGTGCCTTGACAGACGCCAGCCCCAAAGGGGAACTCAGAACAGATTGCTCCACGGGGTTCCCTCACTTCCCAGAGAAGATCATCCATTTCACACTAGAGACAGATTTTCTTGAGAAACTGATCTCGCTCCAGATTGAAGCATCTGTTATTAAAGTAGAACCATAAACTTTTTTGATGCTCTCATTGGGGTAAACTACTGAGTAACTTGTATATTATATTATTCATGAGCATTTGTGGCATTAAATTTTACTTAAAGTAGTTGATAGCCAAAAATCCTGATGAAATATAAGTTTACAATGTTATCCTCTAGGGCAGGGATTGGCAAACGACAACCAGTGGGCCAAATCTAGCCCTCGACTTGTTTTTGTAGAGTTTTATGGGAACACAGCCACACTCATTCATTTACAAATTGCCTATGGCAACTTTTGCCCTACAGTGGCTCAGCTGAATAGTTGTATCAAAGAACCATGTGGCCTGCAAAACCTAAAATATTAATTATGTGGCCTTTCCAGAAAAAGTTTTTCAACTCCTCTTCTAGGGGAAACATGTTTCTGAGTTAACACATGGTGGGGCTCGTTAAAAACTGTCTCTCTACCACCTAGTGGAATGCCTGGCACGTAGTAGGTCCTCAGTAAATATTTGTTAAATTAATGAACAAATGATTGAAGTTTGCTATGAAGGGACCATTAATATAGAGGAACCTTGGTTTTGAGGATAAATGTGCTTTTGAAGAGTTTGGGCTAAACTAAAGTTTGGACAATGAAATGTGAGATGCTCAAGAATAGCATTCCATTTATAGCAACCCAAGAGTAAGTCTTTTGACAGCACTAAAAAATTGTTTTTGTAATTAAATGAGTTACCCCCTAACTTACCTGCTTAGTAAGTTCTAAATTTTCATAGCTTTTCTAAAGATAAACTAGGCCTGTGATTGTTCTTTAGTTTGCTAGTATGGTGAAGGAAAAACAACATGGCAGCTTGGTTTGGCTTCTACTGTGAGAAAATCAAAAGCTGGAGGGCAGAGAAGGCACATGAATTTTGTCCTCTAGAAGCCTGAGCTCGGCAAGTGGCTTAAATTTTAACCCTCTGATGGGATGTCATCAGAAACCCATTGCAGGGTTAGGCCAAGTGGGGATTCTGTTAAGAACAAGATCAGCGGGATAGACTTCTGATTAAGAAGTGGTGGTGGAGAAGCACAGAGCAGCTCTGCCCGGGGAAATGAGGAACAACGTTTAAGAGAGTTGCACCTAGAAAGTAGCTTAGAAGCCTGCTAAATTTCATTCCATGGAGCTTCTTTTTGCCGTTTTAATGGTCATCTTCATTTTAGGGAAATACCATGTCATCTATCCAGATACTGTGCAGTTCCTGGCGAGACCCTAAAAGGATATTAGAGCAAAACAAAACAGAAGCATAATAAGCAGGACAGTAAGCCAAATAAAATGAGGAGGTGGATATTTCCATCGATTTGTCAGTTTAATTTTACTAGCAAGCCAAACATTTCTAAAGTGGCAAGTGAATCGTAACTCAGCCCCTACAGATTGAGGGCGAGCGAAGGAAAGGGCTCCTGAGATTAATGCCCCAACAGCTGCATCCCCGGTTCAGTCTCCTAGGTGGTATGAATAATGGATGGGCTAAAAGGCAAAATGCACAATAATGTTCTTTTATTAATGAAATGAAGACTGTTTGTGATGGCTAGCAATAAATTAAGAAAAGCAAAAAAGGAAAAGCAGTCAGTGTTTGCCTCTGAAAAATGCAGTTACTAAATCCAATAATTACTGATGTGACAGAAAACAGTGCCTCACAACTTAAATGAGGTGCATCTCTTGCAAGTCCTGCATGTCTTGCAGAACAGAAATATTTTTGATCCATAGACTGTAAGGCCTATTGTTTGCCAAGAGAAAAACATAACCCATTATAGTAGATTGATGGCGATGTTAAGAATATTCATAGTATTTCATAGGTGGAAGTGTCCCTAGGGATCATGCACTGTACCCCCCTTCAGTCTATGGATGGGGAAATTGGGGCTTGACATGGTTAGGAAACGTGTCCAAGGTCACATAATTAGCCGAGCTAGGACAAATAGCTAGTTCTCCTGACTTCCCTGTACTGCTGCTTCCAAGGGGGTTAAGCTAAAGCTACCAGACCAGACAAGCATTGCAGAGATGTGGGTGACTCAGACCAGTAAAAACAAAGCTCATGCTCCAATTCATAATCTCAACTCGTGCCTGACCTTCCTCCTCCATTCTATATTTTTTTCTTTAACGTTGCATAGATATGCCAGCTGGATATGTCCTATGTATTTATGCTGATTTCCAAGCTTAATGTCAGAAATAAAGATTTACAATATCCTGGTACTATGTGGAGGAGGATAGTATCATTTCATTGTAACAGAAGAGGCCACTGACCAAATTCATTAGCTGTATCTATTGTTGGAATACATTTCCTTGGTTTTAGGCAAGCACTGTCTTTTATTTATGCCTGCCTGGCATTATGGCAGGCACCAAAACGTGAAGGACATTAATTCCTCTAAGATTTCCAACTGCTGTGTGTGCAGCCACCTGAATTGCTGAGGTAACTGGCATTATTTTACCGTTCCTCAATTTTCACACTTGACCTAGCAGCTCCTAAGGACACCGTGATAACCAGGGGCCTACAGTCTGAGGGCGGGACACGCAGGGTTTCTTTCTGTAGGACAGGTTTATATTAGTTTCTCTATATCATTTTATTTGGTCAACTGTTTGTTCTGTTTACCAGGATCCCCCAGTCCTTTATCATTTAGTTATAGCCCAGGACACAGGATGGCAGTCATTATCGGGTACATATTTTAAGTAACTGCATTAGAGCTTCGTATTTGGTTACTACTGGTCAACTGCAGAATCTCGAGAGATCTCTTACTCACTTCTAACCTGTGATAATTAGCACCAAAATGTGATAATGCAGGTTTCAGATTCTTCTTACGAGCTCTTAATGAAGTGATAACTTACCGAAGAAACACTTGGGAATTCTACTGCAAGTCCATTCAAGTCAGTTTCAACAGAGCTACAAACCTTGAGCAAAATAACTAATAAAATAATAAATCTGTTAGGAAGTCTTAAGTTTCAATGGACCATCAAGGCCTGCCTTCCTTACATAAGACAGGCATTAAGGAGGACAGATCCTATTTGCTCGATATCTGGGAATTTTTTGTGATTGATAAAGAGAAAAGCAGCCTTTCCAGAAGGGTTGAAAGGGCCCAGGATTTAAATTTGTGATGCAGCACCTCAGAGGAAAAGTTATGTTTTGAAGGCTATTTGGGGAGAAAATTATCAGTTGGATTATATACGTTTTTATAGCAATAGCTTTAAAAAATTATATAATAGCATATTGTCTATTTCTTTACTGAATTCATCTGTCCTGAACTACATGTGGGGCTACAGAATTCAACTGTAAAATTTGAACTGCACTGATTTTAGAGACAAGTTAATTTTATGGCCACAATTAAAATTCTAAAGATCTCATAATATGACAGTGCTTACTGTGATAGAAATTAGACCACAATAAATGGTTGTTGAGTAGATAAATATGTGAGTATAAGGGAATATTAACTTTATCTGATGTAAGCATTTGGTCATATCTGAAACATAAATCACATTCTTAAATATTGACTCATAATACTTTTAACCTCTTACTGTTTGTATTATGAAGTTGCTTTGGATTCTATTTGTTATTCACAAAGCACACAATCATCTAAAATAATTTAATTCTGTATTAACTAAGAAATATTTAATATGTCCCTATTATGTGTGCCACAGTCTGCTAGGCATTCTGGAAAATGCAAAGACATTTCAGATTCTCCCAGAGAGGAGCTTGCATGGTATTTGGGAAATTTGTGCAGAAAAGATAATAGGAGGCCCATGTTCAGTAAGTGCCGAAAGTTTGGTCAAGACAATACTTGCCTGAGGAATTTAGAAAGAAAAAGTGTGATGCAAGAGGTGAAATTTAATCAAATCTTGGAGAATAGATAAATTTCAGTGGGCAGGAAAAGAGAAAAGGTAATTCAGGTTGGTACACCCTGAGGCAAGATGTAGAGGTAAGAATGATTAAAGTACATTCAGAGATATGTCAGTTAGGACAGTTTTGATTGCAAGCGAAGAAAACCCAGACCAAACTGGCTCAGGCAAAAAGGAAATTTATTGTTGTATGTAATCTGAAAGGTCCAAAGGTTGGGTCTGGCTTCAATGATGGATGGATTCAGCACTCAGTCAGGGCTTGGGTTCTTTCCATCACTCCACTCTGTCTCCCTGTGCTGGCTTTAGTCTGGAGCTTCACATGGTACCAGGATGTGGGAAGCAGCTCCAGGCCTACCATCCTCTCAAAATTGGGATTCAGTACAAATGTGAAGGCCCATCAAAGTCTTCTTGTGTCTTATTAGCTGGGTGCCCATCCTGAACCAATTGTGAGTGTTAGGGAATGCAGTAGGTGTAGCTTTGCTCCTGGGACACAAGCCCACCCCCGTCCCACTCTCAGAGATGGGGGTAGGGTCACCTTCACTGGAACCACAGATTACAGGAGTGGGGGATGTCCAAAGAGAAACTGAGCTATGATTAACCATAAGCAGAGTAAATGGATGCTGTGCAAGAAAATCAAGTGTCTGCTAATGGGGAACAAGTCTGCTGATATCACAAGACCACTTTGAGTAATAACAGAAACTAGACGCTGGAAATTTTTATTGTAAGCACATTGTGAATGTTAGGACGAGAAATTGGACTTTATGAGGAGTTGTAAATAAATCGAACCTGGGGATAATTGACCTGTCAGCTGTGTGCAGGATAGACTGGGGGTTGGGTGCTCAGGAGGGAAATAATGTGACCTCTGTTGTACTTTCCCATATTTCAAAAGCCACAATGTTTGTAGAGTACCTATTATGTGCTATGAACTGTGGAGAACACAGAGAGGATGTCCAAGACTTGATCTTGCCCTCCAGGGAGTCTACAATGTGGCAGGGAAGACAGTAAATTGGAGTCAGTTACGGTGTAGGCAGGATGCACAGTGATAGCAATACTAAGTATCCTGGGAACACAGAGGAGGAAGAAGTTCTTAAAATGCATCTCAGTCCGTGGAGCTGAAAGCAGAGTGAGCAGGAGCCCAGGCGGGAGAGGTCTATGAATGGCGATGCCCTCTGGGACATTTGCTTTGAGAGCAAGTCTGTTGGGAGCCCTAAAGATTAGTTGTGTAGCCTTTGAGAATATTACAAGAACCTGGCTGGTTAGGAACCTGCTTCTCTGTCATCAGACTCAGATCTCCCTAGGAGCTTACAGGCCTAGAAGGGATTGTACACACACGGATCCTAGCTTGCTGTCCCTGAGAAGTCATCAGCATGGGAAAGCCCTGGTCTTTGGCCTCTGATGCTGCCTGTGGTCAGTGTCTTCTCCCCAGCTGACTCTTGTTGGGAACAGAGAAGGAATGAGCTTCTGGGGTGTGGTGACTTCGTTTTATTCTGTTTCAACAGACTTCAGAGTAAATAGGAAGCAATCACTTGGGCCTTGTGCAGGAGGAGAACTGGATTCTGTTCCTAGCTAGTGATGCAATATGGGCAGTTCTCTGCACATGTCTGGGCCTCAGTTTCCCTGCCTGTAAAGGCAAAGCATTGGATGAAGAATGCTTTGTAAATTCTCTTTCAATTCTAAGAGTCTAGAAATCCAACAGAAACAACCATCACACCCTTATTTCATGACACGTGATCATGACATGATGTTTCCAAAATAACTGCTATGCAGTTACTGGTGTGAATCAGTGCAACTGAAAGCATGGGAGACTTTGAGCAGAAGGCTTCATCTATGAAGGTGGATGTTTAGAAAGCTGCAAACTTTGCTAACAAGAGTGGCGAGAACTGACCACTTAAAAGGGACAGGGCAAGGGTTCTCTAGGCAGAGGGACAAGTAAGGAAGAGTATATGACTGCCCTTATCAAGATTTGGAGAAATGATAGTGACGATAAGGGGAATGAGACCATCCAAGCATGGGCTCAACATCGAATGTCACCAGCCTCTGCAAAACCTGGATTATGGTGTTGGTGGAGAGATGGCCTATTTCAGTGTCTGCAGCCAAGAGCATGACTTGGAGTAACTGAGTAGATTACGGGGAGATGAGGTAAATATGGAGAAGGTGCCAGTGAGAGTAGGGAGGGAGGACAAGCGCTTAGAGATAAGTTCTAATAGGAGCTTTGTTTTGCATTGTTTTCCTATGACCTGCAGTGACTTAATTTTAAAACAATATCTTACATCAATTTGTAAGGAAAAAAAAAAACAGACACCTTCCATTTTTAGGAGACTTAGCCGTTTAGAAAGCATTTGCACATCCATTTTTACAGACAGCAACTCTGGGAGAGTGGCAAGGGATTATTCCTGCACCTTATTTAACCCAGAACTGAGTAAATGGTTCTCACAGCCAGAGATGGATGGAGCAGGACTCAAAATTCCTGACTACAAGCCCCACGTGCTTTTCTTCCCCACACCAGAAAGCCTCGGTTCACTGGGCAATATTCAGTCCAATGCCAATGGCTTCTCTTTCTCGACAAGTCAGAAATATTTTTTATGACCAAGAGAAGAGTTTCTATTACTCGGATTAACTACAGAATAGTTTTTATGTAAGTCAGACTAAATAGACGTCTCTTTTTTACAAACATTCAACTCTACACAAACAGAACGTTTTCAGTTTGCTTTGAAAGCAAAATACCACGCATTGTAACTTTAAAGTGTTTTAAATAAAGTTAGGAATTTGGGTTTATGATGCTGAAAATATCATAAAATCGGTGGGTGTAAGACAATGACCTATATATATGAGTGTCCTTAAAAATTCAACAGGACAAAGAATCCAAGGTCACCATTTCAACAAACCAGTTATTGAATCATTGTATCTACCATCTAGTGACAGGAGAAGTGAATTAGTAAAGTTTATCTTCCTTGTTGATTTGTAAGACTGTTACTCAGTGTGTGGAGAGTTTTTAAAGCAGAGCAGTTCAGCCTAACGAAGCCATTTACTGCGCTGATACTACACACTGCCTCTCTTTCTCTCTTTATTACTTCATTTTGGAACTTTGATTGGCCTAGTTTAGATCTAAGATTGCTCTAATGCTATACTGCAGTTGTATGAGGGGCTTAGTTTTCACTTTGTTCTCAGAACCAGGCTGGCTGTAAATTTATCTCTACTCTTTGAAGAAGCTAACAGTAAATTTTCAAGAGGAAAAATGGTGGTATATATCCCTGTAGAGGAAAAGTAATCTCTTAAAAGCAGAATCACCTCCAGGCTACATCCTTTTAAAGGGGGACTTTCAAATAAGGACGCCTTCCACTTTTTTATGTGTTCTCTATTTCTCTTCAGGCTTTGTACCTGTCCTCTGCTCTCTGTGTAAGGTTTCTCTATAATGACCCCGTGCCTCCCCACGACCATTAAATCTGTAATGAAGTCACGCCATTCCCAATTCTGATGTCATAATGACTTCCAGAGCTATGGCTGGATTGCACATCCTGGAGATCATCCAAGGTTTCCTCAGGAAAATGAGGCATAGAGACCAGGAGTTGGAATACCTAGGAAATTGAATCTCAGTTTCACGAATTACCACATAGTATGATGAAAATGAACTTTGTAAAGTAAAAAAAATGCGTGGGAAGGTTTCCCTTTGCTTTAATTGCCTTCAAAGCAATTTTCAATTTCAGGCATTCGTTTCATTAAAATTAAACCAATCCTTCCCAGAGATTCAGCCGCACTCCCTCATCAACAGATAATAAGATAATTTAGAATGAGAAGGTGCTAAAATAACTGGATGAGCTGGTGGCTCTGTTTCCATGTCTGACAACTTCATCACCTTTCGTCTTTATTATACAGCTGCCTTGAGCTGAATGTTGATGAACGAGGCACGTCTGGCATCCTCATGTGTCGGATGCACGGGCCTGGGACTCCCATTTACCAAAGTCTCTCTGGCTAGCCTGGGAGCGACCAAAGGGTAATAGATTTGGAGCTAGGTGAACTCACGACATCATCCATCCTGCCTGTGCCTGCTGATGTCATGACCAGGTGCTTTTAGGAGCTGCATCTGGGGGAGCAGAGAGCTCCCCAACAGTGGTGACTGTTGTCAACAAAAGTGAGCCATAAGGGACCGGTTATCTTGGCCAGCATATTTTTCTGACCTCAGAAAGTTCCGGAGTTTTCTTTTGCCATTTCCTTCGGCCTAATTGTCCTCTTTCTCATTTTATGCCCCTGCTAGACCACCGCTCTTGATAAGGAGAGGCAGGTTTTCCGACGAAGACGCAACCAGGATGTGAGGAGCCGGTACAAGGCACAGCCAACTCCGCCTGAACTCAACTCAGAATCGGAAGACTACTCCCCAAGCTCCTCCGAGACTGTTCGCTCCCCAAACTCGCCCTTTTAATAAGACCCTTTTACTCCAAGTCCTAGCTTAACCCTTTGAGACTCTGAGATTTTTTTCCAAATTTATGTAAAACAGTTTCATCTGATCTATCTAGCACTCAATGCTTGAATGGCAGAACCGAAAGTGTGTGTTCTGGTCTCTTTGTAGCGATTTCCCTTTGTAGCTGAATGAGATGGTGACACATTATTGTGTGTGAAGATGGCAACTTGCTGCTACTACGGTCCTCAAAGGGTTAAGGCTAATTTGCAACTTTTTTAAACATAGAGGCAATGAATGTTTTCATCCTGTCAAGCTAGGATCTGCAGTATGTAATATAGCACATGTTAACCCTCTGAGTGCATCGGATTTTATGGAGAATGCTTGGGGAATTTTTCAGGCCTTTGGATGTATATGCACATGTTTCTTGATTTTGCTGCAGATCAAGGAGTGTTATTAGATGCTGAGATGTCCAGATAAGAAGGGCATCTAGAATATCTTGCTTGTCCTTTTTTGTGGGTTTAGAACATGACAGGTTTATAACTTAGGCATAAGCACCCCTCTTTCTTCTTCACAATCCTATTACAAAAGGGACTTTTCTCATTAGAGGTATGACTGTCAGCTGCCCTGAGTCCTGCATCCCAAGTGGAGGGAATTGGGTCTGTGCCAGACAGCCTGACCCAGGAAATAGATGGTGCCCCCTCCCCTAAACTGTCTCCATATGAAGATGTGCTGATGACGCCCCAGAAATGCTGCTTCCACATCAGCTGCTGCTAGTGCCAGCACAGACCCTCGGGAAGTCACCATACCTTGTCTTGTGCTTGGTGAGTGAGGGTCTGCCTGCTCAGTACGAGACATCTACAGGAAAAAACAACTGGTGGAAAAGAGCAATAAATTGCCAGGTGCTCTAGAGGGCTGGAATTTCAAACAGAAAGAGGAAACAAGATCCTTTTCTTTTTCTCACCTGCTTTTTCATGCACTGCAGTCTTCAGTGTGAAATCCGCGTAGAGTATGAAATCCATACACATGAGCACTGGGGCACAGGGGACTAGAGGCAAGTGCTTTGCAAGGTGGCCAAGGAGAAAGCACAGTGGGAAAACAATCCAGAATGTTCTAAAAATGAGTTTTAAGGAGGTAAACCACTGGTAAGATCATTTCATGTACACCTTTAGGTTACCTACATATAGTCTCCCAGGAAGAAGAGGATAAAACTTCCATTCCCTAAGATGACCTTTTTATACCCCTGTCTTTAGCTGTCCAGAGGCACAATGATTTTCTCCCTTTGGGCCAAGTCCTACCTGAGACCTGTATTTTCACTCCTGTTACCAGATCTTTCTCCCTTGCACTGTGTCTCCAGTGAGTTTCTTCTGGAATGTGTCTCATTTCAGAATCGGGGCCTGCCCCTTCCTGTACGTCACTGCAATGCTTAGAGAGGAGGCTAGCCATGTGTCTTGGAGGTAGGGGCCCAACTCAAGTGTCCTCCTAAGGTTTGCTCAGCTCTGTCATCCAGGAGACAACCAGTGAATGATGTCTCGTGAAATTTGCATCTGGATGGCTGAACAGCCCTTACTGTCTCTGTTTTGAATATACTTCCATATCTGAAAGTCTTGAAATTTGTATATAACCTGTCTATAGTCAGTTTTTTATTTTCAAATACACATTGGTTTTCAATTGCTGCATTTTACTCTACAACTCAGAGACTATGGTCTTTATTGTTAGACACTTTAAAATCACAACATGTCATGACTTTTGCAATGTAGTCCCCCCAATTTTTTACTCTTCCACACTTACATTTCTCTCTTTGGTCTGTGTGGTCCTGACATGTAAACAGTAGATCACTTATTGAGAGTTTTTTCCCCTTTTAGAGAGTTCTGAGATGATAACACACAACATCACAAAGTAGCACAAATCAGTTGGGTCTTTTGAGGGGAGGGGGAGGGCAGAACACCAGAAGGGTGTTGGTGGGTAGGTAGATTTCATGCTAGTAAAGTGTCCTGAACGGGTCAGAAATTGCTGCTTTCTCTAGAACTATAAAGCAAAGCACTATCCTAAGTAAGACCAAGGAGTAGCTATATAGCTTGGCCTCAACTCTAAATGTGTGAATATGAAGAATCCTATGGGCAGAGACCTACCTGCAGGAGATTGTCATTTTCCTTTCTTTCTCTGAATTACTGCTTTTCCTGTAGGCATTACATGTTTTGCTACAGCATCTAGTGTACAGAATTTACATGCATGGCTCAGTCCTTTTTCCATTCAAGTCTGGGGGGACCGTGGACCGTGTGAAGCTGTGGAGTATTTCCCAGCACACTGCAGAGGGGCAGCTCCGAAGAATGCAGGGCCCATTCAGCATGGGGATCCCAGCGCATCGCTGTAGAATTTGAGTGATCTATGCTGAATAAACAGTGGAATGTGACCTGTCAAGTAGAAATATTGAGTAATCAGATGGAATGCAATCTTTTCAGCATTAAGCTATCGAAATACTGAATGTCAGAGATGTACTCAGAGGGTTAACAGACAAGCACAAGGCATGCTGATTACGTTGGTGTATCCAGACTGCTTTGCTTTCTGCCAGTGCTTTCTAATTTTTTTCACAACATTCTTGGGATAGTTCAAGTTTGAAATAATTAAGTGGTGGTGTTCTTTAAGGAATTTCTATAACCAAATTGATCTTATTTTTTATTTCACTTTATCATAGAATAAATATGTACCATTATGGCAGTGTATCTCTGTAATTATCAATCTAATCATTGCCACAAGTGTTTCCATATTTTTTTTCTGGTATTTAATACAGCATTATGGTGGTGGCCTGGTGATGCGGACTGTCTTTCCTTTATTGATACATGACCAACCATATGGTGTTTTGAAGGGAATTTTAAGGTTCACCTTTTCTGTTCAGTAGTAGACTAGTTGAGGAAGAACTCCTTCATTACATGCATTGTGTAAATCATCTCCGTAGATGAGAACTGTTTGTATTGATGAACACGTTTCTTCTCAACCTTGTAGCGGAAATCATTTTATTCGTCATAATCAATGAATATGTGATTTGCTCCAGATCGTTAGAAGGAAAAGTAAGATTTCAGTTATTGAAAATGTTCTTACCGTAGCCCTCATCTAACTTCCACGTGGTGCATATTAAAATGAGCAGAGAAAAAAATATGAATAAACTGCTGAAAACGCTTGGTGTTTTGTATTCAGTGAGCCCTTCCTGCAGCCTGCTCAGCACCCCCATGGGTGGTGGTTAACAGGCCTGTCAGATATTGTTGAAAGAAAGCAATATATCCATGAATGAAGGCTAAAATTGCAATCCTTTACCCTTTGAGGCATATTTCAATTGGAAAAAAAAGAAAAGAAAAGAAAAATTGGCTTAGCTTAGAGGGTCATGGAGCTACCGTGTGACCAAGCCTCACATGCACTAAATCACGGTTGTTTGCTGGCCAAGGGCGCCCATTAGACAACTCTATCCCCACGCTGAAGTGCGATTGTGCTTGAGGGAGAGCGTTCTTAATATTATTGTGTTGCCTGCTAGCCCTTCTCAGGGTAAGGATCTGTCAGCATTTCCACGGTAAACTTCTATTTTCAAAGGTTTTTAATTTGACCATAAAAAGGTGCCCCAGGCTGAAATTTGCTCTAGTGGGCCTGTACCAAAGAGTGAAGGTTCCCTTCCTTCTCTTCTCTGCCCAATTTCTCCCAAGAAAAGAACAACGCAGAAATCTGGTATGTCCCCTCCTTCATCGTAATTTCAGAATTTTGGAAAGCGTCAAGATTCAAGATGGTAGTTTTAATGTGATTATTCATTTGGATGTGGGTTTAAAAAGAAATAAATGAGTTACCTGGCATGTATTGTAGATAACATATCTTTTCTATAGTTTGTAAATCATTGATTTTTTAAACTGCTACATGATTTTTTTTGTCCGAAGATTTTTAAAGAACTCGAAGTTGGTCGGTTCAAAGGTTAGCCTTTCCTGCGTGTTGTCTGCCATTTCCACTAGGAGTTTGGGAAGAATACTCTCAGACAGACGCTTACTTTGCATGCAGTGATAGAGGGTCAGATAGATACTTCCTTTGGAGATGTGAATTTCTTTATTTAATCATCAAGTTTCATGAAGCCATTCTAGTCTGTTGGGGAAAATAGTGATTAGAAGCACTTCCAAAATTAACATTTTTGTCAATTCAGATATGACAAGAGTAAATTAACATACTTTACACTATTTTTGTTTAAAGGCAAATAAATCAACAAAACTTGAGGACAGCCTAAACATTTGATCACTGCAAATGTGCTTTCAAAATTGGCGCAATGGTGCTGATATGTGAAACAGTAACAAATGGGGTCCCCAGGACCGCCAGAAGGAATCTTTAATTTGTATGTAATTACATACTGAGGGAGGAGGTGCTTTTAAGCCAGGCTTTTATTTTTTAATCATCTCAAATATGCAACCATCCATCCAGTAACATTAAGGGTCGGAAACTGGTGGGAAACAGGAAATTCAATGTTGAGGCTTAGAATGCCTCTGGTTGGGGTGGGTTATTTTTTTTCCCCCCTCTATTTTTTGTTGTTGTTGTTGTTGGACTTCGTTCGACACTGAAGCTATGTGATCAGTTTTCCATGAGCGAGCTGCTAACTGGCAGGTGTTTTGATCATGAGGATTGCAATATCTTGCCCTTGGAGACAAGGGAGAGATCCAGTTTCCTTCTTGTTCCCTAAAGGAAGAGTGATCTCTACAGTTAAACCATACCTGTAAATTTCCTCAACATTTCTGTTTTGGTCAACTGAAGTGAGACCCTTAATGTTGCTTTAATGTAAAATTGTATATTTTTGTCTGTGATATACTTTATTAATTTAAAGTAAATAATAGTTCTAACAGCCTTCACTGTTGGTATTAAGAGGAAGTAGGATTTTAAAAGTGATGATAAAGATGCTATAATGTCAATTCATTCCAGTCCAGTCAAATGTGGTAAGAAAAAGACCTTGAATAGTTCTCTAGGGACAATTTCTCACTTGCCATTGACATTAATCTTTGATGTATTCTCAGAAAAAATAAAAAGAAATTGAAACTGGTCCAAGGTTAGAGTCATATCCTCCATAACTATTTTTTTTTAATTTTATTAGGAAATTAATAATAGCCTTTTTCATTCTGGCTGAAAGAAAATTATTAAAGGATTAGTTGAGTGTGAAATTAAATAGTATTTTGCTCATGCATACTAAAAAGGTGGTCTCGGAACTTGATGCATTTAAACAAGTTTCTGAAAGGTTTCAATTTGGTGCAAGAAAAAAAAAATCTATGTTTCCTTTGAAAATACTGGATTTATCAATTGCTGCATGGATCAGATGGCATAGGTTAATCTTTGATTTTCAGAATCTTAATGAAATAGCTTTCAAACGATTTGTATCCATGATTAAAGCTGGAATGAGATCTAATTTTTTTCCTAATCTCTCAGTTTAAGCTAATAAATGTAGGTTAATGTGGAATGAAATCATCTGTGATATATTATGTTCATTTATCAACTGAGCTTTTTGATGTTGCCTGTTTTTATGTAAAACATGTTCTTAAAGTTAATAAAATAATAGTACTTGGTGTATGAACTACTACGTAACCCCCTAGCTGCAGTATCCAATCCTCAGTTCACATTGTCATAATGGAGCAAAATTTCATTCTAGTTCGAGTCATAATTGACACATTCAGTCCGCGAAGGAATAACCCAGCTGTGTTCTTGGGGAGAATTCTCTCTATGCAGGGCTTTAAAAATTAGTCATGCGTTCGGAGTGTAGCTTTCCCACATGTCCTCCATAGCAGAGTGTATATTTCATGAGCATAATTCAAAAACAACTATTCGAAAAATGTCCCTTTTCATATGTTACCTTCCTGCCTGGGCCAGTGACTTGGATAAACACAAAGAAATCAAATACCATTCAGCCTTATTTATCCTTCAACCTATGTGCACAGGCTTTCCAGAGAAGAGTGTTGTTTTATCCACTGACCTGTAATTAGCTGCCATTTTTATACCAATTTTCCATCAGGCGTTCCACATGCAATATTGACCTTAGAGAAAACTGTAAAACTGTACCATGGAATATAGTTCTTTTCTATGCTGGGAGATTGAAAAGTCAGCCAGCAAACGTGACTGCAGGTCCCCTGGTGTCTCAGGAAGGTGCCAGAATATCGCCAAGCTCTTGTAAAATTAGCAGTCACCTCCCCCGCCATCCACATGCTTTGGCTGCGGCTGCTGTTTTCCCGTTTGCTCCTCTGCAGTGAAATCGCAGGGTCCTTTCTAGGCTCTTAGGGCAACTGCTGTGAAACAATAGCTAAGTGATTGCTTCCTAAGGACCATTACCCTGTTTTATGGGGCTGGCAGCTCCGCCAAAAACCTGCCATCAGAAAAATGGGTCCTGACACAGACACCTCAAACACCAGCAGTCTGGGGCTGAAGATGATAAAGCCGCCACGTAAGGAAATTGGGAAAGGTCTTCCACAACCTGAACGATTGGTAGTTGGAAAGGTGAAACTTACTATGTACAGATAAGGAAGTTATACAGATGGAGGTAAACGGGTAGCAAGAAACAGATAAGCATCCTGGGAAATTTCTTCTAACATCTCCTGAAATAGAAGAAAGGCTTTGCCCTATCTTAGAAGGTAGCCCCTTTGCCTGGGCCCTGGGAGGAGCACCAAGGGAAAGGAGGAACCCCGCCCAGCCAGCTGGACCAGCCAAATCTACACTGGCCGTCAGCACTGTGACAGATGTCCCTGCCAGCTTGCCTGCACATCCAAATCATTCATTCAAATGTGTCTTGAGTAAGTGCCAACCACACGGAAGGCACTTCATTCTGGCTTAGAAAAGAAAAGGGAAACTCCATTGTCTGTTCTATTTTTACTATGGATCAGGAGACTTTAAAAGGCAAGAAACTGTATCTCTAGTTAGAAAGGTTTGCCATTTATTCTGAGACTCCTGATCCAGAGTTCAGATGACATAGACACCCACGTCCAGTGAGACCTTGTGTTTATGGCCACTTGGATTCTCTCGCTGGAGGATGTGTGGTTACCATCTGCCTGTTCAATGGTGCACACACCCTGTGGTACTCTTGGCTCGGCTCCTGGCCTCGGAGGTAGAAGGCTGCCCAGAGTCCTCTGTGCCATCTGTAATTAGCATGCGGTTTTAGACTCTACATAGACTAATACTGAACTATGTCCACATATTCAACAAGCATTATCCAGGACCTACTGCGAGTGATACTCAGTGGAGGCTAAGATGAACGAGACACAATTCTTCTTAAGAATCTGAGATTTGGTGAGAAATCTTCTACTCTGGATGTCCATGGGCCGAGGTGCCTGATTTATCACTCACAGATGGCCGAACACCAGTTTGTCAGGGGCGCAGCATCCCTACCAGCCCAAGACTGCCCTCTCAGCGTGTGGAGACTGTGTGGGCTGTCTGCAGGCCAGCCATCAGTCACATGCAAACACATTTGTGGCCCACTCTATTACAATGCTTCACATGTCACCTCAGAAAACCCCTAGAAGGAAGAAAAGAAAGGAAGGGAACAAAAGAGGAGAGGGTGGGAAGGAGGAAGGAAATAAAAGCCACTGAGACCAAAGTTGCTGTGGTCTTAGGACCTAGTGTATCTTTTGGAGAATTTAAAAGGAAGAAAAAATATTGCTGTCTCACAGTGTGCGCCTCAAGACCAGTCCCAGGAGATGCTCTTTGGGAATCGTGGAACATACCTTAGTGTGGAATTAACATGGCTTTTGGTCTCTTCCACATTCTTTGAGCAGGTGAGCAGTCCACCTGTATATGGTGAATAATAATAAGATCCCATCAAGGGCACCATCAGTGCATTTCTTTAAGCAGGAGGTGGGACATTTCCCAAGAATGTTCTAATTCCCACACTTCACTATCCATTCTCTCCTTGAATTTCAAGATCCCCTCAGAGGACCCGTTCCCCACCATCCAGAAGGACATACCCTGAACCTGCACTACTGAAGGGAACTTCAGCCTGGGGGACCCTCTCCCCCATCTACCGTCTAGGGCAAGTCGTCTACTTCCATCTCTAGCAAGTTCCTATCAGGTGCCAGTCCCTCTGTCGGATCCTAGGTCACAAGATAAAAGACCTAACCACTGGCCTCCCCCGTGCCCAAGGTCCTGTGAGGGTAACAAGTAAATAGAGAGGCATTGTCCAGTATGGTCATGGCTGTGAAAAGCATGGGACACTTTGGGAGTGCTTTGGAAGATCATCTAACTGTGATGGGCGGAGATTTTGAAAGGAGGCTTCCTGGAGAAGGTGTCCCTGAGTGAGGATAAGAAGGAATCAGCCAAGAGAAGGAGGAAAGTAGTCTAAGCCTTGGGAACATATACTTAGAGAACATGATGGAGGGGCTCAGAATTGGTAAGAGGGAGGCTTAGAGGCAGCCCCAGTGAGGCCAGGGTACCATCTGTGGAGCTGGGCTGCACGGACCCTCAGCTGTCACGCCAGAGAAGAGGCACGGGGACTGGCCCCTCTCCTTGCTGTGTGTGCTCGGAAGGTGGTAGGTAAACTTAAACGTGAAACAGCCCAGATGCCAGATCCCTAGGGCTGGCTAAGGAGGAAGTGGGGCAGGGTGGATGGCTGTCAAGAGGGCATTAGAGACACTTCCTGAAATAACATGGATCCTAATTGCTCCCTCACAACAATAGCAGAGGGCAGCCTCCCTGTGCAAACAAAGGAGCCGGCCACATGTATGTTACTCCGTTCCTATAAGGAGGAGAATCTCCTGCTCACAAAGCTGATCAGCTCATGGTTCACAAGGGAAAATCACATTCTTCTCTCCTATGTTGCCTCACTTCTGAAAAAAAAAAGAAAAAGAAAAGAGAAATCCACTGACCCTGGAAATAGCTCTCTCCTTCCTGCTTCCTGGACAAATCCACATGGTCACCTCTCCCTACAGCAGGGTGATAATTAATGTTCCACGAGAGAGAGGTTTCGTTATTCCATCAGAATTACTTATTAATTTGCTGGATTCTTCTGATTAAGTGGTGAACTTGTCATTGCAGGCACATTGTTCGGAATGTGAAATATCCTTTCATTTTCAACAGGTTAAGTCAAGGCCCAAACCAACCCAGACATTTTCAATTTCCTCTCTCCACACGGTCCCCTCTGTTTTCTGCGTTTTTTTAACAACGTATTCTAGGTCCTCTGCTCTCCTGCTGAGTAAACCATTTTTGCTTCATCGATAGCTTCCATTGTTTCCACTTCCTCTGTAGAGGAAGGTAACAGTTTACCTTGGTTTCTTAAATTGGAAAACTGAAAATTTCCTGCTCGGGATGGGAGAGAGGCCTCATTCCAACCCTTGCATCCACTGATTTGCTCAAGGTACTTCTCCTGCCTGGTGGTTTTGTGGGTTGTCCTGAATTGCCCACACTTTGGTGGGCTTTTCTGCAAAAATGTTATTGACGGATATGTGTGCCTTAATCTCTTCGCCGGTCAGGTCCTCTCACACCAGGGCCTTCCTCTCTCAACATGACTGCACCAAAACTATCTGATGAAAAGATGCCGAGGGCAAACGTGGTGGAGAAAATGAGGGAAGCAGTTGTCCCCTGGGTAACCGAGTCTCCAGAATGCCCAGGGATGCATTCATAAAAGAGAGCAAAGACCCGCCAGCCTTGGTGAGCAAGCTGCTGAGACACTACTGAGCCTCACTTCTCCAGAGTAGCAGCCGATCGAGAGCCTCAGGGACCCCTCTTAACCGGAGCCCAGCAGGCAGTGACCAGGGCTTACAGTAGCAGAGGATACCTTTGGCCTAAAGGACCAGTCTTATTAGTCACACTCAAAATTATCCAACTCAGCTCTGTCCTCAACCTGTCAACAGGGCTTGCACTTTCCAGGTGAGAGAGAGGCCAGGATTTTGCAGTGCCAAGTCAGTCCTCCTACCGCAGGCTCCTGCCCCCGCCAAGTGCCCAGCTCCACTCGTTGGTGTTTTAGCAACAACAGCCACATAAACCCTGACATGAATGTGTTCAGTCCCAGGCTTTAACCTGCTCTCCTCCCCAGAGGTGCGTCTGCTGCCGGAGAACCATGCGGCTTCTCCAGCGTAAATGCCCAAGGTTTCACTTCTCCTTAATGTGGCCCTAAATCCAGCCTGGCCTCTGGGCAAACTCTGGCCTCAGCCTCCGCCATGCCTCTTAAAGTCCGGAGATTTGGGAATCATTTCCAAGAAGGTTAGCTTTCCAAGAGAGGCCATGTGCCCTATTAGAGGAACAGATACCATTTCAAGGAAGTCAGAAGCACCGTTGATGGATAGGCTGTTTGCTATTTCCTGCCCTGTAGGGTCGTGAATACATCCTGAGAAGTATCCCAAATGCAGTAACTCATCATGCCTCATCATGAAGGCAACCTGTGATGTAGAGAGGGATTTAGCTCTAAGAGCTCAGACGCCGCACCCCTGCTGCTTTTGTGCCGCTCTGAGTTAGCAAGCTCGCTTCCCCACTTCACAGCCTCAGGGGCACGGGTGTGGTTACTACTGTTCCCAGTGGCGTTACTATCTAGTTACCCTAAAAGTGTGTATGTGTGTGCATATGTGCATCTATGTATGAGTTTCCGTGTGTGGAGTGTGCATGTGTGTATGCTGCATATATGTGTATGGTGTGTATGTGTGTGCATATGTGTACATGTGCTATGTGTATGCATGTGTGGTGAGTATGTGAGTGTGGTGTGTACTATATGTGTATATATGTATGTGCATGGGGTGTGTGTATGTGTGTGGGGTGTATGCATGTACATGTATGTGTGTATATATGTATGGTGGATGTGGGTGTGCATGTATGTGTGTGGTGTGGTGTGTGGTATGTGTTTATATATGTATGGGTGTGTGTACATGTATGTGGGGTGTGTGTGTGCCATGTGTATGTGTCTATGTACATTTGTGGGTATGTGTTTATGTGTGTGTGTATGTGGCACAGTGATTCAAAAACATGGGCCTGCACCATAGAGCACAGCCAGCTTCCTGCTGCAGGCAGCCTCACCGTTTCGAAGTGTTTGCATCTTGTTCTCGCCGTGAAGACCACCCTCCCTCTCCCACAGCGTCAGTCTTTGTAGTCAGCTCTGACGTGGGACCTCACTCCTGGCCAGAGCCAGCCTCCTAGAGCTCTGTTTACTCTCCTACACCGTCTTCCACTTCATCATTTGCCACAAGCACGCGAGGCAGCTGCAGTAACTTTAGATTTGACTCGTCAGCCTCAAAAGTCTTGCCATAAATCAGGAAGGCACAATCTGGCACTTGGAAAATGAGGCGCTCTTTTCTTCAATCCAAGTTGCTATATTTTCCGCCCAGGGCAGGCGTTTCTTGTCTGCCTGCCTTCCCCCAAATGCTGATGCTCTTCACAGATATCGGATGTGAAAGGCTGCCTGCTGGCTATTGGCATCTTAAAAATGTTTGCGTGTGAAATCACCAGACCATTATCTTTCCTCCACACGAGGCCCAGCTTTAACAATCAGCCAGTTGCCCTCTGATATTGACTTTCTTTCTTCCTGTTGGTTTGGCTGACAGTAGAATGCCTGCTGGGAATGCTTCCCGTGTCTCTGGAGAGCAGAGGGGGCCCACAGTGCCCCTTCTCTGGTGATGGGGTCACAGGAGGGAAAGGGCCACATTTGTAAGTATAAGCAGGAACTACATGCTGCAGATGAAAACTTCTGAGAGCAAGAGTTTGAAATTCCCCTTCCCCTGGGAAAGCACATATTTTCCTCCATTTGGTTTCAGCCATACCTAAAAGCCAAGTATAAAGTAGGGCTCTCAAGAAAGAGAATTCCAGAGTTCCTGAATCACAGCTGATTCAGTTGGGGATGGTCCTCCTGCCAGTAGCTACCTGAGCAGAGATCTCTTCACACGCCTCAAACGGCTCTCCATAAACGTTCTCTCGAGACTCTGAGCTAGGACCATAGGTCACCTAGGAGGATGCAAGTGAAAGCATCACTGGAGGTGTGAAACCACCTGGGAACACACTCACATCGTTGCACAGGCTCCGAGGTCTAAACAGGCTGATGTGTCTGCTTGGAACATCAAGTTCAAAGTCTTGCATGGCAGGAAATGTGACTGAGGAGGACATCATGGGGTCCTTGTATGTCATATTAAGTAATGAAGAGGCACCAAAGGGTTTTAGGTAGGGAATAACATGTTGGGATTTATGCTTTTAAAAGATGACTCTGTCAGCAGAGCGGGGGATTGTTTGAAAGGGGACAAAATTGGCAACTGGAAAACTAGTTAGCGACTCTTGTAGTATTTTAGGAAGAGAGAGTGGAGTCCTGGAGCGGTGGTGGCAACAGGAATAAAGAGGAAAGGTACTGATGAAATATTTCAGAGGCCAAATCAATCAGCAGAATCCATTTATTTCACCGGGGTGATTTGGTGAGAGTGGTATGACTAACAGGAGCCAAGAGGAGAGGGGGAGCATGCTGGGCCGGGGTCAGGGACAAGTTTGGTTTTGAATACATTGAATTTAGGTGATTATGGAGCATCTGGCAGGAGACAACCAGCAGGAACAAGTCGGGGCTGGACACAGTGATTTGGGAGTAGAGCATAAGGTAGTTGAAACCTTAAAGAATGAATGTCATCACCCAAGGAGAGCTATGAATGTGAGTCAAGGGGAAGAGTGGGAAAGCAACCCTGGAGGCCCCTAACAGAGGAGATCCTGAAGGAAGCAAAGTGTCATAGACACGAGGGACCGTGAATCAGAAGTTGGGGCTCAGGAGATGAGGAAAGAGGTGATTTCAAGGATGGAGTGATGAGTAGTGTTAAATGCAGCTGAGTGACCTCCTAGGATAAAAAATGAAGGGTTGTGGAAATAAAGACCCATGAAATGAGAACAGGCAAATGCTGTTTATTCAGGGCTTGCTGCAGCAAGGGAGTCAGCCGCCATCACCTGCATTTTGGCAGAGACCCAAAGGCAGCAGAGGAGTGGGGAAGCTTTAGAGTAGAAAAGGGCAGGCTCCAGGTGTGCCCTGTCTGGAGGCTGTTGGCGTCAGGGATCTGCAGGTGGGCTATCTGGAAGCGGGGCATCCCATGTGGTTGGTTGCGATGCATATTTGGCTTCTCTGGTTGGTCCTAAATTGGAAGCAGGGACAAAAATAGGGAAGCTGTCAGTTATTAATCAAGTCCTAGCCATTTGGGGCTGATTGTTACATAAGTTATTGTTTAGTTTCTGAATTGTCACTGAGGATAGCAATCTGGTTCTTCCTCAAGTCTGACCTACAGCAGGGTGGCTTCCCGGGTGGTTCCTTGTAGACAAGGGGGTTGGTTTTCTGACCTGGTTGCTGCAGGTTGTTGGCCAAAGTTCTATTTTTGTATATAGTTTGGCATCGTTCATTTGTATATTCAGTCTCTCAGGGTGCACTAGATTTGATTTCTGGAAGCCTTATTGAAAGCAGTTTCGGAGATGCGAAGAGAGCAGAGGGGTGAACGGGAGGTAAGCGCATGTAGGCAGAGCATGTGTCCCCTGCCCTTTCGAAGATGTTTTGTTAAGAGGAGGAGTAGATCAAGGGTGCTAAGGCTCCAACAAGTGTTTTGTTTTTAAAAGAGCGAGCCTGGAGCTTGTTAAGAGACTGAGAAGAAGCCACCATAAAAAGGGCTGAAAATGTAAGACTGCCTGTTAGACATCCCCCCGCATGTCTCATGTGGACCTCGAACCCATCAAATCCAAAACCTAGCCCACTCTCTCTTGCTACAAACAAGTCCAGTGTCCTATATACGCTGGATTAGTCGGTGTGCTCGTCTCCAACCAGGCAGCCACCTCAGTGATCACTAAGTTCTATGGAGTCTACCTTCTAAACATCGTCACGCCCATCCTCTGCTCTTCAACCTCTTTGGTACTGCCTTGGTTTGCATTCTCATCATTTCTCAACTGCACTGTTGTCACAGTTTCAAACTGGTCCTTTCAACACTTGCCTATTCTGTCTCAAAAGTGCTGGCTGAGCTTTCTTTTTAAAATTCAAATAATCTTATTTTTCCATTTATATTCTTTCAATGAAACCCAAAAGATAAATTGCAAACTTCTTAATATGGCATTCATTCATTCATTCACTCCACAAATAGTTACTAAGCACCTATAATGCACTGGGAACCAGTTGGGTACTAAGTATATGATAGAAAACCAAATAAACCAACCCTCTGGCTCCTGAAGTTTGTAGTCTAGTGGCAGGTAAACATTAGTCAAATAATTGCACAAATAACATTTCAACTGCGATGAGTCTTATAAAGGAGAGACACAGGGTACTATGGGAGAACCTAATAGGGGAATTTGATGGCGACAGGGAGGTCAAGGAAGGATTCCAGAGCTGAGATTACGAGGATGAGTAGGAGTTAACTGGACAAAGAAAAGAGCATTTTTTGGAACAACTTGTGCAAAGCTTCAGAGGTGGAAGGGAACATGGCTAGCCCAAGGGACTGAAATCTGACCAGTGTGGAGAAAGGAATATATGAGACCCAGAGAGATAGACAAGCTAGATGGGTCTTTTAGGCAGAACAGTGGTTTATCTTTATCCTCAGAGTAATTGATGGGTTTTAAGCAGGGGGTGATCAGATTTTCATACCACTCTGGCTAACTGTAGAGAGTGGAGTGGGTGGGGCTGAGAAGATAGAAGTGGAAAGCAGTACAGATAAGAAATGAGAGTAGAAAAGCTCAGGTAGTGATAGTGGAGATGGGGAATATGGATATTTAGGAGCTATTCCCAACAGAACTTGAACATGAGGGGTTTGACAAGAGTTGTCAGGGACGATTTTAGGTTTCCTCTTACAGAAGAGGATAATGGTCCCTCCCACTCCCTGAGTCAGGGAACCACGGAAGAGAGCCAGTTGAAGGTGTGGAAGTAGATGCTGAATTGAATTTTAGACATGTTCTTTTTGAGGTAACTGACACATCCAAGGGACCTCTGCACACAGCAGGATATATTAGTCTGGAGCCCAGAGGAAACCTAAATCTGTTAGTCTTCTACATTCAGGAACTAACTGATGGATGAGAATGCTTGAGATGAGGATAGAATAAGAGGAGAGCGTCTAGGACTGAGCCTTGAAGAACCTCAACCTATAGTGATTGGGTAGGGAAGGAAATGCACAAGAGATGAGACAAAGCCGCAGCTGCAGAAGTAGGAAGGACCCAGGAGAGGGCTGTATTGTGAAAGCTAAGAATAGAGAGTACATTGAAGACTAAAAAAAAAAAAACTCTGTTGAATTTAGCAATATGGAAGTTATTAGTTTCCTTAGCAATACTTCTCAACCCTTTTTCATGGCAGAGTAGAAAATGATATTTGTATAATACCAAGAGGTAACCAGGCAGTCTGCCCAGGGCCGGATGCAACCACCCCAGAAGCTCTCTCTTCCCAGGGCCTACCTGACTGCCCTGAAGACCAAGCGATCATTAGCTTGGCTCACTTCTAACCTATTCTCAGCATTCCAGAGAGCAGTTGGGAGCTCTGCCTTATGGAGAAGGTGCAGTTTCCAAAAAGTGATGGATTTTAGAAGCTAGATTGCAAGGGGAGTGGGGAGTGAGAAGCAGGGCAGCTACTACTACACTACTCTGAGGGGCACCGATCTCATTGTATTCTAAGGGAATGGTGCCATCGGGAGCTGTGCAACATGGTGGCCTGTGGAGGGGTGAGTGTAGGGCAAGGAAAAGCCAGACAAATAGAGCTAACTCTTTAGAGAACTTTGGCTGAGAATGGAAGGCCAGAGATAAGACTGTGGTTGGAAGGGAATCAGTTAATTTTTATCTCTTTTAAAACCCAGAGAAGCATTTGTGTATTAAAAAGCTAAGCAGACAGGTACATTGAGATAGAAGAATGAATATAAAAGCTCATGAAGACTCAACATCCTTACTCATTAGGCAATGCTAATCGAAGCATCAATGAGATGCCACTCCACACCCACTAGGATGGCTAAAATAAAAAGGCAGACAATAGCAAGTATTGGAGAGGATATGGAGAGGTTAGAACCCTCAAACATTACTTGTGGGATTTTAAAATGGTGCAACCACTTTGAAAAACAGTTTGGCATTCCTCAGAATGTTAAACATAGAGTTACCACACAACATAGCAATTGCACTGCTAGGTATTTGCCCAAGAGAATTGAAAACATACGTCCACACAAAAACCTGTACACAGACGTTTGCAACAGCGTTATTCATAATAGCGAAAAAGTGGAAACAATCCAAATGTCCATCAACTGATAAATAGATGAATAAAATGTTTTACTATATGCATACAATCGAATAGTATTCTGCCATAATAGGAGATGAAGTACTGACTCATGCTACAACGCGGATGAACCTTGAAAATATTACACTGAGTGAAAGAAGCTAGTTACCAAAGGCCACATACTGTATGATTCCATTTATATGAAATGTTCCGAAGAGGCAACTCTGAAGAAATGGAAAGTAGGCTAATGGTCGCCAAGGGCGAGGGACAGGTGGGAGTGAGGAGTGCCTATTAACAGGTGTGGGGTTTCTTTCTGAAATGATGAATATGTGCTCAAATGGTATAGTGGTAATAGTTGCACAGTTCTGTGAATATACTAAAAACTGCTGAATTATACACTTTTAAAGGGTGAATTCTATGATATGTGAAGTGAGACAGAGTTTTCTAGTCCTGCCAAGTGCAGCTGCGGATCTGAGTGAAGGGACCTCTGCACAGCTGGCAACTGTCCCTCCAGCTCAATGACATCTGGGCCCCACTGGTCAGCCCCAGGAGAGACTGGAGACAACAGACACCAAAATGCCACTGCACCCAGCTCAAACCATTATATCTTAGTAAAGGTGTTATTTTTTTAATTAAGATATTTTATGTCCCTGTTCTCTTTCTCCTGCCTCACCTGCTACCTATGCCCCTCTCCCTCTCCTTCCCCAGTACCTCTTCCTCCACCCAGTCAAGTTCTACTCATCATGAAAGACCCCACTAGCTCATCTCCACATCTCTGTCTTGGTGAATCTTTTTTTTTTTTCTCTTTTTGAAGATTGGCTCTGAGCTAACATCTGTTGCCAATCTTCCTTTTTATTCTCCCCAAAGACCCCCAGTACATAGTTGTCTATTCCAGTTGTAGGTCCTTCTAGTTCTACTATGTGGGACACCACCTCAGCATGGCTTGATGAGCCATGCTAGGTCCGCGCCCAGGATCCAAACCAGCAAACCCTGGGACACTGAAGCAGAGTACGTAAACTTAACCACTTGGCCACAGGGCTGTCCCCCATCTTGGTGAATCTTTTGCTCACCACTCCCACCTCCACCTGCAGTGAGAAAACTGGGTCATTTGTACTTTGTGCACCACTGTACTATTTAGAGCTATTTACCATTAAAACTCATCTCGCTATAGGGCAATTATGTGTTCACATGCCTGTCTCATCACATCGGAGCTTCTTGAGAGAACTGATCTTCTCTCATCCACATTTTTCTCTATAGTACTTGGCACTACATCTAAAAGTGAAGAGGTGCTTAGCAAATGTTTTGGGACGAAAGGATGGAGCAGGGAAGAATGCCTTAAACTTATTACAACTGGATTGTCAGTGAAGAAGAGAAAACATTCAATTGTTATAAAGCACTCTAATCTTTACATCAGAGTATTTAAAGGAATTACAACTGTTGTGCCTACACATTGGCTAAAGTTCACCAATGATGAACATCCATCAACAGGAAACAAATAGGTTGTGAGTATGTTAGCTCCACCACCCTCTGCAACCCAAGGGCTTTGTTTAGTTAGTATAAATCTGGCTTTTATAGTTATGTAGAAAGAATGTTCAACAAATAAATACTAACCCTGAGTACTAAAAAGTAAACACAACTCGTTTCTTGATTTTCCGATAGCAGACACCATTTTGATGTGCTAATAGCTGCAAATTAGAACTGTAGTGATCAGTTCAAACTAAGGACAGGTGTTAACTAAATTTTAGCATATATGGAACTGAAACAGCAGATCAGAAAAACATTTGGGGTAACAACAATTTCAGTAGACCCAAGCCCTAAATTAGGAAGTTGTTCAGACTTGATACTTTTCTCTTGGTAGTTAAAATGGTTGTATCATTAACCCTGGAAATTCCAGATGCCAGGAATAGAAAAATAACTGAAGGCTACACTGTGCAATGAGGAGGCATCACTCCCTAAGGGGCGTGGTTAGGTGAGTTACAATTTTATTGTTGCAAAGTTTAAGTACATCAAAAATGATTTTTTAATAAAAGGAATGCATGTTTATTGTTGAAAATTGGACATTATGGGTAAACAATAGAGGAAAATATATCACCTGTAATTCCACCACTAACTATAGTGAAGACTTCAGCATATGTCCTTCCAGTCTTTAAGAAAAATAGGATTATCCTATACTTGCATCCATGCAAGACATTCAACTAGTATTCATTGAGCTCTCTAGGTGGAGGAGACGCACATATCAGTAAAACAAAAGAGGCAAAAAAAAACTTATGTTTTACTTGGAGGAAAATATACTTTAAAATAACAAGAAAATTATTCATTGTATTTCGTTGAATTTCAGACACCATCAGTATCAGTTATCTATTATTGCATAATAAAACACATCAAAGTGAAAATCATTATTTAGGTCACTATTCTGTGGGACAGTAATTTTGTCTGGGCTTAGCTGGGTGGTTCTTCTGAGATTGCTCATGTATCCATAGCAGCTGCCTATCAGCAAGGCAGCTCTGCTTCTCAGGGGTTTCTGGCTGTCAACTAGGGCAATAGAGGCAAGTGGGCCATTTGTCTCTCATCATCCAGCAGGTTAGCTTGGATTGTTCATATGGCAAAGGCAGAGTTCCAAGAGAGAGAACAGAAGTGCATGAGGCATCTTGAGAACCAGGCTCAGAACTGGCCTGTGACTCCTGCCACAATATATTGATCAAAGCAAGCTATGACACCAAGCAGGAAGGGAAATAGAGGAGCTACAAAATGAAAGAGGGGTGGACACAAAGGAGGGAATAATCCCAATCGTTTGTGCAAGTGATCCATCACACCATCAACTGTAAGCTGTGCCATCATTCTATGCACCAGTATAAAAGAAAAAAGCTGCCAATTAATTGGAAAACAAGAGCAATTGTCAGTTGCATCTCAATATCAGAAATGTTTAACTGTGGAAAAAATATGCATCATAAATCTATGAAAATGCTAGTTAGAAAGTCATAAATCTACGGGAGAAAAGTAAAACCAGGAAAGATGATCAAGAGAGCTCACGGTGGGGCAGCAAGATACAATATTAAATAAGGCAGTCAAGGTAGCCATCACTGAGAAGGTTTGAGCAAAGACTGGAAGCTTTTTTAATTGAGGGAGGAATTATGCAGATATCTGTGAACAGCCAGTAGAAAAGCCCTGAAGTAAGAATTTGCCTGGTGTATTCAAGAAATGAGAAGTGTGTTTGAGGTCGAGGGAGCAAGAAATGAGAAGCAGTAAGAGAAGCAATCTGAGAGGTAAGAGGAGAGCCAAAGTGTGGAGGACTTTGAAGGCCATGTTAAGTGTCTTTGACTCTGAGTGAGACTGGAAGCTGTGAGCAGAGGAGCTCCGTGATGAGTTTTAATGCCTTAACAGGGTCACTCTGCTGCCATGTTGAGAGTTACCTGTGAGGCAATACAAGCAAGAAGTCCAGCAGGAAGACTGTGTGCTCATCCAGCTGAGAGATGACAGTGGCTGGCACTAGAACAATAGCAATGACTCGGGTGAGGCTGAGATTACGGGTACACTTTGAAGGGAGGAGTCAAAGGATTTGCTGCTGCATTGGATGTGGGCTGTGACAATCAAGGATGATGCCAAAGTTTTGTCCTGAGTGATTGGAAGGAGGGAGTTGCCATTCACTGTGGTAGTGGCTATGGGTAGAACATATTTGGCAAGTGGATGGAGATCAGGACTTCTTATTTTTTAAATACACAAGATTAATTTTTGTCTATTAAACATCCAAGTGTCTTTTAACCTTCTTTTCTCAGTTAAAATGTCATGCACATCATGCTTATCATTCCATAGTCTTCTGTAATACTTTTTAAATAGCTGTATACTATTCCTTTTATGGATTTGCCATCATCTTTTTAATCATCCCCTACTGATAAAGATTTCAGTGTTTCCAATATTTTGTGAATACAAACAAGTCTTCAGTGAATACCCTCACAGCAAAATCTTTGTGCAGATCAATTATTCCTCCACATTTTTGCACCTTTCTCTGCTTTTTTCTTGTAGTTGATTTCTAGTTTCATAGCATTATGATCAGAAAAGATGCTTGATATTATTTCAACTCTCTTGTATTTATTGATGTTTGCTTTGTTTCCCAAAATATGGTCAATCCTTCAGAATGTTCCATGTGCACTTGAGAAGAATGTGTAACCCGCTGTTTTTGGATGAAGTGTTCTATATATATCTCTTAAGTCCATCTGGTCTAATTTTTCATTTAATTTTATTATTTCCTTGTTGATTTTCTGTCTGGATGTTCTGTCCATTGGTGTTAATGGTGTGTTGAGGTCCCCTACTATTATTGTATTGTTGTTGATGTCTTCTTTTAGTTCTGTTAAGAGTTGCTTTACAAATTTTGGTGCTCCTGTGTTGGGTGCGTATATATTTATAAGTGTTATGTCTTCTTGGTAGAGAGTCCCTTTTATCATTATATACTGCCCCTCTTTGTCTTTCTTTATCTGTTTTGCATTGAAGTCTACCTTGGCTGATATTAGTATAGTGACACCTGCTTTCTTTTGTTCATTATTAGCTTGGAGTATTGTTCTCCATCCCTTCACTCTGAGTCTGTGTTTGTCTTTGGGGCTGAGGAGTGGTTCCTGGAGGCAGCATATTGTTGGATCTTGTTCTTTGATCCATCCTGCCACTCTGTGTCTTTTGATTGGGGAGTTCAATCCGTTTACATTTAGAGTGATTATTGGGATGTGGGGGCCTACCACTACCATTTTATGTCTTGTTTTCCGGTTTTCTTCAATTTCCTTTGTTTCTCGTCCCCTGGTTTAATCTGTTCTGATGAAGAGCTGCTACTCTCTGTTGTTGTCCTTCTACTTATCTCCTCTGCTCTTGGTTTTGTAGCCCCTTTCCTTTTTTGGATTTTTCAGGAATGAGGGTTTTCCTGAGGATTTCCTGAAGAGGAGGTTTTGTGGCAATGAACTCCCTTAATTTTTGTTTATCTGGGAAAGTTTTTATTTCTCCATCATATTTGAAGGATATTTTCGCTGGGTAGAGAATTCTTGGCTGTAGGTTTTTGTCCTTCAGATTTTTGAATATATCATTCCAATCTCTTCTAGCCTGTAAAGTTTCTGCTGAGAAATCTGCTGATAGCCTGATGGGGGTTCCTTTGTAGGTTAGTTTCTTTTGCCTGGCTGTCCTTAGTATTTTCTCCTTGTTATTGACTTTTGCTAGTTTCACTAATATATGCCGTGGGGTTGGTCTTCTTGCATTGATAAAGTTTGGAGATCTATTGGCTTCTGTCACCTGAAGATCCATCTCTCTCACCAGATTTGGGAAGTTCTCAGCCATTATTTCTTTGAATAGGCTTTCTGCCCCTTTCTCCTTCTCTTCTCCCTCTGGTATACCTATAATTCTTACGTTGCATCTCCTAATTGTGTCTGATAATTCTTGGAGAGTTTCTTCATTTCTTTTTAGTCTTACTTCTCTCTCCTCCTCTGCCTGCAGCATTTCTATATTCCCATCTTCCAAATTGCTAATTCTTTCCTCCATATTATCGGCCTTACTGTTCAGTGCATCTAGATTTTTCTTAATCTCCTCTATTGTGTTCTTCATTTCCAGTATTTCTGTTTGGTTCTTCTTTATCGTATCAAACTCTTTTGTGACGTAGCTCCTGAACTCGTTGAGTTGTCTATCTGAATTCTCTCTTAACTCATTGAGTATTTTAATGATGGCTGTTTTGAAGTCATCGTCATTTAGGTTATATATTTCATTTTCTTTGGGATTGTTGCCTGTGTATTTGTTATTTTCCTTCTGTTCTGGAGATTTAATGTATTTTTCCATATTGCTTGATGTTGTAGATTTGTGCCTCAGCATGGAGATAGAGATTAGTTGCTCCTTCCACTTGTTTCTGCTGGTGTGGTGGGGGAGCAGCTGTTTATACTGCACTGACCAGGAACCCTATCCGCAGTTGCTGACTGGGCCTGGGCCCCTCCTCGTAGTCACAGTGGTCCTTTGGATTCCCTCTTCTGCCATGGGGGCCGTCACGGGGGGGCTTCAGGCTGCTGGTGCCTACTGTTGCAGCCCACCTAGACGTGCTCCCTCCTTGGGGTCTGCAATGGTGTTATGGGCTTTTCCAGTGGCCAGGGGTAGGATCACTTATATTTGCCACTCTGTCACTGTTGGCACCCACAAAATCTCACTTGTCCACTATGGGTCGCAGCAGAGCTATTGGCATCTTCTACAGTCTGTGGTTAGCTCACCTAGCTATGCTACTTTTGTCCCGGGGTCTTCCAGCCTTGTGGCTGCCGGATGGGTGCTCTCTACTAGTGCTGTGCAGAGGCTTTCGCTGAGGCTGCTGTGAGCCTGTAGAGTTTCCCCCTAGGCTGCAGAGCCGGGTCGCTGGAACTCCACCCAGCCCCAGTCCTGTTCCCCAGGAACTTGGGGAGCCCTTTGCCCTGACTGGGGGATAGCTGGAGATCCTGATTTCAGTGGTAGCTGGTCAGCTGCTGCCCTGCCTGATATTCTCCTCTCCGGAACCCTCCCGGCGTTGTGGATGCTGGGAGTGGCCCCTCCGCTAATGGCAGACAGAGAGTTTTGTCTGCTGCCTGGGCAGAACTCTGGAGTTTCCCCACCGGGCCACAGAGCTGGCCTCTGGAGCTCCACCCAGCCCCAGTCCTCTCCAAGATCTCCGGCAATCCCTTGCCCCAGGGGGCGGGCAAAGGCAGCTGGGGTTCGCCTCGCACTCTGGGATTCTCTCTGGGACTTTTCCAGAGTTGTGAATGCTGGGCATGGCCCCTCTGTTAATGGCAGACAGAGAGTTTTGTCTGCTGCCCAGGCAGAACTCTGGAGCTTCCCCTCCGGGGCATGGAGCTGGCCTCTGGAGCTTCACCCAGCCCCAGTCCTATCTGAGATCTCCGGCACTCCCTTGCCCGGCCGTGCAGGCAGTGGCAGCCAGGGGGCCGCCATGCCCTCTGTGATTCTCTCTGGGACCCTCCGGGAGCCATGGACACCAGGCGGGATCTCCCCGCCAATGGTGGGGCGAGACTCTCCCCGTGGGCTCAGGTGTGTAACTCTAGAGTTTCCCTCTGCATTTAGGAGTAATTGCAGGGGGTTTAGGTAGGGTTCTGGTCACCTCTTTCCACCGTTGCTCCTCTGGTGTGTGCTCGCTCCTGCCCTAGGTGTGTGTTGATCTTCTGGGGGCATCTGTTGGAAGAAAGCCACTTGCAGGTACTAGGCTGTTGGGTCGGGGTCGGAGAGTGTTCACCTATCTCCACCTCCTCCCGGAGGGAAGTCCGTCCGCCTTCCGATGTATAGTCGCGTGGGTCTCTCAGACGTCCTGAGATGCTATCTGGATATCCTTTGTTAAGCGATGAGTGTCCAAATAATTGTAGACTCAAAGGGGGAGAGACAAAGAGGACTACTCATGGCGCCATCTTGGATCTTCTCCAGATCAATTATTCCTTTAATATAAATTCCTCAAATTGGAATTGCTGGGATAGAGAGTTTATAGATATGTTTTTTATTTTATTGAGGTCATAATAGTTTATAACATTCTGAAATTTCAGATGTACCTTATTATTTGTCAGTCACCATATATATGTGCCCCTTTACCCCTTAGGCCCACCTACCAACCCCCTTCCCCTCTGGTAACCACTAATCTGTTCTCCTTGTCCATGTGTTTATCTTCCACATATGAGTGAAATCATACAGTGTTTATCTTTCTCTGTCTGGCTTTTTTCACTTAATGTAATACCCTCAAGGTCCATTCATGTTGTTGCAAATGGCTGAGTAGTATTCCATTGTATATGTATATACCACATCTTCTTTATCCACTCATCAGTCGATGATGAATCAGGTTGATTCCACATCTTGGCTATTGTGAATGATGCTGCAATGAACATAGGGGCACATAAGTTTCTTTGAATTGTTGATTTCAAGTTCTTTGGATAAATATCCAGTGGCGGGATAGCTGGGTCATATGGTATTTCTATTTTTAAATTTTTGAGAAATCTCTATACTGTTTTCCATAGTGGCTGCACCAGTTTGCATTCCCACCAGCAGTGTATAAGGGTTTCCTTTTCTCCACATCCTCTGCAACAATTTTTATTTTTTGTCTTGGTCATTATAGTCATTCTGACAGGTGTAAGGTCTTACTGTAGTTTTGATTTGCAATTCCCTGATCATTAGTGATGCTGAACGTCTTTTCATGTGCCTATTGGCCATCTGTATATCTTCTTTGGAAAAATGTCTGTTCATAGCCTCTGCCCACTTTTTGATCAGGTTGTTTGTTTTCTTGTTGTTGAGTTGTGTGATTTCTTTATATATTTTGGAGATTGACCCCTTGTTGCATATATGATTTGTGAATATTTTCTCCCAGTTAGTGGGTTGTCTTTTCATTTTGTTCCCAGTTTCCTTTGCCTTGCTGAAGGTCTTTAGTCTGATGAAGTCCCATTTGTTTATTTTTTCTTTTGTTTCCCTTGCCTGAGTAGACATGGTATTCAAAAAGATCGTTTTAAGACTGATGTCAAAGAGTGTACTGCCTATATTTTCTTCTAGGAGTTTTATGGTTTCAGGTCTTACCTTTAAGTCTTTGATCCAATTTGACTTAATTATTGTGTATGGTGAAAATAATGGACTACTTTCATCCTTTTGCATGTGCCTGTCCAGTTTTCCCAACACCATTTATTGAAGGGACTTTCCTTTCTCCATTGTATGTTCTTGGCTGTTTTGTCAAAGATTAGCTGTTTGTAGATGTGTGGTTTTATTTCTTGGCTTTCGATTCTGTTCTGTTGATCTGTTTGTCTGTTTTTGTACCAGTACCGTGCTGTTTTGATTACTGTATCTTTCTAGTATATTTTGAAGTCAGGGATTATGATGCCTCCAGCTTTGTTCTTTCTTCTCAGTATTGCTTTAGCTATTTGGGGTCTTTTGTTGCCCCATATGAATTTTAGTATTTTTTGTTCTATTTCCATGAAGAATGTCAGTGGGATTCCAATTGGGATTGCATTGAATCTATAGATTACTTTATGTAGTATGGAAATTTTAATTATGTTTATTCTTCCAATCCATGACCATGGAATTCCTTCCCGTTTCTTTATGTCATCATTGATTTCTTTCAATAGTGTCTTATAGTTTTCATTGTAGAGGTCTTTCGCCTCCTTGGTTTAATTTGTTCCTAGAAATTTTATTCTTTTTGTTGAGATAGTAAACGGGATTGTATTCTTGAGTTCTCTTTCTGTTAGTTCATTATTAGAGTATAGAAATGCAACTGATTTTTGTAAGTTGACTTTGTACCCTGCAACTTTGCTGTAGTTTTTTTATTATTTCTAAGAGTTTTCTGATAGATTCTTTAGAATTTTCTCTATATAAAATCATGTCGTCTGCAAACAGTGAGAGTTTCACTTCTTCATGCCAATTTGGATATCCTTTATTTCTTTTTCTTGCCTAATGCATCTGGCCAAAACCTCTAGTACTATGTTGAATAAGAATGGTGAGAGTGGGCACACTTGTCTTGTTCCTCTTCTAAGAGGGTTAGCTTTCAGTTTTTCCCTGTTGAGTATGATGTTGACTGTGGGTTTTTCATATATGGCCTTTATTATGTTGAGGTACTTTCCTTCTATACCCATTTTTGTTTGTTTGTTTTGGTAAGAAAGATTGACCCTGAGCTAATGTCCGTTGCCAATTTTCCTCATTTTGCTTAAGGAAGATTGTCCCTGAGCTAACATCTGTGCCAATCTTCCTCTATTTTGTATGTGGGATGCCACCACAGTGTGGCTTGATGAGTGGTGTGTAGGTCCATGTCCAGGATCCAAACCTGTGAACCCCAGGCTGCCAAAGAGGAGCACACAAACTTAACTATGCCACTGGGTTGACCCCCTTCTATACCAGTTTTCTTGAGGGTTTTTTTTTAAATTATAAATGGATGTTGGATCTTGTCAAATGCTTTCTCTGTGTCTGTTGAGATGATCATGTGGTTTTTATTCCTCATTTTGTTAATGTGCTGTATCACATTGATTGATTTGCAGATGTTGAACCATCCCTGCTTCCTTGGTATAAATCCCACTTGATCATGGTGTATGATCTTTTCAATGTATTGCTCTATTTGGTTTGACAATATTTTATTGAGGATATTTGCATCTATGTTCACCAGTGATATTGGCCTATATCATTTTGTGTTGTCCTTGTCTGGCTTTGGGATCAAGGTGATGTTGGCCTCATAAAATGTGTTAGGGGAGCTGGCCCCGTGGCCGAGTGGTTAAGTTCGCGCGCTCCACTGCAGGCGGCCCAGTGTTTCGTCAGTTCGAATCCTGGGCGTGGACATGGCACTGCTTGTCAGACCACGCTGAGGCAGCGTCCCACATGCCACAACTAGAGGAACCCACAACGAAGAATACACAACTATGTACCAGGGGGCTTTGGGGAGAAAAAGGAAAAAAAAAATCTTTAAAAAAAAAAATGTGTTAGGAAGTGTTCCGTATTCTTCATTTTTTGGAATAATTTGAGAAGGAGAGGTCTTAAATCTTCTTTGAATGTTTGGTAGAATTCTCCAGAGAAGACATATGGTCTTGTACTTTTATTTTTGGGAGGTTTTTTATTACTGTTTCAATCTCTTGTCATTTGTGTATACAGATTCTTTATTTCTTCTTGATTCAATTTTGGGAGGTTGTATGAGTCTAAGAATTTATCCTTTTCTTCTAGATTGTCCCATTTGTTGGTGTATAGTTTTTCATAGTATTCTCTTATAATCCTTTATATTTCTTTGGTATCCATTGTAATTTCTCCTCTTCCATTTTTCGTTTTATTTATTTAAGCCTCCTCTCTTTTTTTCTTAGGGAGTCTGGCTAAGGGTTTGTCAATTTTGTTTATCTTCTCAAAGAACCAGTTCTTAGTTTCATTGATCCTTTCTACTTGTTTTTCTGGCTTCAGTTTCTTTCATTTCTGCCTAATTTTTATTATTTCCCTCCTTCTGCTGACTTTGGGCTTTGGTGGTTCTTCTTTTTCTAGTTTTTTTAGGGTAGTTTAAGATTATTTATTTGAGATTTTTCTTGTTTGTTAAGATGGGCTCATATTGCTATGAATTTCCCTCTTAGGATTGTTATTGCTGCATCCCATATGAGTTGATATGGTGTATTTTCATTTTCATTCATCTCCAGATATTTTTTGATTTCTCCTTTAATTTCTTCCATGATCCATTGGTTATTCAGTAGCATGTTGTTTAGTCTCCACATATTTATTACTTTCCCAGCTTTTTTCTTGTAGTTGATTTCTAGTTTCATAGCATAATGGTCATAAAAGATGCTTGCTATGATTTCAGTCTTCTTAAATTTATCGAGGTTTGATTTGTTTCTCAGCATATGGTCTATCTTTGAGAATGTTCCATGTGCACTTGAGAAGAATGTGTATTCTGCTGTTTTTGGATGGAGTGTTCTATATATATATCTATTAAGTCCATCTGGTCTAGTTTTTCATTTAATTCCACTATTCCTTGTTGATTTTCTACCTGGATGATGTATCCATTGATATAAGTGGGATGTTCAGGTCCCCTGCTAGTATTGTGCTGCTGTTAATATCTCCTTTTAGGTCTGTTAATGGTTGCTTTATGTGCTTTGGTGCTCCTGTGGTAGTTGCATATATATTTTATAAGTGTTATGTCCTCTTGGTAGAGTGTCCCTTTTATCGTTATATACTGCCCTCTTTGTCACTCATTGCCTTTTTTCACTTGAAGTCTGCTTTGTCTGATATAATTATGGCAACACCTATTTTCTCTTGTTAACCATTAGCCTAGAGTATCATCTTCCATCCCTTCACTCTGAGCCTGTGTTTGTCTTTAGAACTGAGATGTGTTTCCTGGAGGCAGCATATTGTTGGGTCTTATTTTTTCATCCATCCAGCCTCTCTGTATTTGGAGAATTCAAACCATTTACATTTAGAGTCATTATTGATATATGAGGGCTTAATACTGCCATTTTGTCATTTGTTTTCCAGTTGTTCTCTATTTCCCTTGTTTCTCATTCCATGTATTTTGGACTGCCAATTCAGTTTGGTGGTTCTCTCACTGGTTTTCTCAGTTTTCTCTTTATTTATCATTTGTGTCTCTGTTCCAAATTTTGTTTAGTGGTCACCGTGAGGTTTGTATAAAACACCTCGTAGATGAGATAGTCCATTATTTGATAGCTTCTTATTTCCTTAATCTAAGCAGGTTCCATCCCTTTCTTCTTCCCCAACTAAGTTATTCTTGTAATTTCATGGTTAAAATGAAGTGGTTATGTTTATTTTTGATGTTTTACTTCCTTTTATCTTTAATGTTTTAATTAAACGTTTGCTAAGCTGTTCTGATAGCTGCAACTTTATGATTTTGCCTGCCTATTTATCTCCTTGCTCAAGGCTTTGTAAACCTTTTCTTTTTT